>NC_087375.1:24312690-24652690 GCF_031761385.1 Necator americanus
CGCATGGAAGTTTATGGTCCGAGAAGTTTGAAACCATAAATGTCTTCTCCATGGCCGACTTCAATTGCGATATCGACAAATGTTTCGCGGAAAAAAAAGTAAAACTTCTGCGAATGGGAGAGGTTCCGAAGAGGACAGGTAAAAGTTTGCACAGATTACCAGCACTGCTTTCCAGAATATTTTACTTATTAATTTTCCCTAATCTCACCGTGTTATGAAAAACACTGCTGGAAAGATTTATTCATCCGTTAGTGACGTTTATCACCACTCCTATTGTAGACTGCTATTCTGGAAGAAAAGCACCTGCACTACAACAGTCGGAAAAAAATCGGAAGAAAAATCCTTGGTCAGAAAACGAAAAAAAAACCGGATTTTCACGTTTTTTCTCCTTAACTTAGTTCATTTTCCTCTGTATTATTACACGTTGACATCAATCGACTTGTGATGACGGAATTTATCTAGATAGCTTACCCGGAATCTTCAAAAACCTTTACAAAACTTGTTGCATATTTTCTAATTTGCCACCGGCTACAAATTAGGGGACCAGTCTTTAAGATAATTGTGCCTCAGAACAAATAGCTTTTAGTCCAAATGAAATGCAAGAAAAATGAGGTTAAGGTGAAATATTCGTAAATTAGACGGGCACTTTCACGGACATTTTGGTCCCATAGGTATTGCAGAAAGTTTTGAAAATTTCAGAAATTGGTTAAGTGGCACATTTCAAGCTGATTAAAAGACTCTTACCCAGCTAGAAAAGACAGCGCGAGAAATTATCGGAGAATTTTTGATTTTCGACAACACTTTTGTTTCATGGGAAAAAAATTTCCGCGGTTACTGTACAACAGAGCACTATAGCATCAAATAAGAAATTTTTAACACTACGTCTCTGTTTTTCTGGGGAACATCTTTGTTTTAAATTTTGAAAATTGTCTGATCCTACGACTTTTGAGAACTGTTATCTCACATCTATACAATCCCATATTTCATTGTACATGTCATCTCACATTTTAAGATAAGAAAATGGCAAACACTTTTTACTGTCAAAAGCTTCAGTAATTTTATCTAGAGCTTAAAAATTTGAGCAGAACGGCTCGCAACAGTTGGGACTTGTAATATTTCAAAAAACAACAAATGAATGGGATGTTAATTTCCTTCTTGGAAAACATTGGCTCTCTTTTACTTCAACAATGGGTTTCTGTTTTGAGAACGGCTTACTTTCCAGCGGTCAAATGCGGTCAAACTTCATTTGCGAGGGCGGACTGGATCAAAAATAAACATGCAAGTTTGTGCTTTCTTGGTGCCATTCTTCCATAAAAGTACCTACCTAATCGATGGTTTCGTGTCTCCGTCTCTTCCGAGAACCAACGAGAAATTTCACTTGATTTTATGTTCTCACACGGTGAAAGTTTCCTTATCATATGTTGCTGCACAGAAAGTTACATTCTGAGAGCTTATTTTATTAGTGAGACGAAAACGTCTACGAGCAGACCGGACGTCTAACCTCATTTCTAACATGTCTCCGCAACCCACACATACCAGACCTTTGTCTCCTCTGCTGTTTTTTTTTCCGATAGTTAAAAGCAGCATAGCACGGATACCTTGTGGTGATGGAATCCACGGGAAAAGCTAGAGATGAGGTTGTAGATCGCGGGATCCAAAGTAGTTACGCTCATCATTCCTTTAATCGACGTGAAAAACTGTATTCTTACCGACGATTTCAGTTCTAACGCGCCGCATCCGTCTGCGCAGCGGTCGAAAACCAGGGAGTTCACGTCGACATCCCCTTCAAGTGAAACCAGTGAATAGATTGAATAGATTGCTGAGGGGACTAGAACGTATACATAGAGGACGTTCCTTGTAGGAACTAAAGCGGTTCTCACGCCGTTTTTTTAGGAAGATTAGATAGAAATGGGAGGAACCCCCTCGGATCCCGCATTGTTCAACTCCATCTCCAGCTTTTCCCGCGGATTTTCACTCACCACGTCGTCGTGGTAAGTTCCTTTTCATAGGTGTAAGGGCATGAACCCCCTCATGTCACTACAGCGATAGACTAATTGAAACGGAAGCAGCGTGTACAGTGAACAATCTGAAGCCAGCTTCCTTGAACAAAGATAGAAGGAAAATTGCGGAAGAATTGATGTTAGACGAAGGAACAGTATCCTGGATTGATTAAATCGCTCTGTATACTACCTATCTTCACTGTCCGACTAGAAAATTCTAGCTAATTCTATCAGTTCTCTCCCGGACCGAGCTACAAAATGCACAAAAGTAATTTTTAACTATTTATATAAGCGATCCCACTAGTTTCCACAAGATAACTCTGTGTCATTTCAGTTTTATATAGATTTTTGATGTTCCAAATGAATATACAGAAGAAATTTGTACTTCTATGTATTTGAAACAAGAAAGAGGAAAACGTGGTTTCCCTTTTTTTATCCTTGTTCTGTAAGGAACAATCAAGAACGATCAAGAAGATGAAAAGGACATTCGCGAGAGAAAATTTGATTTGCAAATGATGAAAAATGTGACGTCTTATCTTACCGTGTACTTGAAAGCCATTTCGCGTAGGAGGCTGATTAGGGTACACGAACGGATTCGATTTACCTGTTGGGCGCAAGGTCCCACTCTGTGAACTCTGCTCGGAAACTGCAAAGAAGAAACTTCTATGAGAACGCTTAAATTTCCATAGAGATCTTCACATACTTGGAGCTAGCGGAGTTGTTGCTCTGCTGAGAGAATTTGTTTTGAATGGTGTGAATCCGTAAATCGGTTGTGTGGTGCCCTAAAAGATACCAACACAATTCAATGAGAGGAAGTAAGTAGATCTCAATGGTAATCTAACACATTAATGTTATGTTGACTCCTGTAAATTCTTGCCTGCAAATTCTGCTGCAACACTACAATATTTTATACACTTCCTAGGGGGGGGGGGAGGGTTGCTTCCCGTTAGCGGAAAAATTTGCAGTAAAAAATATCTAGCTTGCGAATTTGCGGTCCGCGATTTTTGTTCGCGTCGTGCCAGAGAAGTGAAAGCAACTCTGGACCGCAATTGCTCGAAAACGATCCGTTCATACCTATAGTGTATTCTGGAAAGTCTTTACTATCGCTTCCGCTTCCTAACACATGCACATTTCTGACTGTGAATCCACGTCAATGACTTAGTCGGAAATAAAACTCAGGACATACACTTATCCGAGGTGACTCAGCACAGCAGTGAATTCAGAGCCACGAAAGAAAGATCAATTCGCATTTTACTAGAGAATGAGGTTAAAGCTAGGATGGGACAGTTTTTTATGTCTTTTCCTCCTTCCGCGCTCCTTTTTTCCTGTTTTTTTTTTCGCTCTTTCATTCGTTGGTATTTTTTGAGGCACTATGGTTAAGCGGATAAACATGCCAAGATCGAGTAGCGCAGAAGTTTCCTCCTTTGAATCTTCTCATAATGACTGGTAAAATCTTACTGCACAGCGAGAATTTACAGCAACGGATGACTCGTAAGGATCAATTTCTGTTTGTCTCTTATATCCGACGACCTGGCCAGAGAGATATCGGTAAATTGGGTACAATGCGGCCTCGAGGACCATAAAACAGTTGCTGAAGTACCCTTCCCCCCCTCCCCCCCAAAAAAAAAATCTTAGGAAGTAGTTAATTTCCAATAGAATGTACGGTCGCTTGTGCCTTACTCAAAAACGCGTAGTTTGCCCATTCTGCAAGGAAGGCGACTGCATGGTCTCCAGATATAGTTTGTTTAGTTTTGTCCCAAACATCTGGGGAAAAATACAACGGCGAAACAGGACGACCACTTCGTGTCCGCACTTAAGAACATCTAAATGCTATGAGACGCTCCAACGCGGCTGCTCTCCTCGTAGCTCATTACAGACAATGTCATTAAAAAAAGCTCCTTTCTGTATAGTTACCACGATCCTATCGTGTTATCCGACACTGTGACTCGCAGAGGTTGATAGACAACTTGAATAAAGATTAAATTTTACAAAAATGAAAAGTAAAGATGAGCCGTGGCAAACGATCAGAGCTTCGCGGATTTTTATCTACAACGTCACATGCGGCCAGCATCCTAGTTATTCTTAGTGGGGCTATTCTGTCACAGAGTGGTCCGCCTCCGCCTGGGACTCGCCGACGCGTTCACTTCAATTCAGAATTGTTTGAAGTTTAGCCTGTAGGATGACATGAGGTGGGCTCGACGGTCTATCGAGTCTGTGCTTTTATCCATCCAAACTGGTCAGGTACCACTTTATCGACTTCGTAGAGGTGAAACGCTTGGCTGGCCACAGTGAGGTCCGATCCATCAACTGTGCACTCGCGGCGGAAATTCTTGCGAAAATTCAACTGGACGTTCCACTGCGAAACTTCAAAAATCAACTCAACTACACCGGCACCTTTGTTTTTAAGGAACGGAAATACAACCAATGGAGGTCAATCATGCGGGGAGAATAGTTTCTGAAAGAATCGAATCCAGGTAACTACGAAATGCAGCATTAGGTTTCATCCACTAGCACGAAGGCACTAGTAGTGAACTTTTTTTTGGTTTATATTCGTCGACGTAAATAAGAACTTTCAATTCACCTAAAGTAAACTACTCTTTGCATTTCTCTGTTCATAAGATTCCTTGAAGTTTTACAACAGCGGGCCAGCGGGCTGGGGATCAAACGTGAAAGCAAAAGGGAAAAAAGCATTGACACACTGCTTCTCAGCCAATGCTGTACATTAAGTTTTTCTTGCTGTGACCTCTGTGAGCAGGAAGAAAGTCCGATCAGCATCATCGAACACCCTATGTCCCTAAAGTGTGATTCCAGAAGTATTCTGCTTCATGCACTTTCAAGGGAGAATTCGGAGTTCTTATCTACTTTGACGGTTACGTTTGCCAAGAAAAGCGGGAACTAGATAAGAAAAATATTTCCGTTTTCTGTGCAGCAAAAACTGTTAACAATTGGAGTCGACAAGATGCAAAACGACCTGTTAAATGACCAAAATGAACGGATAAAGAGGACCTCTTACTCATTATTTTCTGCGAATTTCTCCACAGAAAATAAGTAAAAAAAACGAAAAGGAAGCTCAGGCTTCCTTTTATTTTTCAACTTCAGAAAAATCACTGAACAATCCTTGTACACAAAAGTGACATGCAGAAATCCGACAGGTGCCCACTCAAGAAATCGAAAGTTGACCGTAGGAGAAGTGATAGAGGTGACCAGGATCCGGCGGAAGATTCGATAGTAAACGTGTGTGTAGGTATAACCATGGTACGAGCTACATGTTACAAAATGTTACAAAAATTTCACAGGGGTTTTTGACGTTCTAAAATGACTGCGCAAAGTCTTCGGGTTTAATCGAGATCCTTTCCCTTATACTGGCAGTTTGGTGAAAAGCGATTGCTCATTATACTGTCAGCGAATACTCGCTGAATAGCGAACCGGTTATGGCGAGAATACGCCAGCAGTCAGAATACGAGTTATGTATGGGTATAAATGCAGATCGCGTAAATTTCTGTTAGTAATGTGCATTTCGGTGATTTATTACAGAATCGTCAATCAAAAAATAATAAAATTCACAAAAGAATTTATAGATAATGCTATTTTCTAAAGATCAAATGCGTACAAAGTGCTGAAAGGTTATTGCTGTTTCTAGGCTCTCTTAGAAATAAAAACTTTGCTAATAATTACTACACGAATTCTCTTTTTAATGATGATGAGACAATGTTTAAGTGAGTCCTCAAAGGTCACTCCACCGAACCCTTCCACTCCCGCTCGATCACTTAAAAAAAGCTTCTATTCTGCTCATGAAAAAACACGAAAAAAAGGCAGTGGTGATTTTCTCAAACAGAACAAATAAATTTCGAGAATACTTGGAACAGCTGCAACAAACTTTTGGACTAGTGCAAAATTGGCTACTTATCTTTAAAAATTCGATAATCAGTGTAAGTAGTACGAATATGAAAGTGGTATAAATTTAAAAAATTGAATTCTCGCATAAGCTTTCGGATTCTCTAAGATGAATACGCAAGGGATGCGACTTTGATCTTTCCTGTCGTTGAGAATATGGTGAAAGGCAATTCCTTATTATAAAGAGAAACGAGAGATTGCACTTAATTTATCTGTACGGTCACGCTAGATTCTATCAGTGTGGATTCTCCTATAATTAACTGTGTAATCATCATCTTGCTGTGGTTTTTAGCTCAAGACTCTAACAACACCAACAGAGCAATGAGACGACAGAAAAAGTTTAAGTGCAAGAGGCTGACTTTACTTGAATCATAGCAAATCCTTTCTTTTCGCTTTAAGTAGAGTAGAGAACAAAGATTATTAATGTCACTTTATTTTGTCTAACTTTTCGAAGTAGTCGCCTTCTTCTGAATCTGAAATTTCAGAAACTACAGAAGTTTTTTTTTTATTTGAGAAATTTAATGGGGAGCGAGTAAGGCGCTGAAAAACTCGTGGAGAGAATTTTTACAGTCATCAATCTTTCGTCGCATTTTGCATAGCGAAACTTTTTTTTTGTTCCCCACAGTGCACGCGGGAATATTCACGAATTCCACTAACTACTTCTGGAGCATTTTTACACTTATTTTCTCTTCTAAGCGAAAGGCACTAAGGCAGCAAATATGTACCACACCATCCTGTCACTATTTATGTTTTCTCAGTTGGTATTTTTAATTTTAAAAAAGTGGCAACATATTCAAATCACATGTTCTTTCAAACCTCTTTTCTTTCCTTTCGCCATTCCTGTCCTCCGTCTTTATACTTTTTGGGCTGAAATTGTTTGCTAGCTCCCTCCCCTTTGCCATTCGGCCAGTGACCGTCAGGTTCACCCATTCTAGAAAATGTAAGTTGATCATCTTTCTGCAGACTCAAATGCAAAAAGCTGTGTGGTCTGGAAAGAACGCTTTTTATTGCACTGGAATACTTTCGTTATGATTTATAAATGTTTCTGTGGTCAGTATGGATGAGTGAGACAAAATTTTGTTCTTTTGGCTAACTCTCCCAATCTACAGCCCCATCTCTGGCTTTTTCTGTGGATTCCCTTACCACGCCAGATTCGTAGCATGTTGCCTTTAAGATCGACAATCTTAGCAAAATCACGGCCAGAATCTTCTTTCTCTTTAGCGTGATATAGATTTTCCTTAATGTAATACAAACTTAAATCTTGAGAAAGAATTTGCAGAAGAATTTGAAGTATTATAATTTACAACTATTAATAGTCCTCTGCTCATTTTGTTGAAAATTAATGCAGCCGACGTCCTCTATGTACAGACTATTTTCAACGAAGAAGAAAACGAAACAGGAGGTCGGCAAGGCAGATAGTAAGGATAAAGCGCAAGCCCATCTTTTTTATTCAACGTGAAACAAGAATGATGGAATGATTCGTGATCCCTGGAATGTCCGAAAGAGAATATCGTACGACAGAAAGGAATGAGACGAGTGATAAGACACGGTCAGTAATTTATCGTGTAAATAGCAGTGATACATCAGGAACACATTAAAGAGCCTGGGAAAAATGCGATTGAATTCCAGTGAATGTTAATTAGCTTAATAAAAAGTTTTAACGAGGCGGCAAGAAGTTTTCCGAGTGGAGTAAGTGCAAAAGATTCAGATATTCAATGGAACTTTTTATCACAAATCAATAGCAGAGAATCATCGGGCACATCTGCCATTTAACCTTCATAGTGAAGGATCGGCATTGACAGCAAACGAACAGGCCATCGATGTACGGAAAAACTGCAGAAGAACAAACAAATTAAGCACATTTCCTTGACCTTCCCCTGGGTTGGCAATTTTTCTGGTCATCGAAGTCCAACGCAGCACGGACCGAAAGGAATTTCAAATTTGCTAATCCTCTAACTATCATAATAATGTCCTGCAACGAATCCTGCAACAGCAATGTCGGACAGGTGAAGATTTAATTTTTGTGCTGTTTTCTTCTGTTAGAGCGGTTGTTACGCACTCCTTTTAAATTCTGAGGTTCAAATGTTTTATTTAACCTTGAGAGTTGAAAATTTGTTTGGATATGTTCATAGCTGTTCAGAGAAGCTTTGGATCCTTATGGAAACTGTTTGGACTTATTGTACATAATGTAGAGAGATATGTAAATATTTATCTTGTGAAAGGAGAGTAAATCTGCAAAATTCTCGCTGAATAATCCTGAACTCATTTCGAATAGATTTATGCGGATGAAATATTCGTCTTGCTTTCAATTTCTCAGTACGATCACACACTTATCTGGAAAACCGAACAATCTCCGCCGAAATAGGTGGATTAGAATATAAATGAGGGACTTATCCGAAATTGGAGTCAAATAAAGACTAAACGGCTACATCTGCTACATTTTCATAGTTTTCTTTTGAACGAGAACAACCAAAAATGTTCATTTCTTGAATAAGAAGTGATTTGCAATAGTGCCTCCTAAATTTTCGCTGTTCTCCGTCTATCTGCTTTTTTTTGTTGTTTATTCAAGGATACATATGTGATCCGTTTTCTTCCAATTAAAAATCGGTCAGAGACGACATTCTCGATACAATCGCCCAAAATGTTGCGCCGGAGAAATGAGTTGGATATAAATGATGGTATGAATCTAGTGGCGTTTAGGTCTTCGGAAAAGTTTCGAACAGCGCTTATGCGCCTTGTTTTAGTACTACAAGGATTTCTCAATGGATTGCTTAAGTTCTACACTGAGACAAAAAAAAAACGCCTAATCTGCTAGACTACTATTCCGTACTGATCTCCTTTACCTGAGTTAAGTTGCTCGAAAATGTTTACAGAATGCTACTCAACTTTGACAAAAAGTATCGCAGCTAAAAAAAAAGCTAAAAATGAAAGACATTTACTTCTCTTGTTTCCTATGGCATTGATCAATGTCATTATGTATGCTAAAATACAGCAAGAAAGGTTTTCATGATGAAATGTAAAATACAGCAAGAAGTGGCGAATTTCAGAGTATGTTTACAAAAAACATAGAAAAGAGTTTTCTGGCATGTTTCTGCAAAATAAGAATAGAAAAATCGTTGAATGAGAACAGTGAAACATGTGAAGGAGTGTATAAGTTCATGTATGTTATGGTGATCGCGGATGTAATACGCGAATTGGAGACATCTCGGAGCGAAGGAGAGAATCGAAGAATGAGGACACTGCGCAAGTGATAAACAGCGAAACACAGTATCGATAACAGACATTGTGGAGATCCAGAGAGAGCGAAAATGGGAGCGTTGGAGCAGCAGTAAATGCTCCTGGAGGGAAATAAAAGATATTAAAGAAAATTGATTGGAGAAGTTCTTAAGGGATTAAGTGTCGTGTTTGATTTGAGGTGAGCTGCAAAATATAAGATAGAAGCGCAGAAAGTGTGAACAAGCAAAAAGCTCTATAGAAATATCATATGGCAGGTTGCAATATTTTTAAAAACATTTACGTACATAAAGTTATTCTTCAATTCTTTCTTCGTTACTAGCGAACATCATGGCATCTATACGTGTAAGCTGTGATTGATATGTAGTGATGAGTGTGCAGAGAGAGTAGAAATTATTTTTACTGCGAGTCATTCTTTCCATTCACACGATTCCAGTGCATCTACATATTTGTAAAACCAAGCATCGACAGCTATTCTCACCATAGATAAACGTAAACATCACACAAACATTTATAGATTAGTTGTTCGCCTGAAATGGAAACTCTGCTACTTTGCGACATTTGTGACTTATTTGATTTTATTAAGCGACTTTCACTTCTAATAGTTTCAAATTTATATTTAAAAAAATGGTCTCGCTAAATAATAGAACTCAAGAAGATCTGGTAGTAAATGGAAGAAACCGTACATTTGTTCTTTTTGTTCCAGTTTGGAATTCGTTGCTGAGAGAAGATTTGATGGTCGGATCGCCAATAGTTCTTTTATGACATTCCACTTTTTTTATTTCAGAAAACAATGAATCGAAATCCAAACAGAGGGCAGAATCGCTACTTTCCCGTCGATGTCTACTTTTTGTGCTAAAAGAGTGTACTTATCAGTAGATCAGAAGAGTAGATTCCACAGGTTTGCGTTGTTGTTAGCAAAAGTGATTTGTTAACGTCTCAAACTTTGCTGATTCTTGGGTGATCTGACTCAAATAATTACCTTGAGAATTTTTTTTTTAATTTAGGAAAGAAATCCGTTTTATAGCAACTGTACTGAGCTTCCTGTTTCAACGTACCACGAATTTCGGTAAGCACCATACTGTCACTCACGATACTGTCTTTAACGGCATCACCCCACGAATCTGAGGTGGTACGGATTTCAGGTAAAGTATTCGTATACGGGATCGTAGATTATGAAGATGGGGGTGATTCCGTCCATTTTTTCCTAATTGCCGTAAAATAACGGCCCGGAAGATGCGGCGTGTGCACAAGGCTGGCGCACCCCAATCGAACTCCTTGAAGAAAATAGCGAGCCAGAACGCTCGAAGCCGTACCTCCCGGGGCGTTTCTTACGGCAAATAGGAAGAAGTGGACGGAATCACCCTTCTCTCCATAATCTACGATCCCGTATACGAATACTCCACCTGAAATCCGTACCACCTCAGATTTGTGGGGTGATGCCTTTAATATCCACGAATAGTAATATACTAAAGATACCGTATTATTTGTTATTTATTTATTCTTTATATGACAATTCATGCGTTTACGAATGCAGTATACAATGAACAAGTAGCACAAATAACACCAGCAACGTGCATACATAGGTTATTGAATAGAAATGAAGAAGCCTCTAATCACTTGCTTGCTTAAGGAATCTGTTAAAAGCTTTCTTAAACACTGAAAGCTTAGAGGGTGTTAGTATTTTCTTGGACATAATTGAGTAGTCCGAGCGAGCTCTGTTATCCAAAAAGTTCTTCTACACATAATACGCCCGCCGGATTACTTTTCACTTGGAATTTTTTTCTTTTCACTGTCCACATTGTAAGTGGATTGACAGGGTATTCATGTAAGAACTTTTTAAATTATGATCGTTAAACAGGTTATGAGAGTATTATTATTATTTATTTGTATTATACATTAACTCTTATTATTATAACAGGCTATGAGAATATTATTATTCATTTATATTATATTTTAATGTAATTTATTTTAGTACTTTCCAATCAATCACGGAAGAATTGTGTGCCAATATCTCTTCAAATCAATACGTATTTCATTCAACGCGTGTATTATAGTGAACATTTTACTTTTTTTAATCCCTTCAGTGCGATCCAATGTCTTGCACGTTGAGTTCTTATTGAAACATGTCTAAACTGCCTACTGACTGTCAAAATGCTTCGTAATTCATTCAAATTTCAGATTACTTCAGGAAGATGAAGCTCTCTCCTGCGCTGTTAGAAGCGAAATTTGTTTGGTCCTCATTCCGGTCGCACGAATAACAAATGGCAAAAATAAAGTCATTAGTTCAAATTTATCTGTGACCCAAATCCTACCAACATTCTGCATGCCGGTGGCCTCAATGTTGCAATATACAAAGTTAATGAAATAAGGAGGGTAGGAAGCAAAAGCTTTGTTTCCTAACCTTATTATTTCTGCTTCTTCGGACCCTTTCATTCTTCAGATACATCCACCGTCTCGAAGAAGGATTTGGAACGAGCAGACAACAGTGTGCTCCTAGAATAAGTTCGGAAGACTTTCGTTGCGCTCAAAATTGTCTTCTCACTACAATGCTCCAAATCACGCGAAATATATACTGCACATCGAATGTAACTCACGTCGTACTTCTCAAAGAAGTCTGAACGTCTGGATGAACCTGGACTTGAGACTTTTCGTGGTGTTCGGTTCGCTCGATTTCAGCAACCAATGAAAACTAACAGTAGCGACATTTACAGTAAAATCAGACTTTTTTCTACCAATGCTCTCTTCAATTTTTCTTCTTTAAAAATTCAACCATAGATAGAAGATTTAAGTTGGAAGAATAGATGGAAGATGGTTTTCTTCCTAAACGCGTCACTTATGCATCTGGAGAACATTCAAACTTGATTGTACACCTGTATTTCTTTAAAACCTCTACAATTTGGGAATATTATTCAAAGTATGAGCTCTTTTCTTTCACATCAATTAGCACAGACTGATGATGTAATGATACACGCATACACATACACACACCTGACAGATCAAGCCCCCATTATAATATAGCATGATCGTGACCATGATCGCGATAATGTCTCGGAGGATGGCTTTTGCATTAGATAAGACAAACCTAGAAAAATTCTCTGTGATTCTATTACAGCTAGTTTTTTTTTTTGTTCCTTGGGGAACTGCTGGGGGTCTTCCGGTTTCACGTGCTCGACTTATGCCGTATTGTATTCACGTCACCATCTTTGATTATTTCAAACGTGAAGTTTAAGAGCTGCCATCTTTTTATTCTTCATTTGAATTCATTATTCTTTATTGCTGATCGTTATTGGTATTTATTTAATTCTTTATTGATTCACCTTATTACTGCTGCGCATGTGATTTGTATGAGTGATGGAGTTGCCTATACGGGTGAGTTCAGACCTTTGGCGAAAATGTAACTCGCGCAGCAGGAATGATGAGATCCACGGCTTTCTCCGCATTGTCTCGCTGTTTAGAACACCCAGCTATACCCGTCTTGCCACACATGGGTCTATCTAACGCTACAATTCCTCAAAGTGGCATTTTTTTGCGACAACCAGATAATTTTTGTCCATTACATTTTCTTCGTTTGTTCATCACTCTCCTTCTGGGATGAACCTATGCTACGTTCAGATCCCATGAAACAACCAGTCAAACAAGTTTCATATCGATTCTGCTGCGATTCACATATTTCCTATGTATTCTATGATTGAGAACGAAAAGTTGATTTCCTTTGATTAATAGTAAAATTCGGCAGGAATCAACTACTCCAAGGTGGTATGACACAACGTGTTGATTTAACAATTACTCGATCGCGTCAAGCAAATCTGTCAAAATAATACTTCTCTTGCTTAACATTTGTCGTGACGAGCTGGGACTGCTATGTCTCTAATCGAAGATGGTGGACTACCGGGAGAGACATGTTGTAGGATCGGAATAATAAATCTGAACATTTTGCTTGCTATAACATATCTTGCAGAAAATCTACGAACAATTTCTCATCATCCAATTTCACTCCAGCACTTTATAAGACTGTTTTATCCCTGAATCGGAGCCAAACAAAACGAATGCATATCGATTTATTCAGTGATGTTGCAGATCCGAACCCGTGTACAGTGTGCGACAGTGTGGTCTGTGCCGCTAAAATCTTGAAAAAGAAAAACTTAACAAAAGGTGCACAAACGGTTAGTTCAGAATAGTTATGCCTTAAGATTGTATTTGTATGGATCGGTCATTAAAAATGAAACTACACACTTGAAACCTAATTATTGGTCACCAAAATTTGATCATTGAGAGCATCTTGTCATGTTCTTTGAACTCATCTATTCCTGTCCAAATTTGTGCCGCTATCGAGTCAAATCTTGGCCTAGACTGAGGATCGTGGGCGAAGCAACTCTGCAAATCATTCTTTGTTTGAAATTATCCAGTCCCATAGATGTTATCAGTTGAACTAACTACTGTAATCGACCACATGTGTTGTGGATAGTGATCGGATTCATTATCCAATGTATTGCCACTTAGCACGTATTTTCTGACTTCTTTTGCGTTCATTTCAGCGTACGGTTCCTTGCCATCATGAAAGACCTGTTAATGAATAACTACCTTTCCGACCCACTTCTTTCTTTCCTTTTTTTTTAAAAGAACTATGGCTCTACCTCCCACATGAAAACGCCGAAACTCCACACATCCGTCTTCACAGTATACTCTCGTTTTTTAAGAGTTTCTGGAGCTAGATATCGTACAGGTACCTAAATGCAAGCACATTTTATAAAACAAGTCGAGATTTGGAACAGCAGATAACAAAAGATTTGGAAATAAGAAGCTACATCTTGCTGGATCCTGCCAAAATTTAAATAGGAGCAATTGTCACTGTCGAATTACAAAAGGGTGATTTTTAATATGATTTTTAATAATTCGGTCATCAGATGACCGTGCTGCCACTGCTAGACACGTGCTGTGAGGTGAATAGCTCAAATATCAGCATTAAATAGCATTTGATTCTGAGGTATGATATTCTTTTCTACTGGTAGCTATGAGGCCCAACAGTAAACTCAGGACTTTCTTTCTTGGGCGTTTGATCGGATTAATCACGTTCGATTTCACTTTTTCAGAATCTGAAGAAGGCGATATTGCCGAAACATTAGCCACGAATAGAGGATAGTAACAATCTCGTGCCCGGCTCAATTAAATAAATCAATTATTGAAACATTAACATCCCGAGGTTTCTCGAAAGTCGTATATGGAGACTGTTTCATGATTATCATACTTATATGTGACCTTTTTTAGTGTCTTTTCCTTCTTCTGTGTTCCCACGATACTAAGTCCAAAATCGGAAATTTTTGCAACATCATTTTTCCCAATAAGACAGTTTCTAGCCGCAACATCTCGGTGAATAATCTGGAAAATTAGAATTTTTGGAAACTTTTAAAAGAGAATCTATCGCATAGTACGATGAACACCCACTCCTTGTTCTGACAAGTACTGAAGTCCAAGTGCAGCTCCGTGACAGTACTTGATGCGAGTGAATATAGTTGGGCCCGGCTTTGCTTGTATAGCATCGAGAACGGAACCGCCGGTAAAATGAAATGAATGGAAGAATTGAATAATGTTAAAATGTATAATAAAGCGGACAAAAATGTGCGTGGTGATAGTATCAGAGTCAAATTTGAATAAGGGAAGTGGAAGCTTCCTATTCCTTCGAACCATGTCAACGCCAGAGCCACCGGACTGGGGTTCTGTTAACGTCGCAGGCTATCTTGTATTACTAGCATAGATAAGAATCGATAATGTTTCTCAAGACGACGCAATTCTTTCCAAAACGTTCTGTCCATTCCAAGTAAAAAATCAGTAAGGTAAGATTGCTTATGTTGGTACCTTGTGCAAACTCCATTACTATCATCACAGGCTCCTCGTTCGATGCGACACCGATCAGCATAATCACGTTTGGGTGAACAAGTCGCTTCATGAGCATGGCTTCCTACGAAAAAGACACATCGATCAATTTTGTGCGATAATCATACTATCGAATATGTCCAAAAAAGCCTAACTCTAAACAGCTTCTCATTTTCCTCTGAAGAAATCGATCCAATGATTGTCTTTATAGCCACATCCTTTGACTCTATCAATCCACAGCGAAGTATGCCCTTGTAGACATCACCGAATGCACCATCGCCGAGCTTTTTTGTCCTAGATCGATGCGAATAAAAGTGTCCAACACATGGTGCTTCACAAACTATGCCAGTTCGAGGAATTTACGCTCTGTTTGTCCTTCAATAAGGATATGTGAGACAAAAAAAAGAAAAGAAATGTAAAGTAAGGCAAATACCCAAATTTACTGTGTGTGTGTGTGTGTGTGTGTGTCATATTTTTGCTATATTATCTGCGATCGTTTTATTCTATTATAATCACTTATCATTATTATTTACGAATGAAGTACATATTTTGCGATTGATAAAATTGCGAATGTTGCGAATATTATATATAGTTATCACTTTGCTATTTTTCATATCGCTCGTGAATTGTTGATTTTAAAAGCATCAAGTAAAGGTTTAATCACCCACATTTGAGGTTACACGCCCGCGTGGCACGAGTTGTGAGTTCGGTTAACCCAGTTGCGGTGCAGGGATAGCAAGCCTCTGCAAGCTTGCAGTTTTCTGCCTTAAGCTCCAGTATTTGCGCCTCGCATTTCAATTCGCCATATCGCAAGTTACTTTGATAGAAATACTCGATGTCATTGTGAACGATCAGCTGCAAGGAATCGATGAATTTTTTGCCGCGATTCGCGAAATCCGTTCTAGCTGTCTCAATATGGAGTGAGGGCAGAAGGAAAGCATCAATGTCCGAATCTTGGAAACGGTGCAGTTTGTAAGCGCCACTGTAGCGGACATGAAGGAACAAATGGAGCGGACCAGAGCAAACCAAGTCCTCGGTGAGCCGCAGCCAGCAACTTGCAGTGCAACACTAGTGGACAACTTCTCGCAGACGGTAGAGAGTTGCCAGATGGCAACCGACGAGAAGGATCGTGGTGAAAGTTCCGAACAGGCGAAAATTGCGAGTAATGCAGAGTATATGGAAGCGGTAGAGATGGAATACGAAAAGGCGAGAGACGACCCGAAAGAAGCGGCGATTCGCGCAGAGATCAAATCGCTGGAAACGGAACTCTCGAACATCCAAAAGCGCCTTCGAGAACTGACGAGGAAGCGAACCTGTAGGCAGCGAGAGTATGAGGCAGGAGTTTACCGCACTGAAGAAAGGAAGATGAGATGTGTCTTCTGCGGTGAGCAAGGATTGCACTACTCTGACTCCTGCAGTAAGATGCGAACCGGCGCAGAGAGAAGAGGCTTCCTGAGAAGATGTGGCAGATGTTTTAATTGTTTGGAGCTGCACTGCGAAGGTGGCTACCAGTGCGTAAAGTACCGGATACCCTGCTTCCATTGCAAAGAAAGAGGACACCATTCGGCCACATGCGAACTACCGGAGACCTCAGTGCAAACGGGAGTGGAGAAGCTGCAGTGCGAGTTGGCGATTGACGACATCTTCAGGAGGCTCCGTCAGCTCCGAAAAATGGACAGCGAGAAAAGTTAAAGGAATTGTAAGAAAGGTGGCGAAGATACGACAAGAAGAACCCTGTGGGGGGGAGTATCGCGGAAGAACGCGATTCAAATGTTTTGCCCACGTTCCCAAAACATCCTGCCATTACTGAGGAGATAAAGCATATCAGAGAAATATCAACGCAGATGTTTTGGGAACCTCGTCCAGCACAGTATAAAAGGGAATGATAAATGCGCAAATGCGAATAGCGATGCTACGAAGGTCTCCTATCTCTTTTCTTATTTGCGCGATTGTTTTCTCCATGTATTTCTTTTGCGATTGCCTATTCAATATTGTTTATCATCCTTATATTTGAAATATATTATGCATCATATTTTTGCTATATTATCTGCGATCGTTTTATTCTATTATAATCACTTATCATTATTATTTACGAATGAAGTACATATTTTGCGATTGATAAAATTGCGAATGTTGCGAATATTATATGTAGTTATCACTGCTATTTTTCATATCGCTCGTGAATTGTTGATTTTAAAAGCATTAAGTAAAGGTTTAATTACCCAAGTTTGAGGTTACACGTCCGCGTGGCACGAGTTGTGAGTTCGGTTAACCCAGTTGCGGTGCAGGGATAGCAAGCCCCTGCCATTTTATACCCTAATTTTACAGCAAATGCCATTATTATAGATTTTTATTGATCATTGAAGGCGTGCGAAGCGAAGAACACCACAACAAACCTGACGTCCGGCCTTAGCCAGGCATTCAGACCCGATGATGTATAACGAACGTCAAAAGATGCCCAAAAGGTTTGGTGTAATGCAGTTTTGATTAAGAGAATACAGCATGAAGAGGGAATTTGAGTCGAGTAGAGAAGAGGATGAGCCACAAAAAGCAAGAGACATTCTGATGGGGTGTCATCGAAAAGTTTTACGGGCTTACTGGGATCATCATCCGTACATCAGTATGCTCTGCATCCTATGATCAATTTGTATATCTGTATGGAATTCTTAAGTGGGATATGACAAGTTTCTGTTTTTTTTTCCCTTGGTCTTTTGCAGTATCTTTTTCTGAGTTTGAATTAGCATTTGCCATTTAATCAGTCAACGCATTAAGCGGAGAGTTTAGGATTTGAATTAACAGGAAACCAGCTGTCTTTCCTATGAAAACTCACTTCACAATCTGTTCATGGTTCAATTGCCATTCAGCTCGCTTAACCGCTTTCTTGATAATCGTTCCATCTTCATCTAACGGTATGCGATATCTCCGATGGTATTCGATCAAACCTGTATGAATATTTTTGTCAAAATTAGTATCGCATACCATATACTATCAAGCACTAAGCACCAACGTTCTTACCCGAAACCCACTTGAAACCGTACAGTCTCACATAGTATAGCTTCGCACGTCGGCTATATTTAATGTGTATATGTCTAAGTTCATTCTCATCACGTTGTTTCTTCTCTTCCTTAACATGGAAAGAGTAACGATGGCAGGAAACTCTTCGAAGAAAAGTTCATGCTACCTCCATTTCTTCTTCAGTCTTCTCTTGCGCCTTTTCCTTCTGAAACGTGTTCGTTAAATGGTATATGTGTTATTTAATAATTTAGGAGTTGACAACCTTGAATATTCTAGAAACCAGAAACCGGAAGAGATACTTTTTTCATAGCCACGGTACTGCCATAAGTAGTTAAAAGTCAAGTTACACAAAGTAGATAGCGAGAAAACCCTCAGGGTACACTAAACCGTCAGGTGTTTAAGATTTTCAGAAAGGCAACCCAAATTCACGTTGAACAAGGCAACTAAGTCCTTGCGATATCTATCTCACAGGTACAAAAATGTATGTGCACGTAAAAACTAAAATCTCAAATGATTGCTAACATTGTGTAGTTGTACATATTGGGCTGGGGCAGAAGCCTATTCCTTTCAATATTTCTTATGACCCCACATTTCTTAAGTATATTCATGTGTGTAATGGTTAAGCGAGTGCGGGTGGTGCAGCTTTTAGACTTTTATCGCTCACACTGTCATGCATCAGAATCCTCCTTACGTGTGCGAGAGTATAGAGTAAAAGCGTAACTCCAACGAATCCCACCTTCGCTGCTTCTTCCCCCTCTGTGACAATTCTGACTTGAACGCAAACAAGGACAACAAAATAGCTCATGGTGTACAACGTGGCTCGTCAACAATGGCGAAACTTTGACCATTTGTTAAGTACGAATTAACAACGAAATCAGCGAAATCCACTGGTCGAATTCTGCATAGTCACTGAGCAAGGGTGTAGATCTGAGGATCCACTTACTTCCTCCACCAAACATGCCTCCAATACACGAAATTTTGAGACAAGGGAGGCTAACCTCATTTTTTATCTACATCAAGTGGTTTCAGTAAGTCAATCCAGTGCGCTTGGGACGATATGCATAGATTAGACTGCATAAACTACTTTTTGCAGGTCATTTTGGAAGAAATTTGAAATTTTACATCCTACTACCCTGCTATCCCATCTGTATCAGTTCGCGCGAATTTGATAACAATATTCGATGTGATAGGTGAATCGCATCCTTCTACTTTTCCAAATTATTTTAGCGTAGAATAATGTGATCATTAACATTACGGTTTTGAAGATATGAGTCCTACACCAAAACACGTTAACCGTTAGTTGCTAGATAGGAGGTTTTGTGTATTGTGTTTGTTTTCGTCCAGTCTCTGCTCACTTCATTGTCTCGCCGGGATCTCACACTGTTAGACCCGTTGTCCCTACTTTAGTTATCCCCAACGGCAGTCACCAAGTTCATGTAATACCAGCTATCAGCAGGTAACAAATGCACTTAAATCAATAGAATCGATATATAGTAAGATTAGCAGGCGGAAGGGCTTGCAGGTGAAAAGTAGCCTATCGTCTGTATTCTATCCTTAGGTGGGTTCGGCAAAGTTGGGACGGAATCGATGCATCTGCTGAGATATGTATAACTTATGATTTTTAGTGTGGTGATGATGATCACTTCACTTTACGCTAGCACAACATGGAAGAGAGGAGCAGAATAAGAGGTCCGCCACTTTGAATAATGTTGGTGCATTGTTGCGCAGTCATTATAGCAGCAAATAGCCAGCATAGACAGCTAATAATAAATATCAACATTAACAAAACCTCTGTCGCTTCATTTTTCCGGACGGAGATTATAAAGTATTCCTGCAAAAGGTTTATCCTAAAAATGTGTCTTACAATAAATTCGTATAAATAGTGAGTGGGAACATACTGGCGCGGATGACTTCTTTTCTACTCTGACTGCCTGCCTAACCAGAAAATCTCCCACCTTAGTCAGTAGATCATAAGCCTGAAATGTGGGTATTGTCAGTGCTCCTTCTCACATGGACGTTCCTTTTACTCTGCAAATTTTAATATTATAGTGCTTAAAGGTAGCATACCACGAAATTGAGGTGGTGCGGATTTCAGGTGGAGTATTCATATACGGGGTCGTAGACTATGGAGACGGTGATAGTTCCGCTCATCTCTCCCTGCATCACAGTAAGGGACGCTACGGTTGCAAAGGTGGAGCGTTGGAGTAGATGGCATCGTACAAAACAGCATTCAGGGGCCGGCTGTTTGCAGTGATTCAGGGAGAAATGTGCGGAACCACCCCGGTCCTCATAATCTATGACTCCGTATACGGGTACTCCACTTGAAATCCGTACCACCCCAGATTCGTGGTATATTGCCTTTAACTAAGGAATTGTGTCGGAAATTCACCTTATTTAGCCACTCGGCTTTTGACTGGAAAGAGAAACAACAGAAAAAGATAGAAATGTTAAATTCTCAACAAATTGATGGAAAATCTTCCGCGTTCCGTGGCATGATGCGCAAGGTGCTCACAAATTGGCCATTATTTTGACTCCATTGGTAAGGGTAGACCAGTAGGCGGGCTTGAGCGTAGTCGGAGCACTATCCTCCCAAAAACAATCCCACTCTTAGTATTGTCCATGTTCCATTGTACTTGAATCTTGTCATGGCGAATCCGTACCTTTTTTATTGATTTGTTTCAGCCCTGGCCAAGATTAGTGATTACCCTTAATAACAGCTAACATTTCGGCGTATCGCCTTTGTCAGAACCTGGAAAATCAAAGGCATCTGTAACTTATCCTCTCAAGCGCCTCATCAATTACAAAAAGCATTCAAACGATAATCGTACTTAATGAACGACACAGCGGCTAGCGCTTACCTCATATGTTGGTAACGTATCAGATCACCACGTACCACAATTATGAATCACAATGGTTTTTTATAGAACCCTTTTTATAGGAACCTAGCCCGCTCTGTAGATAAAACCAATTATATGGGTTTTTGTTATTTTAGTTGGATTTCAGATCTGTGTTTGGTGCTCGTCTCGACTCGATAGTTATTGTACTTTTCTTTGTTTGTTTGATTAAGATGTATGGATTAAGTTAGGTTAATAAGAGAACTTTGATGGCCGGGGCTTCGACAGTCAGGGTCTAGCTTGGGAAAAGAAAAGCCTAACTGCACAGATCTTGATATGGGGCTAGTTCGGCTGTGATTTCAATGCACTCTTCCTTTCTGTTCATTTTAGGACTTTTGGCGATTATCCAAGATCTAGTGTTCTGCGTGCTATGATCTCAGACTCGATAGATATAATTGTAACTTTTACCTCTTGATGACATTTCGGGGTTTTGATGACATGTACTACGGTGTGTTCCGAGTGTAGAAGAGAGTTTAGATTGCTTACGCTGCACCAGGCCTAATTAAAGATGTATGGATTAAGCATTAGGCAGATCATGACACTAATAAAAGAATGCCTAAATTGCTCCATTATCTGATGGTCGGAATAGCACTATCGACAAGTCAAGGGCCTAGCTATGGGAAAAAAGTTAGCACCCATTCTTGCCGTTGTTTTTACGTCCAAAATCGAAAAGCCTACTAAAGAAAACAATTATTGAAGCACTAACATGCCGAGGTTTATCGAAAGTCGCACATGGAGACTGTTGTATTACCCCAACATAGATTATTGTTGTGTTGTCTGCCCAACACAGGCAGAATTGGGCACACCCAGGAAGAAAGAAAGAAACGTGGTCCGTAAATGTAGCCCAAAAGGTGACAATATCGAATGGGTACCCGACTGTAGACTGTGGTGCGCGATAAGCCCGACATCCCTTGAGAAGACCCAAAGTAGTGGATGGCCCAGAAAGGATTCATTTCTCTCTGGCTTAGATATCTGATGATTTGAGCAAAGCGGTGCGGTGTGGTCGGCGCCAAATGGGCTTACAGAAGGACGCGAGCGTTATAGAAATACCAAACCTTAAGTGTCAGCTGGTACGCAATCGTGCATATGACCGACTCAATTTGACTTTGCACAACTCCCAGCTGCGTGGCATGCCAACATGGTACAGGCACAGGTATGGATTGCATGGTGTCAGAAGTGTTGTTTAGTACCAAATGCAGGTTGTGTGGCGACGATTGCATGGGGGAAACGGGACGGACTCTCTGCGTTTGGGTTAAGGAGCATCTACATGGACTCGTGGAATCCAAACTCTTTACAAAACTCGGAGCACCCCGTAGAATATGTCATCAAAACTCCGAAATAGAGATAGAAGTTACTACCTTATCTTTCGAGTCTGAGATCATAGCGTGCAGAACACTAGAGACATTTTGGATAATCGCAAAAAATTCTAACGAGAACAAAAAAGATGAGTACATTGCGTTCCTATAAAAAATCCTTGTGATTCATAATTGTGGTAGGTGGTGATCTGATACGTTACCAACATATGAGGAAAGCACTAACCGATGTGTTGTTCATTGAGTATAATTATCGTTTCAATGCTTTCTGTAATTGATGAGGCGCATGAGAGGATAAATTACTGATAGCTTTGATTTTCCAGGCTCTGACGAGGGCGATATCGCCGGAATGTTAGCTGTTATTAAAGATAACTAGTAATTTTGGCCAGGGCTGAATTTTTTCAGTTTTATTCTTCCTCAACCATTCATTCCCATAATACTCGATTTTATCCCAAGGTAAAGCATCGGCCTCTTACGACCCCCTTAGCTTCATCCTCCCTTACAAAAGCTGTTCTGGGTAAATCCCAAGGAACGGTTGACCCTGCCAATAAAGAATATCACTACTAATGCCCCTGATCGACTGTCCTTGAATCTTGGCTGTTGAATACTTAGATTCTTCATTAAACTTCATGAGCTGGAGACAAAAACCGGTACTCATCTTTGCTAACAGCGTTTCGGCATCATCACTTTCATCGAAGTCTAGAATAGTTAAAGCCATTCGCGATTTGTCCTTTCAAACTCTTCAGCTCCTTACAAAATTCATTCATACTGTGTAGAGAGTTAACACGCAACACGTCAAACGGTCCTAAATTTTACATGCTGAGAATGGTAATCTGATATATCACCACAGCTACCAACTACAAGGATTCTTTTAAGGAGCCCCAGCGGCCCCAGTAGTAGATCGATTTCTTCAAAAATGTTCCAAAACGCTTCTGGAATTCCGCGTCTCGTGATCTCGAGCCCGAGTGAATGAATGAGTTCGCATCTCTAAATCCTATATGGAGTTTTCCTTATGAACCCAACAAGAAGTTCCAAGATGTGTGGGAAGCTTCGATATCTTTGAACCCATCCAGATACTCCTTTACCCAGGAGATACATTTGACTTTCTGTTTTTCCTATATTATCGCCCCCACACGACCTGCTCGATCCGATTATCCGCTTCTTATACCATGTAATCCTCCACTGTAAGAATAAACCGCAACACAATTGTGGAGAGCCGGTCCCTAGCGCCTCACTGATATCATTAACAATGTAAAGTATAAAAAACGAAATCTTCTCCGAAGCGTCGATGAGGTTGGTTTTCTTCGAAAGGGAAGCCTATATTGTCGGAAGGCGCGGCTTCTAGCCGGACATCCGCTGGCTACTGTTGCTTTATGAGTTAGTTTTGAGGAACATACTCTTTTCTGGGTGCCCGATCCAATCCTTGCCGTCATCATGTATTAATTATGTTAGGTACTACTCATAGAACACAATGTGCTTGAACGTTTACTGCAGTGTTTTAGGAGGTGCTCGAAGTGGCCACACAGGGACATATTTCGGTTATTATTATTTTACACTGTCTCTTCTTGCGTGTACCACGTGAACCAATAAATGTTGAGAGCAACGCGAGTGAGTCTCTCGAGGAAACCCAAGACAAGAGGACACAACACACATTCTCTCAGATTATTTTCCCAGGAGCATTCCCTGAAGTAAAAAGAATTCCTGTGAATATGGTCTTGGTTCTTTCTCTCTGTCTGTTCCATCGATGTTCAAATTCTACTGATTTGAATTCAACTGGGAAAAATGAAAACAGAAGGGCAAGACTAATCAAGCTGAATGTGAAGGCGGGCGGAAACTTATCTTACTCTTCTGACCTGCTCTTTTGGCAGAAACCCGTGGAAGTATTCTTCGTGCTTAACACTGTGAAGGCCTCCTGCTTCTGAATCTCGAATTTTTGTTATGTGGATCCGCCCATAATTCCTCTCATGCACCTGATGACAAGGGAATAAGTCTTTGTTGAATTTCGCTCTTTTCGCTCATGTATACTTGAGTTTCCTGTTCCTTACACATGTAAGCAGTGGTATAAAAACTCACATCTCGTTCTTTGAAATTATGGTTATCTAAAACTGGAGAATGCACTGATTCTATCATGACCGCACCACAGGAAATCTAGTAAGAAGTGAGTCACCTGTTAGTTTGCGTTTAGATGATTGGGCTTCTTAAAACACAAATAAGCAATATCAGTTAACTAAGGGGAAGAAATGAAGTCAAAGTACCAATGGAAAATAGAGTAGAATGGAGAAATCACAAACACTAAGCGGTGATCTATGAAAGTTTCGTCTTTGTAAATGGAAAATTGTACTCGCTCGAAGTTTGCTGTTTGTAAGTCTGATGAGAACTTATTACATTCTCCTTATCACACTATCAATCATGTTCCTTTCAAATTAGAGAAAAAGAAAAAAAACGCTACCAAATTTCTTATAAATTTACTTTTCAAAACTTTTCCAATGCAGCCACAACACTAAAATCTAAACGATTTAAGATGAGGTGTTGGAGACCTTTATAATTCGATGTCGAAGTTGACATTTTGGAGAGTTCACTATTAAACTCTAAACTCAACAAATTTTCTCGGTTACCTTTGCTTCAGCGGGAAGTAGGCTTTGTCTGTTAACTGAAAGCAATTTTCAACAAAACAAACCTTCTGAACTAGAGTTAATAGTGCGTAGTAGCGTACACCTCCAATTTTGCGATGCAGATTAGTCGTTTGTTCATACAGATACGTCAAACATTTTCGCTTAGATCACACATTTTTCTTCTTACAATATTTTCTTTTGGACTTTTCATAGATGGATTTCCATTTTTGCCTCGATCTGAGAATGAGTGAATCATGATAATTTTCTGGTCGCTTCCTTTTCTAAATGTTCAGTCTCAGCATTACGTGATAAACAAGCATATGGTGCTTTCAGTTTTTTTGCTAACTTTAAGAAGGGTTTAAGTTAACGGTGCTTATTCACTGACGTGAGCTCACTCATGCAGGCTGCATGTGCTGAGTGTGTTAAACATTATGGTTGCCATTTCTGGCACGTCGGAAATCTCGCGTTTATTCAAAAACCAGTCTGATCGATCTTCATACTTTCTGTGGTGTTTTCCTCACTCACTATCACTGATCAATAGAAATTAATAGTGGTGGTATTTTCTGCAAAAAATGTCTTCTTCTTTCTTTTTTTTCCAAATTTAGGCGAAAGATTTCACAGCTCTCTTTCTATTAGCGTCATTTCTACATCTAAAAAATATTCAGACTCCAGCTTCAAACTCTGCTTCGGTGCCAACATAATATAGACAAATGAATGATGTTTAACATAGAATGACGTGAACGACATAATCATACTGATAAAGATAACGTCCCACATCAGATAATGCAAACTGTTGGCTACTATTTAAGCAGCTGTTTGCATGGGTGGTTCCATTTTTGAAGTGGGCATGTTACCAAGATGGGAGGAAATAGATATGGGGAGGATTCACATAGGTGAAAAGCAACGCACACGGTGGCTACGGCTGCGAAACGGTTGCGACGTCCCATTTATCTTCTGCGACATGCACCCAAAGTTACTACACGGCAATACTGCACTATAGCAGAACAATTTTGATTTAATTTCAGATTAACATTAGATCATGTAAACAGTTCGCTACTATGCAAGCAGCAGTTAGCATTCATGCTTCCACTTTCGGAAGAACGGAGGAGTCGTAGAGGTGAAAAGCAACGCAAAAAGTGGATACGACTATGAAATGTTACCTTTTGCGACATGCACACGAAGTTACTGCGCGATATTTCTACACCACGACATAGGAATTCAACGCTGTACAATCCATTGTACCCCATTTTCTGGATATCTGGCGCCGGCGCACCAATCCGACGCCGGGTGGACCCGTCGCACCCCCTTTTTCGAATTTCGTGGCACACAGACAAACACACACATTCACACACACACACACACGGACTTAGCTCGTAATTATATACCAGTCTGAACGTCCGGCTAAAGCCGGACTTCAGAATTCCTGTGGTGTTCGCTCCGCTCGCCATTACTGATTAATGAAAACAGATTAATAATAGTGACATTTTCTGTAACATTAGAAGTGTGATTTTCTAACAACGTTTTCTAATTTTTCGTAAAGGAAATTAAGGTTAAAAATTCATAGTTTTCTTTGTAAACGCGTCAGTTCTACATTTGGAGAACATACAAACTTCACCTTTAAGCACTTTTTCGATACCAATGTAATATAGACAGGGCTTGGAATCATTACTCAAAGTGTAGGATTCCCTCCTGTTTCCCTCAACAGTTATCACAGAATGATGTTTCACATAAAATGAAGTGAATGACATCATCGTGCTGACAAAGAAAGTGTTCCACATCAGAACATGTAAACAGTTGGCTACTATACAAGCAGTACGTACGTCTGCCTCGTGCCTGCAATGCTATGTTCTGGATTTGTATCTGCACTAGCGTCGGTGCTAGAATGGACACAGCAGAGATGTAAATCGCAATTATGAGCACCATCACCCACAGTTTTGCCTACGATGCAAACTCTTGACCAACAGGAAACGAGTAATTCCGTCGTCGTTCATCGTGCATAATGAAAATAAAAAGCAGAAGTTCAAACGAAGCAAACGAAATTCTAAAAAGGGGATGCTACGGGTCCACCGGGGTCGAGTTGGTGCCTCGACGCTAGAAAGCTATAAAATGGGGTGCGGCGGATCCCACGGCGTCGGTTTGGTGCGCCGGCGCCAGATACCTATAGAAGGGGTGCGACGGGTCCATCGGCGCCAGATACCTAAAGATGGGGGTGCGGCGGGTCCATCGGCGCCAGATATCTGTAGAAGGGGGTGCGGCGGGGACAAATGGAAGAATTACTGTTCGACCAGTTCGAAGATCAACGGGAGTCAAGGTGATCAAGGTGATTCTGTCACGTGTGTCTGTCTGTCTCTGTGTGTGTGTGTCAGTCACGAAATTCAAAAAAGGGGTCCACCGGCGCCAGATACCTATATGAGGGGGTGCGACGGGTCCTCCGGCGCCAGATACCTATATGAGTGGGTGCGACGGGTCCCGCGGCATCGAAATGCTGCGCAATAACTTCGCGTGCATGTCGCAAAGGGTAAATGGGATGATTCATAGCCGTGGCCACTGGGGGCGTTGCTTTTCACCTTTATGACTTCTCCGCGTGCCTATTTCCTTCTTCGTTTGTCTCAATTTGGTAGCACGCCTTCATCAGAAAGGGGAAACCCGCATGAAAACGGCTGCTTAAATAGTAGCAGCATGTTTATGTGATCTGACGTGGAACGTTATCTTTATCAGTAGGATGATGTCTTTCACGTCATTTTATGCCAAAACACCATTCTTTGATAACCGTTTATAGAAAACAGGAGAAAAAACATTTCGCGAGATACTTTTAAGTATTGTCTATAATATATTGATAAGGAGTGTTTGAAGCTGAAGCTCGAATGTTCTCCAAATGTAGAACTGCCGCGTCTAGAAAAAAGATTGTGAAGTATTTCGCTTTTAGTTATAATATAAAAAAGAAGAAAGATTGTTGGAGATGCACAAGTCCAATTTCATAGAACGAGTAACACTAATATTAATTTTCAGTTGATCAGTGAAGGCGAGCGAAGCAAACACCACAGAAACTGTGAAGTCCGGCTTTAGCCGGGCGCTCAGACTGATATTACAATTAATAATTTTAAATGATTACACAAATTACAAAATGTTATATTTAGTTTCAGGCGTAAGAGAGTAAAATATAAGCATCAATATTTCGAGACAATGTGTTAATGAGACAACGCAAGTTCGACACTCCATGAAGCAAATATTTGCAAAATAGACCAAAATAGATGGAAACTTGGGACAACTTCTAAAAAATGAATAATCTGATTTTCCGTAGTCTACAGCAGTTTAAAAGGGAGCTTAACAAAATTTAATGGTCAAAAAAGGTCAGGTTCTGCGCACATTGTTAGGCCTAGATGATCCCGAATAGTTTCAGCATAAGTGGACCTAAAGAAAAAGTTTAGGTAATTCCTAAGTCTTTCTGAAATCTTGATGGGATAGAGATTGGAAAATAGGTCTTTTTTTCATAAGAGGACTTTGTCCCATCGAAAGTTTGGAAAAAAAGAGGTCCTGGAGATAAGCTGGTGCAGCATCTGATAGAAAAAGTCCTCGGCTACAAAATACTGGAAGATAATTTGCTTAGCACTAAGTTGCTTCGAGTTTTAAAGAATTTTATTCAAAATCACTCATTTTTCGGCGCATGAACGAAAATAGGGATTTTAGCGGTTCTGTCTGTTCCAAAAAAAATACGACTGCATTTCAGAAGATCATGTATTCGGATAGAGGGTTTAAGAGTACCTTATGTGCAAAGTTTCTCCTTTCCGGATCGTCTGGTTCTCTCAAAATTTAGATGGGACAAATGCAAAAAAAGTCGGAGAGTTTTAAATTTCGTCCCATCAAAATTCCAAAAAGACTAGGAGTTAAAAAAAAAACAACGATGCGACTTTTTTAAGGCAAATCTTTCTCTCTTAAAAACTACATAAGAATTTACTTTTAGTCCTCTTATGGCGAAGGTATTCGCGATTTCCCAGACCTAACAGTGTGCACAAAATTTAAGCTTCTTTGTCCTTAAATTTGGTTAAATTCACTTTTAAACAGCTGCAAACTACGTAAAATTAAGTTCTTTATAGTTTAGAAGTTGTATCAAATTTCTATCTCTTCTGCAAAAATTTGCTTCAGCCGGAAATGGAGGCTAAGGGGTCGCATATTGCAGGACGAAATGTTGATTCTCTCGCTTTTTTTCTTTCCTCTGTGATTCGAACTATGCACCTGACTCTTCTATTTTTTTTGTATCTTGTGCTTTAATCAAAATTTGAACATAATTAATAGATTCTACAATAAAAATAGAACAGAATAAAGATGAAAATATTTTAATTCTAGATATTCAACAATATTTCAGCAATTTTGATTCTTCTAGTAAATGATATTTCTTCGCTTCTGTCAGCTTTTCTCATTTGCCACTTGTTCTTCGGCTAATTTTCGACTTTTCGAAGCACTGGGAATTTCCAGTATATTGAATCGGCAGCAATCGAGAACTGTCGCAGGAACGTTGGTGGAGAAGAAAAATGTGGAGGGAAGTGTCTTCGAGAAGGTCGAGTCCCATCACCGCGTTTGACCCTTTCTTGTTGTAGTAGTATCACGCTGTAACTACGTATAAATGTCGAAAAAGGTAAATGTGACATTTTTATTAATCAGTGAGCGAGTACCAGAAAAAGTCTGAAGTCCGGTTTTTGCTGGACGTTCAGACTGGCCTGTAATAAGCCACCGTTGGAGACAAGGATACAAACTAGAATGAATCACATGTGTTTTTCCAGATTACCAACAGCAATTGAGTTCAGTTTTATATTCGTAAAGCGAACTGCAGGGCCGTTTCTTATTGGTGAGATCTCAACATTGTCAGCTCCAAGGTACACCGTCTTTAAAGCCATTTCACTGCGAATTTCATGCCTATGGTCAGTGAAGAGATGCAGCAACATAGTGTGATTTCTCGACAATGTTTTCAGTTTTCGTGTCCAGTTAGGACTATGTGGGAGCAATAATGGGTTACAACATTAATAAATGGCGCCAAACTACTCTCTTACTTCAGGGAAGAAACTTTTCCCACCTTGTAAGCCGACACCTATCCATTGTTCTAGAATGTAATTACTATCTCCTACCACTGTTTATCACTACTCATCTTCCACCATTCAGTCAAGTGCTAACCCCGCACATGCTGGCGGAAAAAAACAGGAAAACTATGAGGATGTCCAATGAGAATAAGGTTGTCTCCTTTATTAACTATTGCAGCTATTGACATACAGTGTTATGTGTCCTGTAAGATTTTATTGCAAACAATAGTGGGGGTGTAACTTGTAGATATTGTTTGTTGCTGTTACTCACTGGCGGCCTGCCCCAAAATCTACATTAGTTGGAGCAATACGCGAATGGAAGATGCTTTTTATTTATTTATTCACATACACCAATGGTGCACCAGAAAAGAAAGATAAAAAAATGGAACACACTTTGTCTGAGTCAGAGAATATAGTCAGAAACAAAAAAAATTAACAAACTTTACTAAAACGGAATTTATTGTCAGAGAAAACTGGCGCTGTCTTTTTTTTGTGGCAGATAAAAAGTCGAACATGTCAAACACATGAGAACATGTCGTTCTCCTACTACAGAAGGTGAAGAATCCTCTCATGACATCTACTCTCCCATCCAGAGTGCTTATCATTGGTCCAGTTATCGAAAAATCAGGGTTCGGACAGCCAAATTAGCCCGAGACATAAGGAATACGTTGGAACTAGAGACGAATCTGACGGGGGACCTCAAGCAGGAGAGTTCACCAACTTTCGTGATCCTCAAAAGACTGACTACCACAATCTAGACAAGCGGCAGTCAAGACCAAACCTACCAAAAGATGAGAAGCTCAACAAGAGGAGGTTATTCAGAAATGATTTAGAAAGGAGGTAATATGACGGATTATATTAAAGAGAGATTTAACCAAAAGATATAAGTATCCTCGTTAGCAAATGACCTTCATTTAGTGGAATAGATTTCATATGTCGGAAGAAGGGAAAGAGTGGCCTCGCAGTAGGCTGAAAAAGAACTATAGGAGAATCAGTGCAAGAAATGAAGAAATGTAAAAGACAACTAAGAGGTATCATTGACGGTAATCCGTAATCCAGTTCTGTGCCCTGTGCAGAAGGCATCAGACATCAGATCAGAAAATCAGAGGCATGCGGTTAGACATCATTATTCAAACACCGGCTTATGTCAATTTCCTTCAAAATTCGTCTTCAATATGCTACTATGTTCGGCTTTAACAACATCACGCGGTAAGAAGTTCCAAACATCTAGCAGTTTTATAGAAGAAGTTATTGAATATCAGGTCAAAGTTTCTATGCTGTGTTTTAGCGTAATGTAAATTAAGTTGCGCTAATTTGGTTTCATTTCTGAGGATTCGAAAACAGGAGATAAGGTCGGGTTGTATACGTATGTTCCTCACGCTGCTCATACCTAATTTTTTGATACGATCCTTGTAGCTAGTCACCGCTAAGTCTGCTGACATTCTTCTGAATGACATACGGGTAAAAGTCTCTTGCACCTTTTCGAGCTTCGCTATGTGCTTCTTTTTTGAAGGGCTCCAAATTTGAGAGCCATATTCAAGATGAGGTAAGACGAATGATTTGTACAGACGAGTGAGGGTAGTTGGATTAGAGGTGTGACCAATGCGGAATAGTCGAAAAATGGAGGAGTATGCTTTTCTTACAATATGATCCATATGTTCTGTGAAGTTGAGGATATCGTCCACAAAAATTCCCAAGTCTCTTACAGATTTACAAATTTCAAGAGTTACTCCATTCATAATATACTCAGCCACGTTACCTTCACCTACACCCATAATCAGGGACTTGTCGTAGTTAATGCGCAGATCCTAGTTGGAAGCCTAGTCGGACATTTTAACCAGTGACTTGTGAATTGCAGTGCGTACATCGAGGTAGTTCTCGTCATCGTATATGCCTTAATCGTAAATCTTAATGTCATCAGCGTATATTTGGACAATGACGTAAGAAGAAGTTCTGAGCACAATAGGTAGGTCGATAGTGTAGATGAGAAACAAGAAAGGGGACAGGACTCCTTCTTGTGGAACTCTACTTCTGCAAGGGAATTTGGCTGAGTATTTATGGCCAACTTTGACTCAACTTTGTCATGCTTCTGATGCTAAGATACGAGATTATCTAATCTATAACACGGCTCCGTATTCCGAAGTACTCAAGTTTTGCAATTACTTTACAATGACGTACTTTATTGAAGGCTTTTGACAGGTCAACGTACATCATATCAATCAATTTACCTTGATTGCAAGCTAAGGACCGGTCAAAAATACTATCAATCAGGTTGCTAGATGTCGAAGCTCCTGCGATAAACCAATGTTGTTGAGAGGGAATCAGATGAAACTTCTTTAGCCAAGACAATAGTTTATCCTTAATTATCTTTTCCATAGTATCGAGTTTGAACATTTTATTTTTTTTTTCCCCTTTTACCCCTTCTTAAGAGGCGAAAAAAAGACGATAATTAATCAAAAATTTAAAACACCCCCCCCCCCACCAAAAAAACAAAAATTTCAAAAACCAAAAAAATACCCATATTAAATACTCCCCCTCAAAATATTCCTTTAACAACGAAATTTTTAAATAAAAAAATACAACTATCTTCTCCATAGTTTCGACTGGCGTCGGTAATAAGCTAATAGAACGGTAATTGCTCAGCAGCTTTGTGCCTAGGGATTTAGGAATCGCTGTAACTATGGCTCTTCTCCACACTCCGGAACTTTGCCCAATAGCATTGAGATGTTAAAGATATGGGCTAGATGACATAAAGTAGCAGCACACTCCCTATATACAATTCACTCCATCATACGTTTCACTAACCGACGGTTTAAGAGACTTGGGGTATTTGTAGATATCTAAAGGATGAAAAAATATGACACTGCACTGCTGTTGGATAGGAGCTATGCCAACAATTTCTGGAGTGTTATTACTGCAGTCTGAAGAAAACACACTGGTAAAATGCAGGGCTAGGGAATTAGCTTTTTCAGCATCTCTGATATAAATAACTGCTGTTTGATCCACAAGACCAGGGAGTCTTCCATTGCCCTTCATTTTGTGCCTTAAGTATAAATAGAATGGCTTCATGGATTCGCTGTGCACTAAGCGGCGTTCTCGATAAGAAAGATATTTTTGATGTGGAAGTCAATAGCAGAACATACTTTCTTGTACAGCGGGTTATGTAAAGGATAGTCTAACTCTTCAAAAAGACGTTACCTTTGAGAGATCAAGGCTTTCAGTTGAGGTGGAAGATCCATACAAAATGCGCGAGGAAATCGAAAAGGAACAAATTTTGCAAGACCCTCATAAACGTTCTTGCGGAATCTGAGATGAATGTCCGAACATGAAGAGTATTGATGGAATAGAGTAAACCAGTCGACACACCTGAAAAGTAATTGTTCAAGTTAAACTGATCAACTGCGAAAAAGTCAAGCATAGTAATTCTTGGAGCTGACATAGATACAGGTGTTTCGAAATGGACAATTGCGTGGTCTTGTGAGGCTAGCTGAGGAAGAAGCTCAACATCAAGAGTGTAGGTGCTGGGTGTAAGGAGAATGTCAAGAATCCTATCAGCGTGGGTATGCGGATTCACATTTTGCAGGTAACCAGCACTAGTGAAGAAATCTTAGAAAAGTAATGAAGATGAGTTGAAAGCTATGGAGTTAATCCAATCTACATGCAGACTAAAGTCGCCAAGAATAATAGTTTGATAATTAACCGCAAGATTGCTAAGTACGTCTACAAGTTTTTATCATTAGCAGCAGAACTATTTGGAGGACGGTACACGAGTATAAAACGAAGTTGCGACAAATTATCAGCGCACAAAATTTCAGCACTTCACCTCCTCTTCTCACGGATCGATCCGAACGATAGACATTATAGGGCAGGTTGCCAACGAGCTCAGAGTCCAAGATTTTAGTGGTTAACCAAGTCTCAGAAATAAAAATCAGATTCGGTTTGTACAAGCAGAGAAACATGGTGCATTAATGGTGCATTTTATTGACGAGACTGCGTGCTTTAAATAAGTATGGTTTTAGTGTTGAAGAAGCACTGTGCAGCTTTAGGCGTTTCCCGATATGTTTCGCTTATTGTCAGAGATGTGCCTTAGGTCGCCACGGTAAACCACCCACTCCTGCTGACTTTTTCCTCTGTTACGCTCACGTGCTTCTTGTCTCAATTTAACGTTTGTCTCACGTTTAATGCAAGCAAAATATCGTTGACTTTTCCTCCAGGTTGTACAGTCTCTCTGAAGAACTTGAGTCTGGGAGGCCATTGATTACTACGCTCCGCGAACGCTTGTCCGCTTCAAACTGTTCGGCGAAATCCATCCTAACTTTTTAGAAAGTCTTGCCAGCATCTTACTTATAACAGGGTCCTTGTTCCGTTCAGCAATAGCGCTGATCAGGTCTGTTGCTGACATTTGCTCATCGTCCGCTTCTATTGTTTCTGTACATTCTTCCGTTCTAGACTCACCACGGGGGTTAGCCTGCGACGAAAGTGCAACTTGTTTTTTTGCAACGCGAGTGGATCTAGTTGGGATGACTTGATCTATATTTGACCTACCAAGAAGATATCGATAACACAATCGTTCACAGCAGCAGGCAAAAAAGGATTAGTTAAACGGTTAAAAGACCGGAGAAGAGATCGAAACGGCTAAGTAGAGTTTCAAGCCAACAGATGTCAGGAATGTAGATGGGAGTGTTAAGGAAAAAGAAAAAAATTAAAAAGATTTGGAAAGTTAAGTGATTAAAACAGTTGTGTGAGAATGGTTAGAATGTTGAAAAAAGAATGATGGTTATACAAAGAAAGAATCTTAGATTAAACCGAATGTGATGAGGGGAGAGACAGGTGAAGAAACGTTTAGAGAGATAAGTAGGAATAAATTAAAAATGCGAGAGCAGACAATAACGCAACCGCCTGACGCACGTGAACCTAAATGATGATGATGCAACGAGAAGAGGACTAACAAGATGGTTTTATTACGTACTGCACGTGGTTTACCACGCAGAAATACTAAGGAACAAAGGTGACTTTTGTGATCTACTACAATAACACAATGAGTAATAGATAAGGTTAGGACGTATAGGATACTCTCATAAGCATCTTAACATAGGTTGCTGAGAAAATCTGAATCACTGCATGTCTTCTTCAGTGTGGATGTTTGCGAATTCGTTGTAGGGTTTGTTCAACAAATGAACAGCGTACATCGCACATCAATTCAAATCGTTGACACCAAGTTCGTGCAAAGTCGCAGTAGAATGCCTAAATAAGTGTGATAATTAAACTTAAAACTTCATATAGTCCATTGGTTTGCCCCATAAAACCAATCAAAATGGCTGAATGAATCCAGTCCGCCTGCACGACTTTAAAGATTGCATGCCACACGCGTTTGATGTTTGGTTAGTGCAGGATAGTGAAGATGAGGTGCTTAGAGGAAGCCAGGCCACGATGTTCTTATCGTCCGCACCGGCCTTTAGAGAAGGCTGATGTTACACTCCTACATTGTGTGACGCTATTCGATCCTGCGCAACACTCTCTTTAACACATAATCTATCCGGGTTGCGGTCCCCCACATCACCTCAAAATTGCCACCCGTTTCATACCTTTCATGACTGCAACGTTGAAAAGATGTTGGAGGGAGGTGCTGTGTTAGAAACGTTACTGTTTCTATCACTACACCCCGACTTACTGGCAGGACTTGTTTTCATATGTTGAACTGAGCCGTGCATATATTGAAATACTACAAACTAAGTGCACGTTCAGGTTAAATAAAGTTTAGATCTGCAAGTCGGTGTATTCTACTCACCTCCATAACCTCGTCGGTTCTGGTGGCCATTCTCGAAAGTCTAGCAAAAAACTGTTCATTTGTGACAGCCATATAATGACTAGCAGGATATATAATCCTCACAAAGCTTTCGAACATGTGGGCTATCGTGAGGTCTACTTGATTAATGAAGAAATAGACCAAAACTAGAATGGCAAGAAACAGAGAGAGACGCTGAAATTTGACTTTTCCTTAGCAAAAGGAAGAAAATAAACTGTTATTATGTAAAAACATGAATAATCAGTACGGGATACTTGTCTGAGAAGTCCTTCAGAATCCTGTATAAAGACACGGCTCTCCCATTGTAGTCGTAGTCTTGTACGGAACTAAGGCTGAACAAAGACAGTGAATGAAATCTTCCTCTCAATTTTTTTAAAAATGATTTCCTGTGAACCATGAATTCTCTTCTTCTTACTAAGGAGTTATCGTTGAACGATTTGTATTGCATGTGAATATTATAATACATCGTCGAAAAATAAATGAAGAACCGAGTTGTTAGTGTTCCTATCATCCCTAGCATATCTTCAAAAGACTAGAAAAATTTCGCGTTAACCCCTTTAGCACTTATTACGTATACTCAGGGAATAAACTTTTTGTACAGGTGCACGATACGTAAGAGTTCACAGAGGCATTAACCATCAAGTTTAAATGGTAGCATAAATGAACTAGGCTTCGACATCAGTGATAACCCCATACAATGTGGCTTTGCAGATCTACCAAACCTATATGTCGTGTATATCAATGGTAAACCAACACATTCGGAAGGCAGCAGCATGGCTGAATCTTGGAACATAAGGTGGGGGAATACGTTCGTAGGGTTTTATATTACATCTAATTTTATAATGATTTGCTTGATCTTGGAAAAGCGTTTAATACTATTTGAAAGAGTTATATACTAACAGTCTGAACGTCCGGCTGAGGCCTTTTTCGTGGTGTTCTCTTCGCTCGCCCCACTGATCAATTACAACGCTTACTTCTTTCTTTTTTTACTATAAATAAAGGCGAAAGCTTCCATAATTTTCTTAATTGACGCGTCAGTTCTACGTGTTGGGAATACTCAAACTTCTGCTTCAAACATTCCTTCGATACCAATATAATATAGACACAATTTGGAAGTATCACTCGAAGTAAGCTTCCCCAACAGCTATCATAGAATGATGTTTAACATACAATGACGTGAACGACGTCTTACTGCTAAAGATAACGTCCCACGTCAAATCATGTAAGCTGTTGAACACTATTAAAGCAAGCGGTTTCGTTCGTGTTTCCACTTTTTGAGGAAGGCATGAACACTAACATGAGGGAAACGTGCAAGGAGACGCACAGAGGAGTCACAGAGGTAAAAAGCACCGCGTACGGATATGAAACGGTTGCAACGTTCCATTTACCATTTGCAACATGCACACGAAGTTACTACGCGGCAATACTGCTCTATAGCACAAAAGTTTTGATTTAATTTCAGATTAACAATTCCCCTTTCACCGCTCCACTGTGCCGGCGCACCAATCCGCCGTGGGACCCGTCCTAGACCATTTTATAACTATCTGGTGTCGGCACACCAATAATTCCGCGCAAAAGTAGTTGGTTAAGGTCATTGCGGTCATTTTCAAGCGATTTTCTTTGTTCTTCGGTAATCTTGTGAAGCCTCAAGCTCCCAATTTCTGGACATATCTCACCTAGTGAATACGGGAAGAATAATCTTGTGATCTCAGTTGAGTTTTTTCGTCCAGCTCATGACTAGTTTAGTGACGGTTTCCTCAGAAAGTGCTTTGAGACGTTCCCGTCAAATTCAGATCTCCTGATGCGAGGCTTGTCGTCGAGGTCAAAGTCGTCGTATTCGTCTCTACCGGTCTGCTGCGGCGGCTTTTTGATCTCGATGAAAAGCTAAGAAAAGGAGGTGTCGAAAGTGTCAATTATTGCTTCCTAGGTATTTCTTAGGCTAAAAAAAGTAAAAAAGTGAACACATTCAGGAAACAATTGTCACTGTTTTATAGAGCACAAAAAAAAAACAACTCTTCTAGATACTACAAACACTTTACCAAAGAGCAAACAAATTATTATAAAACATAATATTAAATTCTAAGAACATACCCTCAGACCTCATAAATGGGAGAATTTTTAAAACTTTTACGGTCAATAAAATGAGAAACTTTCTGTTTTGTTAATCTAACTACTATACAATGCATGAGTGTAACGTAGTTGGTAGGTCTGGCTGCTTTTTCACCGACGACGGTTCGGAACCACGTTAGAACATCCAAGCCGTTGATCTCTTCGTGATTAAATCAACAATTACTTATATGAGGCGTACATTAGCCTTTAAAAAAAAACGGTGTTGGCTTTCGTAGTGTTTAATTTTACATTTAAATTTTTCCGGTTTTTGTAAAAAGCATATTGCGGATTTCAACGTGTGTTTTCAGCTGCTCGTTTTGCAAAAAGTCAGTCAAAGCGGAAAACATTGGAATCAGCCCAGAATACCGATGACACCGGGGATTTAGAAACTGCTAACGGACTCACGACGGTTTTTTAGGGTTTAGCTCAAAAGGACCCTGACAATAAAAAAGACATGCTGTTATTTTTTGAGGCCTTTTCAACATTGCAGAAGTTTTTGAATAATCTTTGCTTTTTAGGTTCGTTGTTTTCTGACAGTAAATATTTTCTTATCCACAGCATATAAATGGTTATTGGTATATCATTCACTCTGTAATTAAATTAGAGAGAAATTAGGGAGACTCCTGCCACTTAGACATGATCGATCAACAGTTCTCGTATGAATAGTTCTGTCGCTTCGATTGTTTTAGTATTCGTGAAGGGATTTGGAGCGAGGAGCTATGCCACCAATGCCAATAACGGCACCCCTTTTCCTCGCCTTAGTTTTCAATCTCGAAAGACACCCTCAACAAGACTAAAACTAACAGGAGACAAATGAGTAGTTTCTCTACAACAATTTTCATGTGCATCATACCTTATTCCAGTGGAATAGGACGAACTTGATCTACTAGCCTTCGAATGAACAGAACACTTCGAATTATTCTGTGATAGAGGTGTGAGGCCCTCTTCTGGTTGTTTATCTTCATTTAGAGACCTTTGATTGAGAATAGAATGACTTCTGGAACGTTTTGAGCGCTTGGAATGCGCAGAATGCCTGCAATTGATAGCATTTCTTCTGTTCGACATTGAGTTATTCGCGAACCTTGATGCGGACTCATGAACTGGTTGGCAATGTGGTTCCGGCTCTGGTTCAACTACAACAACATCATCATCCAATATCGCAGTATGAGAGCTTCGCGAGCCAACACTAGCTGGACGCTTATGTATCTAAATAAGACAGTAGAATAAAATAATGGCGTCTGTTCGATATATTGTGAGAATGCTGACTGGGCACGGTGGTCTGCTCTCATTCTCAAAAATGGAGCGACTCTCACGCGATGGTTGCCTCACGGGACGCCATATTGAGTGGATGGAATGTGTTGAAGAGTAAACGGGACAAAATCTGGAATTCAAATAGAGAACATTTTCTATTATAAGGTAGATTCATACACACTTATTAATCGTATCAGTTGCCTGCGTTAACTTAACTATAACTACTGCATTGTATGGTGAAGTGCGGCATCTAAGGATGCTGATGTGTAAATTTTTAAGGAGAAACATGGGTCGTGCGTGCCATCCAAATGTCCCATACCGTAAGAGTGTAGTTGAACAGCAGCGTTAATGGGACGGCGTAATATACTAACCCCGGATATACGCACGAGATACAGATCCATTCAAAGCGATACCTACCCAACTCACTACCACGAAACCGTTGCAAAACCGTTGCAGAATGAAATCGCTATTGCAATCGCCACAGTTTGGCCCACTGACGGCAACATATAAAAGAAATCCGGTCATGCTATTTCCTATTAGTGAATGCAAAACATTGATGCTGTACCACTGTGTAATAAATTAGATGATATCGACTTTTCTTAACATTTGTTCGGAAGAACTGATCAAATCAAATCCTAAAGAAGTTTGGAAATGTTGAAAAACTGACTTAAAGAGTAATACTACGACTTAAAAATGAAAATTTGAAAAAAACTGATCTTTACCGAAATCCACCGAAATCTTTCTCATTTCCCGCCTCATCCAACCAAAGATGTTCGTGCAGTGGTTCGCATGTTGGCGCCACAGGACTATCAAATGTTCCTTCTAGGAGCTCATGACTGTGGCAGTGTGAACTCCTAAAGACGCAAAAATTTGTGAGAAAAACGTGTCATAACTTGTGCAAAAAGACCAGAAGAAGCAAAGAATGGATTGGGCGTTCTGTATCTAAGAGGATGTTGATTCTGAACATGCGGCTTAATCCGTGCCTTCCTCTGGTAGTTCCTCTCCGTTTGTAATGGTGAGAGTGTGGCATATATCCGTGGAGTCACTGCAGTCTTGACTAATGGACCACTAGAATCACATCGCTCAAAAAAATAGTCGCAGAAAATAGTTTGAGCAAGCAGTTTGCTCACACACTGTGACGACCAGTGATGCCCACCTGGCAGCAGCAGATACGGCATAGAAATGAGGTAACCTCCATGACTATTGTTAGTGATGTGTGAAAATAAATGTTTCCTGAATCAGTCCATTATCTCAGCAGCGTTGAAACAATTAATGTAACGAAACCGTAGGAGGTCTCACACATCTAGTCATTCTTATTTCTCTACTTCCGCTGTTACTCCACACAAGTCAATACGTTGGAAGAACTGCACCATTATGTTAGCTAATCAATCTGGTGCTGCAAATTCATTGAGGTAGCGTTGCCATAGTTGTAATCTACGTCCTAGGCTCCACTTACCACTGTAAAGGACCTAGCACTAGGAACTTCTCAAGCGCTACGTTTGGCTGAGTGTTAACAAAATTTGCCGCTGTGATTTGGATTGAATTCTACTCTCCTTCAGAAATGTCACATCAGCGGCAGAGATTAGCGCACTAAGGAGGAAATTGGATCAAACTTTATTGTTCATCTACATAATTTAAATTCAGTTGAAAAATAATGGTAGCGGCTGGGTCAGACTTGAGTGGGGCTTCCATGGTCTGCATATTCCTTCATCACATGCTGCTGTCTGCAGTTTGTCGGCAGTGGAGAAGGAAACACCTGAAGAATAGGTAACATATCTAGTACTGTAATATTTTGACGCGTACTTTCCTATAAGATCCTTGCAACTGTGCGTGATTGCAAACTTCTCATTACTACTACGCTACTGTACTTCGTAATCAACGCTGCAACAACTTGAGGCGGACAGTTTTCGCTGCATAACAAGCATTTTAGCATCCTTTGCAATCAAGTGTGATCGCGAAACAATAGATACCATAGCAAAGCTTCCAACAACGTAAAGTAAGCAGAGAGGTTCGTCACAGAACCACCCCACGTTTCTCAACCTTTGGAGGAACGGCCAAGACCCACCTGCATGATGTACCTGCAGTAGACCAATGGGTGTCGACAACTGCACCGCGCGATTCCTGGCAGCACTATGACCGCCACAACAGCCAGTCGTTACTCTTCTGCAACCCCCAAATGACGCGTCGCCCATCTCTCCCTTCCTGCACTTTTTGCCACGTCTGCAGCACTAACGATGCACTTTTTGACGCGAACAAAAAAAGGGGACACCCGTGATAAAAGTTGTTTGAGACTTTTGGTAAAGTAGGGTTGTTTTTGAAGTTTGTATAAGTGAAATGTCGTTTAGAAGCGTGAATGAAAATTTTCGCTTTCCTGTTCCGAATTGTTAAAACGAAATCACCCGTCCATCCATGCAAATACAAGAAATAGTTTCAAAAAAGTTCCAGTAATCGGTTTCAAACTATGTTTCTGTACTACGCTTTCTGGGCACTTTTTTCGCACTCTAGCTAAGTGAAATTGGCATGCAGCGTCTGAGGCGGCGCGACTAAAGCCTCCCAGACATCCGTTGTTCCTAGACCACACTAAGATTTTCTCAACAGGAGTCGTGAAAGGAGTATGAGAACAAGAAATCGTCTTAAAGAAGGTAAAACGAAGAGGGAAGAAATGAAGAATGCAAAGGTTGTCTCCGTTAAATAAGCTCGTATTAGGCGGTATAAAATTTGATTGTAATAGTCTAGCACGTGCGTTGGTAAGAAACCTACTGACACCAGCAAGAAGGGCACCGGCAGACGGTTTACCGCGGTGTAGCGGGATTTCAATTGAAACGATCAGGGATCAATCCCTAACAGAGATGAGGCTTTTGCTGTCAGTGTTAGAAATTTTAACGAAATGTTTTCTCGTATAACAATGATGAATTTTTACGCTATCATTCAAAAAAGCAGTTCGATGCTTTTAGTAAGGAAATAAAAGGCATTTACAGCTGTGGATAGGGATGAAATCAGTGCAAAGTAGGCTTTGCGAGTTGCTTAATAACGACGCTCGCAATGAATTTTATGCACTACAATTTTGCACTATTGTAGAGAAAGTTTCTATACTTGGTATTTCCAACTTTTCTAGTTTCTGTGAAACCTAGCCGAGAAAAATGGCAAATTTTTCCTCTTATTTTTTCTTTTTTTTCAAATTATTCTCAGCTGGCTTTTGAGAGAAGCAGAACACCTGCGGAGATCAAAATTCGAAATCAAAGGTTTCTCTTGATGCTCTATCAAAATATGGATGCGGATTTTGCAGTCCGCTGCCACATTTTGTTAGAGCAATCGTGCAATGAGAAAAAGTCCCGGATTTTTGGTTGTGCGTCAAAACGTAAGTGACTTTGGAGCAATAACTTAGCTTGTACTCTTAACAACGTCGGTATCCATTCACGATAACTCCTCAAGCGATGATATGGGCATCGCGCAGCGCCCAGGGCAGCCGTATTGCTGGTGTGCACACGCATGCATGTGCGCGAATAGGGTTGTTTCGTCGTTCTTCGTTGGGCATCAGCGATTGAAAACATACATACAATATAACATAAAGGACATAACATACATACACAACATACATGCCATATATCTTCATTAATAGTGCTAATGTTATTGCTTAGTAAAAGCGGTCGCACAAATGACATGGCCATATCCCTGTAAAGGAATCGTTACACGTAATGTCTTCCTAAAACTCGCACTATAGCAATTCAGAGTAGGTATTATTCGCAACCATAGTTATGTCAAGTGCTATTATTGTATTGTACTAAGGCGGCCTACATAAATGAAATTTATGAAAAATTTATGAAATGGTAATTCATACGTCTGATAAATTCTGATATTGTCAGCACATGACCAAATCTTTGCGCAGCCGTAGCGCAGTCGGTTAGAGGTTCCGCTTTAGTGTTCACCAAGTCATTCACCCCAAGGTCGATAAATTGGTACCAGACTTGTCTGGGAGGATAAAAGCACTGACTTGACACATCAGCTAGCCACCGGGAGTTATTGTTTAGGCCAGTCACACATTCGTAAACCTCAAAGGACTCTGAGTTAAAGTGAACGTGGGGCGCATCCTAAGGCGATTGGTTAACGTTAAACACTTTATTCCTATGTCTAAACCATTTACTAATGGATGGACTTCCACTTTAGGAAGAAAATGAGCTGTAAAAAACCAGTATTGTGGACAAGCCTTTTCCAATTCTAACCATTTTTACGCACAGATGTTGGTTTGGGTAGACGAAAGAAATCTTTATAGCGCAGAATCCCACGAACAAATAGCATGAAAATCAAAAGAAGGCAGCCGAATATGTTTACCTGTGGTATAACACCCTCGAGAGAATTTAATGTTAAACATTGTCAAAAATCTTCCCAGTATCGACATATATGACATACCACTGTTGTCCTCGACCACTACGCACAATATGCTGATTGTCTATCAAAATGATACATAAGTATGCTCCCGAGACTTTTGAGAGCAAAATTGAATGATCTACGCATAACAATAGCCAGAAGCATTGCTCCCACACACATGTGTGTGTTCAATTGCTGAAAGGAAATTGAAGCACAAGAATACGGCCTATTTACATGTAGCCGCAATGTCCAATCCAGAAACGGGATTTCATGGGCCAGTCAGGAGCTACCGCTCCGCCTGGGCAAAGGTGTGGATATGACTGCCGGAACTCAGTTACGACTAAGAGACTCGTTCGTGAGAACAACGAAATCAGCAACAAAATTCAAAGTTTGACAAAAATTTTAGGACCTTGTAATAGAACCAATCTGCCGGGAAGATTACGACGTACCGACTCAGAGTATCTGCTTTATTTTCGAGACATAAACACAGTTGAACGAAGTGATAATAAATCGGCGAGAAAAAAAAGCAACTTTGCGAACAGTGCGCAAATTCACTACATCTCAGCGTTGGGATTGCAGTTGTGTTTGTAGTGTGCGTACTTCAATTATAATTAAACCGTGACAAGGTGAGAATAATCTGTTAATATGTTCCTTTCAGGAAACATCATCTGGGATGCTTTACTAAACATTATCTGCGATGCTCCAGAAAAAATCATCTGAAATGCTTCTTGGTACCCCTGAGACCTGGTAAGGCAATGGAAAACATCATTAGGAAGGTAATCCTGAAAAAAAGTTTCATATGGATTGTTCCCACGAGAGGACTCTATTTCTTCCACTGAATTACATAGATTTTCCTTGCGGAGTTATTTATTCCATGAAAGTTTGTATTTTGCTCTGTGTTCGAGTATCACAAGATGCATTTAATACTGAATATTTTGTCGAAGATATGAGCAGACTTTAAGGTTTCTGGTCGTGAATGTTTGATCAAAAAAGTTCTTGGATTTAATCCTCTCTCATCAGTGCAATACTATTACGGAGAGCTTTGGTGGATTCATAATTCGGTCTGTATTTTTCCATTCAATTTTTCTTATTTGTATCCTGCTTTGATCCTGCGGCTCAAGTTTTCATGAAAAGCAGACTTGCGCATGCGGGGGTTGATACGATCGCTCCTTTCTTGTAATTTCGACCCATACCGTGACGTCCACGCCACCCAGAACAAGTTCTCGCCATCTTTTGCCGCTCTGATCGATCATCTCCACACAGACAGACATTTACTACCGAATCCGCGTTGTGTTCACTTCTTCTGTTGTACTGACTTCTTCGATTGTTTCTTTTCGCGATTTAGCACTGCTGTTTATGTCTCCGTCCGAACAAAAAGTGCTTTGCGGCGGTATTTTTGGTTTTTTTTTTTAAAACTAACTAATACAGCGGATTTACATTTTGGACAAACAGCTCTTATCAGTCCACGTAGTTGTAACAGACGTGAAAGGTGAACAGGAAAGTGTAAGCTAGGTTCTAGCTCTAGGGTCTAGGTCTCTACTCTGGGAAGGGTCCAAGTTCAAATTTTGGGATCTTCATTCCGATATTTACAAAATAACGGACAAGACCTGGAAGAATCTCGTTTATCGTGTTGTTATTAAAGCAACAGACTCATTTTTGTGCCAATGCATTGATTTCTGCCAGAACATTAAAGAAGTGAAAAGAAAATTAAAGGTGAACACTAAGCGCCACCAGAAAACATTAAAGGCTATTCCTTATATACGAACGAACCCAGTAGTATAGCGACTTTCTGATATCAAATTTTGCGAGACTGTTAGATGCTTCATTGGACTTAACACACAGGGGAGCTTTAAAATGTGCATTCAGCCTCAACTTGGAAGCTTTGCCTGTTCCAGTTTGTTCGGTTTGGTTTAAGAAAAAAACATCCAGCTGTATACGCTGGCCGTTTTTTTTTTTCAGCAGGAAAATTATGTTGAATTAGTTTCGTATGGAAACCGAAAATTTGAACGTTTCGATGATGGCCCGAGCGAGTTTTTCACGAGAACTTTCCATTCCATTCCATTAAACCAATAGAAAATGATTATACAGATCTCATTCATTGAGCGTAATATTCTGTGTAGGGAACGAAGATGAATAGATTCAAGTAGGACAAAACGTTTCTGTAAAAATATTGCTTAGCACAACTTGGAAAAAAACTGTTCCTGTAGATACTTCAATGAAAACTGTCTCTGTCTGTCTTAGTGCAATTATTGAGATGATATGTTGGTTGTCCTATGGCCAGACTATGAACTGTAGATTGGGGAGAATAGCGCGTTTCCGAATGATGATTTTCTTCTTCTCCTCATTTTTTATTTTTATACTCATTATTTTTTGATGAAGAAAGTGACGAAGTAACGGTGAGATACCAGTAAATTGTAGCTGGTGTTGCTTATCCTTCAACTTAACGCTTTCTCCTCTCTTCCTTCATCCTCTCACTGGAAGATCACTCGGTCGGAAACCCCCAATAAGGCCCACCATGTACTTATTTACTTAGTTATTACAATGTACTCGGTGACGGAACTACGTCATCCACATCATCAATTCTGAAATAATTCGTGTATGTACGTATTTGGAAAATTTGAGTCGGTCAGTCTTACCGTAGACGTTTATTAACTTATCCAAGACACTGGAGCATTGGTATGTCAAGGTCAGCAAGATGTTTTATTGCTTCCACATGCATACCTCCGAAACTTACCTGTCACAAACGTAGACGACTACGTGTCTCTTCTATTCTCAGATTCTGACTTCCTCTTGGTCAATATTTACTTCTACAGACTTTGTTACACATATAAAAGACTCGCACATTTTCTAGGAGAAAGAAAATGTATATTTAACAGCAAAATTGTTTCAAGTAAACATCTAAACAAGCAAATAACGTAAGAGTGAAGTTGCATCGAACCTATGCCCCATCCAAGTTTTTATTTATTTTGCAGTTTCAAGGTTCCTCAGAACTTTTTTATATCTCATTGACTACAATTTTTCACTGTTCTTTGGTTGGAATGAAAATGCATAGGCGTTTTAAAGTACTAAACACTATCAACAACTTACTTATTATGAAAAAGTTATCTAGTAAGACGTGTTGCTCCCTCTGAATCCTCTTTTGTGACGTCCCCGAATAGTGTAATAGGACGAGATCTTTCCAAGTGACGTTGAATGTTTTCAAGGGTGCTCAAACACCAATGTACTAAAGTCGATCACGGTACTGAATGAACAAGGCAACGGAGAACTTTTGACATCAGATCGATAACAGTAAATGCAACAGTTGCCGTAGTTTTTTGACCTCTTCTTTCTTGAGGTCTTAGATTGGATCTTTTAAAATGTAATCTTGAATTAGTCGGGAAGTTGTTTTCAGAGGTTATTCTCCCCTGATGCGATTACCCGCACCTTCGCGGGGTCGTGTCGCACTTGAATACAACTCAGCCCAACCTCTCCGGGTAGCAACAACTTCTCAACAGTAAGAACTTGCACAGAATTCATTCAGTCGTCATTTAGTAGTTGATACGAAAGTTTCCATTCTCCATTAAGGTGTTTGAGATGTTTGGATAGGGCTTTGGCAATGTTCCGGACATGAGCACCTTTTATGCAACATCTGGGTAACTTCCACGATGTAGCTGCGCAAATTATAAAGCTCGTTTCCGCCCAGAGCGTACAGTTCAATGCTCAGTTTCCTTTCTTTAATATAAAGCAGTGTCGCAGCGAGCAGGTAGCAATCCGACTGTATACACCGGCTCCAGTTGGATACTATGTTCGAGTAAATACTAAATTGCTAGTTTTTCAGTCGTTAAAGAATCATTTTTTGCTTAACTGTCCACTTTTATACATACTTTAAACGTTTAAATACTCTAGGAATTTGGTATTACACTCAACTTTTTTTCCTGTCCGTATAAAGCAGAGAAACTTCTTAATGTTTCTTGTTGAATGTTTACTAAATGTGCCTTGTTCCGTCTTCTCACATTTGTTGTTCTGGCATCCATGCCGTTCCGCTTTACGTTCCACCCCACTAATGTTTCCAAAACAATCCACTTCTCTTATACTGTTTCAACTACTCATCATTTGTTTACGTATAAACTGGATTCACCGATTGTATGAATTCCTTAAATTTACACATCGCCAGCATCAATGTCGCCATGATTCACACTAAGCTATTGCAATCAGATGCTCCCACTCTTTCCTCCAAATGAAATCTATGGATTCGGTAGAAAGTTTTGTTGGAGCAAGTTTTACCTTGTAAAATGCACCAAAAATGTTACAAGATCAAAGTTAATTTGTTTTGCGCGAATTTCATTAACGACATGTAATAAAAGTTTTGGAAAAGGAAATCAATTTGTTGAAAATGAAAAAATGAAAAGAATGAAATGAAAAAAATGAAAAAAGCTACTTTGTAAGTACTGTTGAGTAAAAACGAATTGAAGCGTGAGTGGTTACGGTCTAGATGGGACTTTCGGTAGCTCTAGTCGTGTTGCAGAGGGGAACAAAGGTCCCACCGCAGCACTTGGAGTACTTCCTCCTACGCTATTCCCCCTACTGTCCCGGTCGTTTTGAACGGGAGAAATCACTGTGTTGGAGTTGCTTGCAGCTTAATTATGTTAATGCGTTTCCGTTTATCCTTCAGCTCTGGGATTTGGATTTCATTCCTTTGCTTCAGCTCGTTTCATATAAAGCTAGAATTTCACCATTTCCTTCATAAGAATCCAGCAGCTCTGTCAACAATCCAGGCTCTGTGACTTTTTGTGTTGTTGGAGAGGGAACATGGATCTGAGTTCTGTCGCAGGCGCAGATACAAAACTCCACGTTTACTATCATTCTTTCACATTCTTTTCCAATTGTTCTGCAACTCTGACCAGGTTACCTAAGGTAATAAGCCGCATGAGCCAGAGTTTGTTTTCAATCTTTGTTAACAACTGATATGCAAATCGCGTTATGATCTTATCGCCTTTTCCTCAAATTGGAAAGGATCCTGCAAAACCAAATTCATAAGTGATTTGTGCTCGAAAAACGCCTCACAACAGCGTAGAATATACAGTTTTCCCGAAGAACAACACTTCAGCCTGAGCTTACCTCTAAATGATATAGCAAACCCCTTGGTACCACAACTTCAAGGTACAAGAGTTTCCGTAGAAGACTGTAGTGCTCGCCTCGCAGATCGGATCTCGCAGGTGCATGGGGTTCTATTTCTTCAGACTTGTCTGTCACTATTGTTACTGAAAACTGCATTGCGGTGATTTTACGACGTATCATGCTTGGCTATGAAAGGAATAGAAAATCCTGAGTTTGTGCACTCATCTAGGAACTCAGATAGAGAGTCACCGCCCTCATTCCGTTCTTGCATGGCTGCCTATTCTTGAAATCCTCTTTGATATATGCGCATGATCGCCGAGCGTGAAGATGCCAACCGAGTTGTTGTGTGAGACCAGCACAAGCACAACAACAGCACAGCAGGTTTGATGCTCTTGCCACCGCACCTTTAACCCCGGGAAACTGCTGTTTTTATAAGAGAACTTTATTATCGTAGCATTTTTTTTTAATCTATACGTATATTCGATCGAAGAATAAGTCGTGAGCGTTATTTTTTCCCCAAACTGGAGTATGCACATAAGAATAGAATGTATTTTCAAAACTCCAGGTATCATTTGCTAAAGGATTTCTCGCATCACAAGAACCACTATCTTAATCTGATTTCCCATTTTATTGTTATTCTTTTCAAATATTCAAAGCGGAGTGTCAGAAGGACAAAGAAACATTTTCGAAACCAGTTGTCTTGCATTTAATGACGACAATTGGAAGATTAATGCTTTGTATGGTGACAAAGTAGTGTTTAAAATTAGCTCTTGTCATTTTTCTTCGCGCCTAAAAATTGAGAATTCTGACCTTGAAGACGGATCACAAACGAGTAATAGCAATTGTCCCAAGTTGTGAGAAAAAGCACTTTTTATTTTTTTTTTAAACAAGCATAAAGCAGGTACTAGAACTTGATAAGTAGTACTCCATTGTTGTTTTTCCCATCATTTTCAACTATTTTTCATAAATAGTTCTTACCTGCTCTCTTATCGGTCCTTCATGTTTATTTTTTGTCTATTTTCATGCTTACCAAGTCTTTGTTTGTTCTTTTTTAAACAAGCTATGTCTCATTCGATGCCCTACGTGTGTAACACAAGCCTCACAAACAGGTTCAGTGTACTTATCACCTCAATTAATTTCAAACAGAAATCAAAGTGTCGGAAATGTTCCATTTTGAACAATTGACGCTCCCGTTTAATGATGTGAAAGGACAAAAATCAATAAAATTAAACAGAGGAAATATTATAGTATTTTATACTCTATTTTATTCTTGTTTTGCCAGCGAGATTTTGCTGAAATTTTATTTATATGATTGCGTATCGACCACATCAAAGCCGTGAAAATGGTGGTAAGTGCAACTTATATTGGGAAAACTGGAAAGAAGCTGAGCTTGCATATCAAAGAAAGCTGGCTGGTGAAAGGCGTGGAAGTTTGCTGACAACAATAGGGCGCCACAAGAATGATGAAAATGGGTTTAAAACAAAGTGTACGATATTGCCCACGAGGAGGAGATATCTAGTACATAGGAAGACATCGAAGCTTGACAAGAAGAGAGGAGAAGTTTGATAGGATATGAATGACATCAAAAATCTCGAACCATTTCCAGATTTTTGATCAAGTTGTCGAAACGACAGGCCATAAATAAATGTTCACGAAAACCTCGTTGGCAAAACAAGAAAATATAAATCCAGTTCACAATGACGAGGTTTCAAGGAAAAAGAGCCTGAACATTATTGCAGTGTTCTAGAGCGAGAAATTCCCCATCACCTCATCACCTGTGCATTTTTCGCTTTGAAATAAAAGGCCATGAATTAATTTTGGACCTAATATTTAATTTTTCTTGAAAGCGGACCTTTTATAAAGAAATAAAACTGTAATTAATCATTTTACTACCGGTTCGATCTTTATGCGTACTATATTTTCGCTGTTGAGTGTTTTAATCTATACGAACAGGATGTGTACCTCAGGATTTCTCCCAGCAGTGAACTTTACTTTCTTCCGTTTTGTTCCCATCGACGTACCGATCCTGACTGAATGTTTTGTAAACTCGGTCAGGAAAGCTTTCAATTTCTTCCGAGCACACTTGCAAGATTAAGTTCTGCATCAAGCGCCGTTTGCTTTGAATTTTACTTGTGAAAGTATTGAGGAACGGGAGACTGCAATTTGCCATTAGTGATTCTCCGGTATTGGTAGCTAATTAATTTTTTTTTCGATTTTTCGAATTTACTTTTTTAATGACAACTTGATGACATTACTGACAATGTTTGATGAGCGACAAATCAGCAGAACTCTCCATTTTCTTTGAAGGCTAGTTAGAAACGCCAGAAGCAGCTTCGCAAACATTATTTACAGCTGAAAAATAGGGTTATAATTTTTAAAAGAGCAACAGAAAGGAAAAGTGAAGTATGGTTGGCTCACACATGGTTATTTCATTTTCCTATGGGTAGAATAACTTTGTGTCGATCTGCTTGTGAAACGCTTCCTGTTAACGAATAAAAGATGGCGCAAAAAATCGGCGTCGTGGAAAGAAAATAGCTACCGAATGAGACCACCAGGGTTTCTTTTGTAAGATATTATCTGTAATCGTTTAGTAAATGACAAAGCGATAAAATACTCGGCATTGATGAATCCCTTTGGGACACGTCAGTGCGTCCGACCTCAATTCAAAATCGTAGAGATAGGCGACCTACACTTGTGCAGCTGACCTCCTTACTAAGCCGGTATCGGCACTTCCCTGGATATTTTCAACAACACTTCTATGATGTGTTTTGGTGAGTTTGTCGAACCATCGGCTGCGCAGTCGCGCTGTTGACGTCACATCGTCGTGCTCGCACAATACTGTTGCAGAAAAAGTTGAGCGGAGTATTCTTTACGCGTCACAATTTCAACGCTATCAAAAATATCAAATCAAAAGACAACGCAAAAAAAATCTGTCTCATTTTTCCCTAAATCCTGCAAATTTGAAGACATCAAGGTTTTTTTTCTTGTGTTTGTAACGCAATTTTTTACTATCACTTTTGCAACACTAAGTGTTGTCATTTCTCGATGCTTTTTTCTTGAATGGCAAAATCTGTGAGAACAGGTTTGCAAGTGATATGTTTAGGGAATCATTACGACCCCACATTAGATGAAAAAAAACGTTCTTGTTGTTGAATCGAGTTTGTTGACTCATTACTTCACTGCTGTAAAATATTTTTTTTTATTTTAATATAAAATACTTTTTTAATTCTTTAAAATATATTTTTCGTTTTCCTTATACAAGCAACAATGGAGAATTTTCTATGGACATATCCATTCTCTCTGTGCACCTTTTTTGTTACCTGATGTCGAGTCTAAGAACGGTGAAAAACTACAACAATTACTTCTAGTTTTGTATTGAACATGAAAGCATCCACATCACCCAGCTCTTGGGAGAGTGTGTAATGCTTATTGTTGAAATTCTCTTCGCAACACCTTCTAATTTGCTCATTTTTATTCCCAGTGAGGTCAAAACAAAACTCGCGAGAACAAGCTGGCTAACTTCTGCCGGTCTATTTGAAAAAGTCAAACTAGTTTCATTGCTGTGACCGGCGCTTCAAACGCAGAAACATGCCGCAAAATGAAGCCAGCTCCTTCCGTAGGACTCTACCGTGCATCTCTTCTTTCTCAAGAACTACCTTTCATGGTAGTGTTCGTTCTTTGTGGAGTACATATTCGTATGACACTAATAAAACTAGCTTTTACTTGAAGTGTCATTTTTTTATGAATCGCGTGCATGTAGATATGGCTCTATCTCCTTTTATTCGAGAAAAAAATTGCACAGCCAGTTTATTAATATCCAATGCTCTTCCAGAGAGCGGTGCTGTTTTTATTATATTTCTTCGCAAACAAAACCTCTCCGAAAAAGAAGCATCATGATAGATCGGGGAAATTCGTGAACTTAGGCTGTATACTACAGCTACCGTTGTCTATCTTTTTGTTTCAGCAGTCGTTTCTTCCGTGGTAGTCCACAATTTTATTTAATTTATGTTTGCTTCACATATCTTCCAGTGTTGTTGGATGTGTTTCCATAAAAATCAACTATTCTCAGGCTAACGAGGAATTCCGTTATCACTTTTGTTCCCTACCATTTGCACTTTAGCCGCATAGTTGCCTGCTTTATCCGACTGTCTCTATCTTCCGCATAGCTCTAAACAGTGGTTAGAAACGATGACACCACTGCATGTGTTCCACTGGTTGTGCTCGGAAAACATTCGATTCATGAGGAGCAGAAAGAACACGGAGGGTGCGCCAAGCAGAGAAAGTGCGTTGCGAGTGGACGCGTAGCGGTCAGAAGATTGAACATATTCGTGGACGATAGAGTGCGCGGTCGTACTTCTCTTAAAGGCATCACCCCACAAATCTGAGGTGGTGCAGAGTTCAGGTGGAGTATTGTTATAAGGGATAGTAGATTATGGAGAGGAGGGTGATTCCGTCCATTTCTTCCTAATTGCCGTAAAAAACGGCCCGGAAGATGCGGCGCCGCACAGGGCTGGCGCGCTTCAATCGAACTCTGTGGAAAATTGTGCGCCGGAACGCTCGAAGCCGTATCTTCCGGCCCGTTTTGTACGGCAATAAGGAAGAAATGAACGAAATCACCCTCCTCCCCATAATCTACGACCCTGTTTACGAATACTCCACCGGAAATCCGTACCACTCCAGATTCGTGGGGTGATGCCTTACAGCAGGCTGACCGCTACGCACACCGGATATTAGTAAGGAAGAACGAGTGTGGGTCAGTCATAGAAAGCGCATGAGGTGAACGTAACACTTTGCAGTCAAAACAACACGCACATCAGCATCTGTATATGATCCAGTCCACATAGGTGTGACTGTCTGAAGAACTTGAATTTCGTTCCAAAATGGAGACCACGTTTAAAAAATGATTACATTCCAAAAGAACAGGCCATTGATCGCCCTGTAATTAATCAGGCTCGTAGTTTATATTCCTTATCTGCTAAAAGAGGTGACACATTTGGAAAAACTGCTCTCTGAAATTCTCTGTATGGAACTTCACTATTTTCATGGAGATAAAATCGTTGAATTTCACAGGCATCAAAAATAAAAAAGCACTGGAAAAACATAGCATTAAAGTTGGAGTTCTTGACGTGACAAAGACGTGTCGAAGTACGTATTTTTCAAACAGTTGTCTCCACTGTTTCTGTAAAGTGCAGCAAAGGAAAGATTCAAAAAAGGATTCTTCTGTGTTTTCTTACTCCTACACAAAAGCGACTTAAGCATAGAGTGCACTCTTTCTTTCCTGGATTAGGAAGTGTAAAGAGGTAGCTTCTACAATTCCAAAACGGAGTTTTCTAATTTTTTTCCAAGGCATTATGATCAGTTGTGGAACAGGATTTGTAAGGATTTTTCTCCCACACTATCGGCCAATTTTGTAATAGATGTGTCCACAGAAATTAGAGAGACATGAAATGAAGTGTTTATTGAGATTGGTTCGAACTAACCTAAACGAATTTCTTTTCTTTTGGGGAAGAGAAAACTTTGACGCCCTGAAATCCTGTTGGAACAGTGATAGGACTTTTTCTGAGCAGTTGTTTCAAATTTCGTAGAAATGCTGCAGTTTGTATTTACAACGCTCGCATAAACTTCTAATGTAAGTAGGCAACATACTCTTATCGTTCAAAGCAACGATGACTGGCACAACGATGACAGAACGAGTTCCTCGCTGCGCGTTCACCATTCACCACGTCCAGGTCGTCCGTCGTGTCACTGCCTTCGACGTCTTAAACGTACGTAATGTAAACGTAAACCACCACCCTGTAATTGCAATTGTAATTGTACTTCCTCCGTTACCTCTTTGCCTTATTTATTGTAACAAAAAGTCCACTTCAAAGTCACGTTGAGGAACAATCTGTTTTTTGATGTTTATGTTATGTTATTGCGGACAACAAGCAGAAATAGCAGGGGTGCATCGTCGGCCAAATTGTGATGGCGAGTTGCCGAACTCCGTTCAGCGAACAGCGCGGGTTGCTACCGACCCGCTCAAATCACTAAATATAACGTTCGTTGGACGAATATTTGCGGTCAAAATTGTAGTACGAGCGTATGAGTTGACACGCCTCCGACATTTACGTCCCACAATAAATAGCAGATACTGAAATGACTGGTTTTTGTTTCGCCTTTGATTCAATTGGAATTTTATCTTCTTCTGCGATGAGAATAAAGTGGCCATTTAATATTTTTCTGAACAACTTCATTTACAGTTTCTTAACATTTATTGGAGCAATAGTGGTAGAAAGCCGAGAGCGGCTTGCGATTTTATTAAATTTGCATTTTCATGACTTCAATTTGACCTCACGGATGTGAGTGAATGACGTGAGAAGGCGCAAAACACACAAAAACGACTGGGAATTTGTTGTAAAGTGAAATCACAAAATTGATCTTCAGTTTCGCTATAGATTTTGTTTGTGAGTCATCAAGAAACAAAAAATCTATCTACTTTTTTCTTCTCTCACAGCACATCTTCCACAACATCGCAAACTCTGTAATTTATCGCCATTCGGGTTCTTCACGCTTGCTAGTTTTTCTTTTGCTGTCTCACTAAATATTCGTGACGGAGAATCAGATGAAAGGACAATGTTCTGGTTGCTTGCAAGAGACATCATCTGAAAAAATACCAAGCATTAGGTGCACCTTTTTTTTGGGGAAAATTTCTAGCAGGCAAACACCTAAAATCGAGCAGAAATAGGCTATCTGTGGTTGTGAATCTATCTAATAGGTGCAAAACAAAAAAAAAAATCTTCAGAATGTCCACATTGCGAAGTCATTCAGAATCAGCTAGAAGTGTGAGCGATTTCTAGACGAGCCCCGCAACTAATTTTTGAACCGGAAATAAACGGCTCCGTGCTCTTCTTCTATTCGGTAAATGTAGACATTGCTAAGGTTTTGGAACAACAAGTTGATATCGCTTGATTTCTCGTTCGGAAATTCGTTCGGATATGTTTGATCCACATAACAATGGGTGAACAATTAAGATTTTTTTCTGTATGGATTCTCGTTGCTTGCTTGAGAAGAGATCCTCTTATTCTAACATTTCTTTGAATTTTTCCCCTCGGAACTTTGCAACCACTTTCAAGAACTTCTACTGAGAAAGACGACTACAGGAAAACTTTAGACACTGTGAGGGGGAAGTATCGTGTCCCTGTCCGTTCTCCGTACATCTTATTAGGGCTACATTAACCTTTTCTGCCCTTGTATGTACGTATGCAAGCTCCAATTTTTCATACGCTGCTTTTCGTATTTCAACTAGTAGTTAAAATTTTTCACTTTACAGTAAGAATTTTCTGTTCTTATAACGTCCAGAAGAAAAAGGAAATTTTTAACATCTTGCAATGGACACTTCCATTTAACAGCCGACTTTATCTCGAAGTTGCAAAATGACTATAGTTCGAAATTAGAAAAATTATTTGTGAGGAAATGGGGCAGAAACCTAGAATCTCTAAGTTAGTAGGAGTGCAATAAGGCAACAACCTCACTTTTTCTTCACGGTACTAATTCTATCTGGACACCATCTAATTATCTGTTGCCATCAAGTCTTTTGCGATACCAACAAACAATCAGATGACCCAAGCGATGACGATGTTTGGAAGAAAAATATTGCAGCAAACACAAAAATTTTAAGGCGCATGCCTTTGCATACAAAATAAATAGACTTAAACACATACCCAGCCTTTCGGTTTTTTTTTTGCACGTGGGATCCAAACACTATTTCTGATCTTTCGTGTACGACCACACGTAGGTATGCGACGGTATCATCTCAAGCTCTTCAGCACTTTTCATAAAATTTTGTTGTTCCTCGTCCTTTTTGTATGTAGGATGTACATGACTAGACTTATTATAATACCTGAGGTTAATCTTGTCGTCAATGCTTTAATTTGAAGTATAGTTTTAAATCACATAAGACACAAAAGCAGAGAGGATCTGTATTTTTTTTGAAAATTCCCTTTTAGCGACAGCTTTTCCCCGGAAGATAATCTGCATCATTTTGAAAATGTAGCATGCTTCGGTGGCCAAAACTTCAGGTGAAGTCATAAGTATACTCTTGCAACGCCTGCCTCAGTAATGTCACCTTAAAGGCAGCCTATCACGATTTTGACTTGGTGTGGATACCACAGTGAAATCCTAAAGCTTGAGTTATACATGGTGGAAACCAACCAGGTTCCACTCTTCTTTCCCTGATCGTTATTAGAAACTTCAGGGAAGACACCATTCTTTCCTACGAAATCAATTGCAGCGCGGCACCTTTGTGCACGTGTCGCGTCCACGAGCGAGCGGTCAAAGATCACCAACTTATTCAGGTAAAACCAATGAATGGGCTACTGAGGGGACCGGAGCGTGTGCAACATGCGCGTTCTAACGTAGTTCGTAGGATTAAACACCGTTTCCTCGCCGACTTTTAGGATGATTAGGGAAGGATGAGCGGAACTACGTCAGTTTCTGCATTCTACAACTCGAACTCTAGGCTTCCGCTCTGGTTTCTGCACCACTTCAAAATCGTGACACCATACGTTTGAATTGGACTCATTTCGTCAAATAAGCTAAATTTGGCAGATTTTTTTTTCGTGAAACCGGAGGATCTGAGGATCACAGATTACTGCTTCTTCATGTTTGCGATGCATGAACTGCCTGATATTGTGGAAGTACCCTGGCTTGTTTCTGTCATGGGCCCAAACAGTGGATGGCGTGAGAAGCTTTGCTATTGGACCCAGGATAAGACAAATGAGACGAATGAGCTGTACACCTCTAATGAAAGACTGTATACAGAAATAGTTCCCGCTATGTAGCAAAATGACCTACAGTCACCTGACAAGTGCGATGATATTACTGGCGGGGCTGATTCGTATCATCTGTAAGAACACCGCACACATCTAATTACGCGCGACATACAATAGTACCTAAATTGCGGGCCAGTTTTTTTTAGGTAAAAAGCAACGGGAGAGCTCTTTTTCTTCTTTGATGGACCTCTATCAAAGAAGAAAAATAGCTCTAACTATCAAATACGTTTTTCCTACAGTCCTGTCAAGGGATATCCACTTGGATAGTGACGTGATGCAGAAATCGACAGGAAACTGAGACTGTTCTTTGCACATGGACACGCATAGCGCTGAAACGCGTTAAAGTCGTTAATGTAGGCCTTTTCATGACTGCGGCTCATTATTTGTTGGTCCTATTTGTAGGGACCCTCAATTTGGAGAAGAAAAGAAAAGCAAGGCACAAGCAGCACAGCACTCTTGGACGTTGTACACGGATTATGTAGACTGAAAGCAAAGAAAAATCCCTTTTTTTCTAAAAAAAAAAAGAGTTCTAAACCTCTGCATACATGTCTGGAGCTCGAAACAGTCCAACGTCAGTATCAGTTGCTACCTCTAATATTTCTCTAGTAGATTCTTGATCGAATTTCGGAAATGGTGCCATGGGAACTCGTACACCTTTCTTGTACGCAATTGATATGGAATCTCCAGTGTAGTTCAAAAAATCCAAAAAGTAACTCAAAATTGCTTATGTCAGAGAACTTTGCTTGCGTTGGTTCCGTGCAATGCAAAAGGGTAATTAATAGTATAAGAATGTTTTGACTAGCTGAGCATAGGTTAGAAGAGATGTTAGTGCCCTTGGGGATCGCTTCAGGCGGATGTAGCTCTCCTGTAATTAGTAGGTGGCAACCTTTTCAGACGTAAACAGGAGCTACGAATGCACATAACAGACAGTACTTGATGTTCTCTTCAACAACTTTCAGTAACGGTCACCTGTTTATAAGATTACTTTTTTTTTGTTTATTTTATTTGTTTATTTTATGATTACTCACGCGTATATACCAACAATAATAGTCGTACGATAACAAACATCAGATCAAAAATATAAAAATACGGCAAGAATAAAAAAACAGCACTCAAAAAGATGGAAATGCACTTAAAAAAACCACATAGTATTACAAAATATTTGAAGTCTTTGGTATGTTGGTCGATCGGCCTCTTCCTTAGCATCATTTGCCTTTGTGTTGTTTGTTTACCTTTACTTCATTTATTGCGCGCTTACATCTCGCTCTTGAATCCACTTCCGTATACCCTTCAATTCAAATGTTTAGAAAATCCAGGAAGAATTTATTCTTCTACATGTTGAGATTAAACATCATTGCTATCTATTGCTGGATGACAAGAACCTACCGCTTGTGGTTACGTGTAAATTCGGGACAGATCAACTTCTTGGGGTTTGTGAGTTGACGGACTCATTGACGGATCTGTTTCGTATCCTCCACGAGGAAGCGAAAAGGGTCATATGTACAAGAAGAAGAAATAAGCATTTGAAGACAGCCGCTAAGTTGCGTAGAGAGACAGTTTTGAAGGTCAATGATTGATGTAAAATTCAGTTGTGTCTCTTTGATGTATCTTTTGAAAAACAGAATTTGAAGGAGCTTGAGTTCATAAGAAGTCAAGATGAACGTGATCGCAATTTATGGAATCGTTCAATTTGGTTCATTTTTAGAGGGACGCCTGTGAAAATTTGGACTGTGAGTGACCTATTTTGTTTGGAGTTTTGAGGTGGAGGTCCTTTCCACTTCCCTTCAATTTGTTTGGCAGAACCCGTTTCCATTAGAGTTAAACTCTTGGAATTAGAGATTCCAACCATTCAGTTTAACCTACATAAAGTTAGTCAAAGTTTCTGGCGTTAATCAATCCGCTTGGGATGTGCCCCAACGTCCACTTCAGTTCACAATCATTTGAGGTTCACGAACGTGTACTATACAATGACTTGCGATGGTCAAGTCAGTGTTTTCATCCTCCCTGGCAAGTCTGGTACCAATTCATCGACCCCGGAGGGATGAAAGGCTTGGTGAACGCTAGGGCGGATTCGAACCTCCGATCGATCGTGCAGGAAGCGGAAGCTCACTACACCCGCCCTTCTTAATCCTTCTTAATTTTCTTAACCTACATAGTTCGAGGGAATAAAACACTTGTATAATTCACGTCATTGTACAGCATTGGTATGCGATAACGCTTCCGCTTTCGTATCCCTTCTCGGTTACACGCAGCCGATGAGTCGCTCACTCGATCACTTATGGTTACGATCCAATATACGCCCAAGGCTGCTTCCACTACGTCTTTTGGGAAACTCAGAAGTCGTTACTGATTCCTGAACCTATTTTAGTGGAAAGAATCGTAGTGAAGCAAGTTCCGTCGTGATTTCCACGCAACAGTTTCATCAGTTTGATGCGAGTATTCGGTGACCAATTGAATTTGTTTTGCATTTTCCCTCTTTTCACTGCAATTCCGGCATCCTCACTCACTAGTGTCGTAATTTGATTCAAGTCATTACTGTGCAAGTAAGCGTCAAATTCTCAAACATTCAGTGATGCTTCCTCATCATTAGTTTCCATACCGGGCTGTGCAGTTGCCCTAAAACCCGTCTCTTCTTTATTTTCCTTTTCCTTGAAGCAGGTTTCTGTTGTTGAAGGATAGATTGTACGCGCGCTCTTTATACACAATTTCAATAGGAAACGAAAAATTATCTTCACATGGTAAGTTGAATAATATAATAGATAAGTTGGTGGTTTCAGTCTGTTCGACGTTAGCTTTCGAGATGTTCCTGCAAACTGACTCACTATCGTTAGGGGACAGCGAAATAAGGTGGCCCTGACACGCGATGCTTTTCTACGACAACCGTTGGGGCCAGAGCAGTGAGCGACTGGATTCTGTTGGGTCGGGGGTCTTCTTGTTGTGCTATACTAAATCAATCACAAAGTCGCTCAAGGAAGAATTTGAAGAATATCGCGTCCCACCCGAAAGAAGAAACCACTACGCGACCATCGGACGCTATCGGGATGACTGGAAGTATTACTGGCGCCCGCTAGAGCAAATCGACGAAAAGCGGGAGTCAAGGTGATCAAGGTGATCCTTAGAAGTAGCAAACGCTCTCATTCTATGAATGGTCACGGCGTGTAGTGAAATGTGAAGATCGAGATCATTGTGGAGAACTCGTTTTTGCCATACAAAGTTGGCCTCGTCTCCTCTCCGCTCCACGCATCCATCCATCCTTTCCCATCTCGCCCATGACTGCTTTGAAGCGTCTGTAAGTGGTGTTTGTTCTACGCAAAAACTAATCCGTAAAAACCTGACGAGATGACATTGGCCTCGTTTGAGGCATTGATGCTTGATGTACATTGAATAGCACCTGTTACTCAGGTGTAGGCGACATTGAATGGTCTACAATGGATCAAAAAACGCGACCCTCTCATTTGTGTCGTACTAATGCGATGACGCGACTGCTGTCGTCACATGCGAGTACAGCGCGGGTAGCGCGAGGAGTTATCGCACATACTGCGTTCCTTTACCCCGCATCTCTTTTCGGATATTACTTCAGAACAATATTTCTAGAGGAAAATAGGACGAAGGCTCAGTGGAGCGTGCGACAATGCACAGTATGACTAGCGATATTAAAGAACGAGAATGAAGTGTTTGAGAAATCCAGGGTCTTTATGTTCAGTAAAATAACACAAGTAAAAATAAAGTGAAGTAAAATCTTATTCAGATCCCGCTAGTGTTAAGTGCTTTTAAATAGAAGGACGGATAGGAAATGGTATATTATACTTTAGAGCATAAAATTATCTTAAAAATAATTTTCCTAATATGAACCTGTTATATACTATATTAGACTTGGACCTCCCCTGTTGAGGATCAGTTCTGAGGTCCGGTAGGCATCCATTATTACAGGAAAGCGAAGGCCGTGCTATGCCCTCCTCATATGACTGTCTTTAGATATTGTAGCAGCTCAGATGTTCAACGGGGATGCTCCTTTGCTCATACAGATATTTACAGTTGATCTTATCCACTTAATCCCGTGATCCATTAATTTGCAGTTTAAGTTCTGCAAAATTTTTCCCGCCTCTATTAAAATTATAATGTTAAAAACACGACCTAGAATCTGAGTGTTATGTGATTTTTGTGCTGGTTCGTTCTCTGTTCGTTTTCTGGAGATACTAGTGAGCTGTTCATCTGTTCATCCACCAGTGCTTGAGTTCATTTCCTGAAATCCTTGGCTATCCACCAGCTCATTTTTGAGTAAATACGAAACAACAGAGGAGTGAAATGAAGGTCTCAGCCAACTTCATTTTTTTTCGCCCCATCACGGCGGTTATTTAGGTCGTGGAAATAAAATCTCTTGAGCGTATAAGATCGGCTCTAAATGTTTAGTCCCCAGAGAATCAATAAGAAATCTTAGCTTGGTGTATTGAGTTAAGCAGAAGACATCATATTGAGACTGCCTCATTTATGAGAACATTCCCGCATCATCCACTAATGGGCGCCGTCATGCATCAGTGGTGGGAGAAAGAAATACCAGTGGCAGTTCCCGATTGAATTCAAAGACGACATATTAGATGGTGCCTACAAAAACGACAGCTGTTGCATTATTCTGTGCTTTTTTCGGTTGTTCATTCGAAAAGTGCCGGTTTCCCGACAAAATCTCATTCGTAGGGAACGCTCGGGGGATTGGAGCCAGTGCTTTGCACACATTTAATTAATTTTCTGGCGAACTAATGATATGGGATCAGTCCGAAAGCACAAACACATGGATTGCTACAAGAAGCGTTGTTCTTCTTTCACTTTGATTGTGATTCACGTTGATACATTTCGTGAAAGAAACAATATCCTTATTACGGAATCATTCTCATTACTAGTTCGCTTTATATTTTAGAAAAAAAAAACGAATTTTGCTTTGTTTCCTCATCTCCTTTGCCCGCAATCCTACTTTTTTCGAGGTTGAACACTTCTACGAAAATCCTCTTATAGAATCCGCATCTAGAATCTGCGCAGGAACCTCTGAACGTAGAGCCGAGGTGACAAGCAGTTCGGTTGGGATGAGCTCTAACGTTCGTACAGATTGTTTCTTCAATCTTTCCACTGAAGAAAGAATAGATCTCTTCAAGGTTAGTAGTTGAGTTTGATTTTTGATTTCTTCGGTTTGATTTTCTTTCTTCGGCTTCTTCAGTCTTCTTCTTCAAGTTTGATTTCTTCGGTTTGGAGAAACTCAAATATTTTATTCAAGTAGAAAAGTAATGACAAGGAGCGGAATTTTTGATTAAATCGAACTTTCCCTAAATTTATTAACACTGCTTTTGTACAGAATCTAATTGTTTAGAGTTGTGCTTTTAACTCAAATCCAGCGCAATTTCAAAAACGGTTCCTCAACTGAGTTAATGAGATTTTCCAGCCAGCAAATACGCAGTTCCTCAATCACAGGACTTTTCTTCGTCCTAATAAATCCGATATACTGACACCGATGCTAAATATTCTCGTTTTATGGCTTTCGATGGCTCCACTCAGCTCTCCATTTCTTAAAGGCATCACCCAACGAATCTGAGATGGTATGGATTTCAGGTTACGTATTTGTATACGGGATCGTAGATTATGGAGAGGTGGGTGATTCCGTCCATTTCTTGCTAATTGGAGTAGAAAACGGCCCGGAAGATGCGGCAAGTGCACAGGGCTGGCGCGCTCCAATCGAACTCGTTGTAGAAAATAGCGCGCCGGAAACCCGAAGCCGTGTCTTCCGAGCCGGTTTTTTTTACGGCAATTATAAAGAAATGGACGGAATCATCCCCCTTTTCTTAATCTACGATCCCGTGTACGAACAACACGTGAGATCCGTACCACCTCAGATTCGTGGGATGATGCCTTTAATGTTATTTTTTCTGGATGAATTATTATGAAAATTCCTGAAAGGAAAAGAAAGCAGCATATTGAGAGGGATTTGCTCTGCAGAAGCACTAGCATCATGATTTCATAAATATTCAGAAGAAAAAAATCTTAAATGATTTCGGGTTTGACGCTTCAAAATATATAATACATCCTGACACTAGGAAGAATGGACGAGATCATTAGTCAGCATGAATGGTCTACTCTCCTCATTAATTTCTCGCTTTTTTACTCTGTAAAAGAAATGCTGACATCATCAATTTTCGTCGATTTCCCAAACAACGAGAACGAACCTTGACGAGAACCAGTTTAACTGTGACATGGTCACAGTGCCCCTTTTTGAGCGACCAGGGGGTGCAGAACAAAATCGTTGTAACCATTGTTGTGTTTCCATTATCATTAGGTTGAGTGGTAGGCCATCAGCGCTTTTTCTTCGAAGTGAAAAATGCACATATACATGAGAACTGTTTTTAAATACTACACATCGTTGTATGGAAAGTTATTCACTCTACGAAAAAGTGCTTATCAATTCTTTCAAAATTTCATTTTTTTTCACGTTATTGAAATCAAGTGAGAGATTGCTAATGTAGTTTTTTTATTCACCTTTAAGGATGCTATGCAGATCTAATTTGCATAAAGTTTGCCTATTTACACCATACTCACCTTAACTACTGGTGCAGAAATAAATATATAAAAAGAACTCCATGAAATTTTCGCCCATCTTCTCCTTAACACTTTGAAGACATTTTGAATCATACTGAATAACAATTTTTTCCCGGCTCCAAGGACAATGTGTAAGGTAGTCGAATCACGCTGTAAAATAAAGACACAATTTTCTCACACTTTTTTCTAAAAACACGAAGAAGCCTGCAAATTTTTCAAAATAAATTTTGTTAGAATGGCGCTGAACAAAATCATGATAAGCTTAGCTAGGAAGAGAGGTAGATTCATTACAGAAAAAAATGGCATTTGTTACAGGAAAGCGAAAATGCACGTCCGCTTCTGAAAAGCAGAAAATGCTTTGTCGGATATGGTCGCTATTAAAATATGGAAATTTGCTCAGTTCGTTCTCGACTTTTTAAAGCATCAATATAGGTAATTCTGTAAAGAATGGTGGATAAATGTTAATGTTGAATAGAGAAAGTCAACTATTTGTAACACTTCTTTCCTCTATTTCATTGATGCCTCAAGGAAATTTTTATTCCACAAAGTTTTACTTGCGTTAAGGGATGCTGTGCATAATGTTTGGTGATTATTCTGTGGCTCTCTGGAATTTCTAATTTCTGACGGCGAATAGCTTGAAATTATGCAAAAAGCGATGTTCGATCCGAAAACTTCAAATTTGAAAGATTTGGATCTGAATCTTTCCTTTTGTTCGTGTGTGATTCAAGAAAAGCACGACTTTCTCTAATTACATTATTTTTTTGTGAAAGAGGCCAACGAAGCATTACTTTCATAAGGTCATGCAATAAATAGAGCATATTCCGCCAATTTAGAAAAGAAAAACTCTTAGAACATGATGATGAGGAGTCAATTTTCCTGTAAAGGTGAAGAGCATAACATTACAGTATGACAAACTGTAGAATTATCGGTATCCGAGAGATAGAGAGCGGTAAGAGGCTGTTTGATTTGAAAATCTTTCGTACCACTAATATTTAGCGCCGGCAGGGTCTTCGCATCGACAATGTGTTTCGGACTTACTTCGGTTGGATGGTTCTACCGCTAGCACTTATTGGTGCCATACTTGTCTCCTTGTTTATCGTTACAGTCTATCAGGTATGAAATTTCCTTTTTTTCTTAACCTCTTCATCCCGATGTCAAAGCAAAGAAACAAAAAGCATCCACGTCTCTCAACAAAATGCACCTTTCAGGCTATAAAAGCTCGCCGTGTCAGTCGAAAATGCTACATCTTACTACTGAATCGGGCCATCGGAGATCTTATCAGCTGCCTTGTGGCACTAGTTGTTTGCGGATACGTGCTGCTTTGGCACGAGATAAAGTTAGCAATATTTCTTCGCCAATTCAACACACACCCACTACAAAATTAGGACTACAGATCACTGAGGGAATGAAATCTAATTGTATCCTAATTTTCTAGTGATTTCAGTCGCGACATGGTAATTCTCATGGAGTCGTTCTTCATGGGTTCTTTCTGGTCCGCAATGGTTTCCTACGTGGCACTCTCAGTTTTAAAGGTATGAGTATAAAGTTGAAGTCTTGTTGGGTAGAACTGTGCACTATGAAAGTTTCCTTCCTTGAATCTTGACATAGAGACTGCAACTTGTCAATGTGAAGCAAGAGCAGAGATTGTTAAAACTCTTTTTTACGGTTAACGTTTTGGCTTCGTCAGGTTCATTAGGGCCTGAAAAGTCAGAACATTTACAACATATCGTCTCATTTGCCTCATCCACAAAAAACACCGCCTTTAACACTGTCGTTATTGATTGGTTCACTTGCAATTGGACTAGCTTTAAAGGCATCACTCCACGAATCTGAGGTGGTACGGATTTCAGGTGGAGTATTCGTATACGGGATGGGAGACTATGGAGAGAGGGGTGATTCCATCCATTTCTTCCTAATTGCCGTAAAAAAACGGCCCGAATGATACGGCTTCAGGCGTTCTGGCGCACTATTTTCTACAAGGAGTTCGACTGGAGCGCGCCAGCCTTGTGCGGCGCCGCATCTTCCGAGTCGTTTTTTTTACGACAATTAGTAAGAAATGGACGGAACCTCCTCCTCTCCATAGTCTCCCATCCCGCATGCGAACACTCCACCTGAAATCTGCACCACCTCAGATTCGTGATGCCTTCAAAGTCAACTACAAACTCTTTTCATTTAGCTGTTCGCTGTGTGGAGGCCTTTCCATTATCGGAAGTGGTTCACTATGAAGCGCTGCATCAATCTTATAGTATTCAGGTAAGTCTGGCTGCTGTCAACGAATAAGTACGAACTAATAATAATAATACGTAATAATATTAGTATGGACAATATGTGCTAGGATTCGATTAAGTACTTGATTCATCTTCTCCACATCCTTTACCTCCTTCACGAAGCCACAGCTGTTTGATGTTTTCTCAGTGTACCTCTGAGGTTTTTAAATGGAAACTTTTTTAATCTGACGTTGTGGCTTTTTTCCTGTTCGTAGAGGCTTAAGTATGGGTTGACAAGAGTAGTCTCACGTTCATTTTGTCAAGCGCCGCACCATTCTGGATCAGTGTTTCGATAATCGTTCAAGTGAAAGCGGTGTACATTGAAATTAGTCTTACGTAGTTCTGGTAGCACGCACTTGTCGCCGCTCTTCGGGCGAGTATTACTGCGTAGGACCAACAGCGACGATAAAGATGATCTACATAATTTATGACACATGATTTATGATACTACATAATTGCACTACTGCATTATCAGTCAGTTATGGGTCACAGAACGGCACAGTAATCCTTTTTCTTTCAATGTATATGAGTTCCATTTCTGCTTGAACGATTATCGAAACACCGATCCAGGGTAGTGAGGACGTGATGAAATAAACGTAAGATCGTTCCGATAAACCTCCATTCAAACCTCTGAAGACGACGAAAAAACCGAAACGTCAGGTTTATAAAAGTTCCATCTAAAAATCTTTAAGGCACCGTAAATGCCGAGGTTCCAAAACACGAGAATGTTCGAACTACAATTGTTTAAATATTAAAATATTCAAGAGGAAACTATTTAGTAGGGACATATAGTGAGTAGACAGCACTGAGTTGGCCATAGTCGCGTGCTGAAATTATCGAAAATTCGGTTTCCGTCCACCTCCCAAAATGAACGCTTCATTGTTTTAGTTGAACTCTTACGAGGTTGCGCTTTGTGCAATCGCTGCCTAACATTCCTTCCACTTATCCTCACACCTGCTTCTTTTCTGTTTGAAGTACAGTGCTATGCATATATGAGAATCTTCCTTGACCTCCGACTGTACCAGCCAATTTGCAGCTGGGTGGTATTTATACTCATGATCAGCTACACTGTGGGTATATCGGCTCTCGTCAAGATTCCTGCTCTCAATGAATGGTCTGGATGTAAAATGGAGACGTGCCTGAGAGCAATGTACAGGTAAGATTTTTTGGACCGTAAGATAATCACAGATACTCTTACTTGAGTGGAAAAATTAATAGCCTGAAGAGAAATTCCTAATACAATTTCTAGATCCCGAAACGTTGTTACCGTTGGTGTCTACATCTTCACCTTAGTAGTTTTTGTTATAACAGGTAAGTACTCCCGAAAAAATGTTTGCGTTCGTTTCTTCAACTTCTTCTTCAACTCCTTGTTTACTACGAATTACAGTTTTGTTGATACGACGTGCCCAAAAATTCGTCGACTCTTTTAAAAAGAGGGATTCCACTAACTCAGAAGGTGGACGTCGGGTTCGATTTCCGCTCTGGAAACTCGCGCTTAATGTTGCAACATTTGCTGGCCTTTATCTCTTTTACGTCATTTGGTAAGAGATTTTTTTTTGCTTTTTGTTCGAATGAAAATTGTGAAATGCGTTCAGGTGCATTGGCTTGCTTTTAAACAAGGATCAATGTTTCTTCCAACGTAACTATCCTGAAATGATGAGATTATTGGCCTTCGTTCGATGCTCGCTACTGGTCCGAATTCTCGTAGATCCTATTCTCTCTTTCATAACTGACTTCCAGGTAAGCATTTGAGATTCAGTATTTGGTGGTATTCGCCATTAAATCGTGTGGAACCTATGATTTTTTTCTCCCAAATGCATTCAGTTTTGAGAAGTATTGCTCGACAGTAGTATCATATGGATAGTGCGAATCGGATATCCAGATCAAATTATTGAAACTTCTCCGCATTCATTTAATTATAGACCTTTTTTATTTTACCTCGTTTCAGATTCGCCGCGGCTTTCTTGTCTTACTCGGAATTCATCGCAAACTTACATTCACCTCGTCGAGAATCTTCCAAAAATCCACATGTTCCGATGTTTCTACTGCAGACAATAATGCGATTGAACAAACTTCGCGTAGTCATACTGTATCAACTGTTTCCTGTCCAACAGCTATGAAGTTCTAAAAAAATTCTTCGCTATGAAGAACCTCGTTAATGCGAAATGTTGCTAACTCAGTTACGGAGGAGTTCTGAATCATAATCACAGAACTCTTGTGCTCAATCACTTACGCACTCTTCTACTGCTCAATGTGCAGAATCTTCGAAAGTTTTGAAGTAGTTAGCTTAGATTTTATTCTTCGATATCGTTATCGTCTTTTAAATAGATATCTTTATATATCTTTCTATGTCTATGGTATTTTTATATGTACATGGCTATTGTTTTTTTTTAATTGAACTTGTCTTTGCTAATTGGGTACATTGTCCTTCAACGGGTTACTATTTCTCATCATACTCATCCAACTTGCCTCAATGTTTATTTTTTATCTGTTATTTTCATTCGACGATTCCTAGGCTACTTCATTCGGCTTCATTGTGCACACTATGAAAATATCGTTATTTCTATATCATGTATCATGTAGTTTTATATCATGTATTTTTTGAATAGCATACCTCCCATGGAATCCTCTTCGCACAGCTTCTAAAGCAAGTATTTTTGATTTTTTTTTCGTTTCACGTTTCCAAAAGAGGGTGCTGTTTTTCGTGGACGAGGTATGAATGAAATGTGCCAGTGGTGTTCTCTGTTAACGCAGTATATCATTATCGTTACAAGTTTCACTGCTTTGGTTTCAAAGTTTACTGTGTTTAGTTCTGTTCAAAATTCTGGAAGTACTGAATCCCAAACGTGACCATTCGGTATAAGTGGGAGCTAAGGGATTAAAATACTGACCGGCGCTAGGTCTAGGGTGCATACGCTTCAAATGACAAACCTTCAACCTGCAGTCGTGCTAAGTCTCAGATTAGTTCAAATAACGAGACATCTACTTCATTTGCGAGTTAGCCTTGCTGTTTTCCATAATGTGTAACGTATTAGGAAGCTGACGACGCATGGATCTCTCTACGGACCACCAGAGGTACGGGCGTTGTTCACGAGTATAAACATAACCACGTTCAATTCCCTTTTAGTTGTTCACAAAATAGCGTGAGAAACAGCCTTGTTTGACCCCGTTTATCCAACGATGCCACCTATCACGGGTAATAGAACAATAACAATCCGCAGGTCGTCTGTGATCGTACGAGTGGTTCAGGTTCTGCTGCTTATTTGGGTTATATTCGCTCCATTGTAAAGGTTGCATGGGGGTGGAGTTGCCCGCCTTCTATCGCGTAATAAGTTGCATCGTTACGGAGATGAAGTAACAGAGGACGCACGGGTTTTGAAGTCACAACAAACGCACTCTTTAGTTGTAGAATTACTCGGCGAAATGCAAACTGCACAAGCATGAACTACATCCTTAGCTCTGCCTACCTGTGTAGCAAATATGGTTAGTATCGCGATGCAATGCTTTTGAAGGCATCACCCCACAAACCTGAGGTGGTACGGATTTCAGGTGGAGTATTCGTATCTAATTGCCGTAAAAAACAGCCCGGAAGATGCGGCGCGTGCACAAGGTCTGCGCGCTCCAATCGAACCCGTTGTAGAAAGTAGCGCGCCGGAACGCTCGAAGCCGTATCTTCCGTGCCGTTTTTTTACGGCAAATAGGAAGAAACGGACGGAATCACCCCCTCCCCATAATATACTATTCCATATACGAATATTCCACCTGAAATCCGTACCACCTCAGATTCGTGGGGTGATGCCTTTAACAAAGATTGCGAACATGATCAAAAGTTAAAAGTACAACTTCTCAAAAAAAGTATGACGATTTTTGTTCTATCTCTTTTGAATTTAGGCGAGTAATTCTTCAACTACGTAAACTACGTACTGCCTTTCATTTGACTTCAAAAACATCGGTTGAGTTCCCCCGAGGTGTGCTTTTTTTCGTGAGAAGTTTGAAAATTAGATAAGCTCGGCGACAGAGCTGCGGAATTATTCAGATGTGGACGTGTGCCACGTTCTTTGCCACGGCAGTTAAGCCGAACTCCTCTCTGCACATACTCTTAGTCATTCTCAGCTGTACAAATCCCGTAACTCCCTTCTAAACGCACTGATAACACAATTTGAACACACTATAATAAGAGAATGATTTTTTAGTAGTGAGGGAAATATTTGACATCCGTAAATTACGCCAAAATACTGCTAGTGTTAGCAAGAACCTATACAGCAACTTTTCGACCCAGCATTGGCGTGAAACGTGTTGTAATGCGTTGACGCTTTCGCCTCCTCGGCGAAGGCGCGCGCTAAGGTCCCTAAAGTACGTGGAAAAGTTGCCGGAACTCGTTCCCTTCTGCATTTTATTGGTTTTTCTTACTAAGGATTTGAATAGCACTGCTTGACTCGGCTTACGTATTCTTCACAAATTCTCTTCCTGTTAGCTTTGTCGTTTGTTTTTCTGATAGGAGGTTTTCAAGATCTTGTCTAGCAGGAATTGGGGGCGTAGTTGTGGATGACTAGCGTTTTGTGTGACTATAAACATACTAGAATTCTCAAATGTGTCCCAGAATAGAGAGAATAAGACTAAATATGGGCAGTTACGCAAAATTGGCACAGAGATCCAATTCCGATGAAACGAAATTCTTTGAAAAAAAAAATCTGGAAAACTATTGAATTAGAGAAAACATATTTTTATCGTATTATGACTGCGAAGGATGAAAATCGTGCAAACCTACGCAAAAAAAGAACAAAAATGGAATCCCTACACAATGAGATCTTAGGGCGCTCCAGATGCGAAACAAACGACAAAACTAATAGAAAAGCACCTCACTGAAACTACGTCACTACGAAACTAATGAAATAAATTAAATGTGAAGGGAAAAAATTGTCTAGGCCATGAATGCGCTCAGTACTGCATTAATTATACAATACTTTCTATGCTGCAAATTTATTTTCGATTGATTTCGTCATTCTTTGATCTTCGGGAGGGTGTAGCGCACTTGGTAAGAAGTTCCGCTGCGACTACACGATCGATCGATAGTTCCAAATACCTTGGTGTCAACCAAGCTTTTCATTCCACCGGAGCCGATAAATTGGTACCAGACCTGTCTGGGAGCATGAAAGCACTGACGTGATACATTGGCTAGACCTCGCAAGTCACTGTACAGTCTAGACACGCCTTCGCAAACCTCAAACGATTCCGGATTGTAGCAAAGGCGTTGGACTGATTAGCGTCAGTCACTTTGCTTCTTATCCACCTTAATCTCTGATTTTTTTGTGCACTAATATTTCAAAAATAAACCAGGCAATCTTTTAGAAGGTTGAATTAGAGTAGTTCTGTTCTGTAGATTATCATCAATAAATCCAAATAATATTGTCGAAGTCAGTCATGTTTCATTCCTACATTGAATTGGTGACAAATTCATGCTAAGGAGTTATGGCTTGATCATTTTCGCAGACGATACTCCACTGAACTGTTTGTATCCCACTACAGAACGTTCCCCACCAAATCCAGTCTTCTTTTAATTGTTGAAGAACATAGTCAAGTTCAGGGGATCCATTCACTGAGGTACGTTTGAAATGATAAAGCCGTATTGAACTTTGAAATCAATTCTTTTGTTCTTTTCCTCAATATCAAAGGACGAAAACTTGAAAAAAAACTATCTTGGTTTAACTGCAATTATCAGTTCAGCTGCAACCTCACGGTTTTCTTTTCGTGAGAAAATGAAGTGCATAAAGTGCACGTCTTTTTCCACCCTTATGGAGACTTGTCTACGCGTTCAAATTCAATTCCGACTTGTGTGAGGTTTACGAACCTGTGACTAGCCTATACAGTAACTTACTGGGACGAAACGATGTGTCAGGACCGTGATTTTATTTTCCCAGACAAGTCTGGTACTGATTTATTGGCACTGAAGGGATGAAAGGCTCGGCTGGTTCTACAGTCTGGCTCTAGAACCTTTGAAGTTCATCGGTCATAGCTAAAACTCATACAGGCTGCGCTACACTCGCTCCTGCGAAAATGCTCGAAATAATGAGACGAAACAGTGACGTTCAGTATGTGGTCCGTTTCGTTCTCACTGCTACTGTAACTTCAGTCAAAACTCCTCTTAGTGACTGGTACGACAACCGTTGCACCTTTTGAAATACTGATTAGGGTGTAACCATTTTAAATTCAGAAGACTTCCGGGCGCACGTTGCAGGAGTTCTGGACGTTAGCAAACCTTACATGACAAAACTCTGTGACTCTACGTAGGTGTTCCCTATAGTACACTATTGCTCGAGCGTTTGGTTCCTCACTCGAAAAAAAGGGGATTCGTAGGTTTTGGATCCAAAGACTTTTGCTAGAATTGTTCTTACTGTTGTGGATTCGCGCACCAGATCATTTTTGTTCCTTCCTCCTTAACCCCACTCAAGCTGAAGAAGACAGTCATGATACCTTACATATACGTAGATACATCATATCTGACTTAAAGGCATCACCGCACGAATCGGAGGTGGTACGGATTTCAGGTGGAGTATTCGTATACGGGATAGTAGATTATGAAGAGGGGGGTGATTCCGTCCATTTCTTCCTAATTGCCGTAAAAAAACGGCCCGGAAGATGCGGCGCGTGCACAAGGCTGGCGCGCTCCAATCGAACTTCTTGTAGAAAATAGCGCACCGGAACGCCCGAAGCCCGTATACGAATACTCCACCTAAAATCCGTACCACCACAGATTCGTGGGGTGATGCCTTTAATTTGGTTCTTAAGATGTGAGGCTCGAATAATTCCGCAAAATGACTGGCTCCTACCGACGGCTTGGAAGGCGTTCTTTGATTATTCATCTATATTCGTCCATATCTACATTAGACTTCTGAGCACCTCCTTTTCTTCCGTAACTGTTATGAGGATGAGCTGGCATCTTCCAGAAATTCCCAATTCCAAAGATGTCACTTTTTTGGAATATCAAGAATAATCAAGGTCTAGAACTAATCTTCTTCGCATTCCCGTTACATCCGGCTTTTCTTACAAATGGTTTGTCTCTTTCCTGTGAACTACTTACGTCTGTTAAGTCTATGTTCCAACGTTTCCTAATTAGAATTATTCCTCTTTTATGTTTTTTGTTTCTATTCTATTTTTATACTTACATTTCTATACGGAATTGGTACTAGCTTGAAAGGTCAGTCTTCCCTCCAATTCATGATCCGTTCTCAAGTTTAATTCCTAAAAACTTCCATCTCAAAGCCGGTTCATGAGAGCCTGCAAATCTTTCGTTAACTTCCTAATTCCCTTACCAATCATTTCGATTTAATCTTTTACTTTATACTTTGGTTTAATTCAACTGGCCTACTTAGTGATTTCATAGTTTCCCTTAAAAATCATTCTAAATCTTCTTCTTAAATCATTTTATTTTATTTTTCGCTTTTTGCATAATGCATTGCAAAATGGTTATTGGAATCGAAAAAGTTATAATATTCGCCCAAATTGTTGTTTCCGTTTTTGTTGTTTTATGACGTTCTTTTTCTTTTTTTTTAAATAATGTTTTTGTTTTTACTGTGTTCCTTATTTTCTTAATTGGGTTTAACCTCCTTTGTTTTTAGGTGTAGCGACGCCCTTTGAAGTGTTTCATCAACTAGTAGTACTCCTCCTCGGCTAAATTTCTCCTGGCGTCAGCTATAAGCAAGCCACCTACTGCTCTCCTCACATTTTTGAGAGGGTAGGCTTTTAGTATGTGGGAAGGGATATCCTATTATGGACGCGGAGCAATTACTCAGAGCTCGCCGTGCTCAAATTTCGGTGTGTTCTCCCAATACAATCTGATATTTGCATCGTTGAAAAACAGCTCATTTGTTGATTCACACGTGTCGAAGTTGTTCCATCAACAACATTCATCAGAGCGCTCATCCTCAATGCTCCTAATTCCCCTGCATCCCACTACACGTTGTTTACGCAATCCCGACTGATAATCAGGATATTAACAGTCTAAAAAGTCCACATTTCACATTTTTCTTATGATTTTTCTAGTAAAATATGCAAATACATTTTAAGACCATGTAGTTGGTCAATCCATACTGTACGGCTTGAGGCATTCTAATGAAAAAGAAGTGACGACTCCGCTTATCTCCTTATGTTTGTGTTAACAAGCTCACGGCTCAAGTTTTTTTTTCTGTGAGTAGTGTCTGGATCTGTGGTCTGCGTCCGTGTTTATTGATTCTCTTCCACTATTAGGGTATGCTGCTCGGTTCTGTCTATTTTGGAGCGGTCGATTTGCATTACATTGCATGTTTTTAAAAAAATATACAAAAAATGCAACAATAAAAAAATTATCTTTTGCCTGATGTTCATGACAGCACTTTTCATTTGTTTTAATATAACGTTTAATATTTTCTCACAGATTCTCAATGTAGCAGGAAAACAGATCTCTCTAACTCTTAAACAAAGTTTATGCGTCTTCTTTATTTTTCTGAATGAAATTTAAGGAACTATACTTTTTACTCTATAATTACCTTGGGATCTGTTTTGTTCTTATACCTGCACAGATTAATAGCTTTTACTGAGCGGTTTCAGTGCATACAAACTGCGAAATATTTCTTATTCTATGGAAATGATATCCTTCGTCAGATAGAGCTTTTCTTTCTTTTTCTCAAGATCTCAGACCCACACATACATATATGGATCTTTTCAGCAACTACACATCCTATATGAGTGAATAAAGATAGAGTTCACAGAACTTTCGATATCTATTGAATTCACAAGCAGAGGAGATAAAAGATTGAAAAAGTGTGGGAGGTCTGGAATAATTATTCCATAGAGTCAGTACTTAGAATTTGATTTTTCGATGAACTGCTCCAAAAACGTCAGTCCTTTCCTCCATCTCCGAGCTGTAGGTCGTACCTGTCGAGATCTTCTAGGGCGCATTGTCAAAGGTAGACGTTTTCTGAAACAATGTTCACAGTACCACTGTGCGTACTAGCGTTTTATTTCAAACTATTTCAGCAGAATCTCTCCCGTCATTGTTTGCACCACGATATTCTCTCATTGTGCTCTTAGTGGAAGTGAAACATTCATTTAATTCGAGCCATTGCTCAAAAACTTCAGCGCTGTTGAGAATTCGATCCTCTGCAATTTCCTCTGACGAAGATATGTTTGTTATGAGGCTAATTTATCTGTATGGTTCGACTTCATTAAAGTGTCGTCCGTCTATGTAATCTGACGCTTCTCGGCGCGTCATTCGAGCAAACACTCGGCGAGTAGTAAACGCTTTCTCTCGCGGGGTAAAGGTGAGTCCTCCTTACGAAATGCGATATCTAGTTTCACAACGAGAGCAAGGATGAGACTTCCGTCTTTTCCTTGTAAAATTTCTTTCTTTACGATCCGTGTTCATATTATTCTTTTTTTTCGGCTAAGACTTCCAACCGAATACATTTACAAAGTCTCCTTTTCTTAGATACGAAATGTAAACGACAGAAATATAACATGCGCAAATAATGGACATATGACGTCGTTGTTCAGTGCAGATCAACCGCCTACGTGCTCAGTACTCTTAAATTCCTTTTTTTTTACTGTATACCATTGAAAGAAGTATGATTTACCTGGTACAAGCTCACTCCGACACCTACTGTGAAGACTACGATTGTTCTATTGTAAATTTCCATAAACTAACACAAATCAAGAAATCGGTGTTGATACCAAGATTGGTTGTGTCTTGGATATTAAGTTGACGAATCGCGTAAATTCGTGGCCATGGTCCAGAAAAAGTTTAGAGGTTGGAAATCTAGTGATGAGAGATTTACACCAATAGATCTGGATTAGATTTAGATTTACTCAGATTTTAGATTTAGATGTAGAGTAAAGCTGAATTCACGCCAAAGCCTCACCTTTTTTACCTCTTTGTAACTTTCTTAGACCAAACTAAAAGTCTGCTCATTCTTAGATGAAACGTTTTAACTGGGGGTACCAAAGTTACAAAGCCGTGGTACCTCGTTAGTCTGAAATTTCTTTATTTATTGTCCTAAACTATTTTCAATTGCATAGGGGCATTCTGAGCAGCGAAAAAAGTTGCAAACATGGTACTCAAACTCCTCGTTAGAGGAAATCCCCAATGTTCGATTCTCTGCAGAGCATACATAGTAGATGAGGTTTGTGACATAGTTTGTCGTCACCGCAGCAAAAATGCAAAACACCACCTACAAATCTAGAAATCAGAAGCAGAGGCATCAGAAGCATAAGCACTAAGGTTGTTAACCCTACGAGGCAACTCTTCACGCTCAACAGATTATAAGAGGCGAAATCTCATGGAGTTGGCATGATTACTTGTGTGAATGTGAATGTGTGTACAAACTAATGTCTTTCCTTGGGTAAATTTGTGTCCGCGGCGCTACTACTGCCTGCGATCCATGCATTTCTTTCGCGCAGTTGAATTTTTAATACTTGCAAACCCTTTCTCTTGGAAAGACTTCAACATTGAACATTTCTCTAAATGGTGCACTTAAAGGCGTAACTCCCAGCTAATAAAAAGGCGACCCTTGGTTTTATGATTTGACAAGATTTACAAGCTCATTTACTGCTTTTGAAGTCTATAGTCTTGAATTTCTACCACTCGCTACAGCAATCGCTGGTGTTCCAACGCTTCACACTGGATCAGATATCCGGCTCTTCCGGTGAATTTATTCTGAAGTCCCAGAACCGTCATTAACTGGGACCTTTTCGCTTCACTAGCCGGCTTTTGGAAAGGTACCGCAATGGACAACATCGACGTCGAATATGATCGGCTATGATCTTGTGGAACATCTTTACGACTGTACGAGGAAAGTGGAAGACTCTAAAACTGCTAAGAGATGTCTTTGTCTTGAAACTCTAGAGCTGATACGTCAGCTCGCAACATCATGAGGCAGAGGCAACTACGGGTTCACGTTCGAGCTCGCAAGGCTTTGCGGAGAAGCCATAAAAGAGGTTTTCAAAGGGAGAAGAGCAGAAGTATTGGCTGAAGGAGCGGAGATGGACGAAACCGTTTGTTACGTCCATCAAAACATCGCCATTCGTAAAACAAAAACGAACGCTTTCACAAACCAAGTTGGAACAACGACAACGTCAAAAAGAGAGATAGAGAAAGTTATTCACGGCTTCTACTCAGACCTCGCCGACAGTCATTTTATGACACGAAAAGAGGAGTCCAACATGGTGATGAAACCTCATCAGAAATATTCACGGATACTCTCGAAAACGCAATGTGAATGCTGGAATGGGACGACAGAGAGTTGAGATTGATGGATTGCAGTTATACGACGTGCTGAGGTCGTTCTGATAACATCGGGCATCAATCAGGCGTAACAAATGCCGGTCGAATTTGATGGAACTTGTAAAAAATCAGTCATTCACGCTCAGCGGAACAAATATGTCTAAGTGCTTCAATTATGTAAATCTGAAATCGGGAAATTAACATGATGAACGACCTCCTGTGCGCTGCAGGAGGAAACGAGCGGCTTGGGGAGTTTACAAGGATATTGAGGACATGCTGAAGAGGACTAAAAACATCCCGCTCCGTGCTAATGCTACCGGTCTTCTTCCTTTGACCTACACTTTAGAAGCGTGAGCGCAACGAAGCAGGAGAAAAATACGGTTAAGGTTATAGAACGCTCAATCGAGAGGATTGTGCTGGGAATAAAGGACGGAACTGAAAAAGGGTATTCGATGTTCAGTCTCATGTCAACTGCCGAAGACCGAAGGCGTTGCGTACCGAGAAAAGTTAAATAAGGTGGGCCGTACAAGTGAAGCGTTCCAACGACAATCGCTGTACCAGAGGCATAAGCAACAGTGCAGGCGATAGAAGAGAAGTTTTATGTACTTTTTGTTTTGCTGGATATGTAAGTACGTGAGTGTGTATTACATTAGAATTTGACATTATGAAAATCTGTAGATTTATAACACAGGTAATAGGTGTCTGTGCTTGACTCAGTAATAGAAATCCCTCATTTGCTCCATTCACGAATGCTTTTGCGAAAGCTCTGGCGCTGACACTAACGCAGTTGACCGTCGTATTTATGTACATCCTAGCAATTCCCTCAATCACATTCTTTAGTGAGACATCCATAAATAAGCTCATTTGACTTCAAGAATCAGCAACTTCCAATCTTAGCTATTTCATCGGATGACATCTTATTCAATTTGCGCCAAGAGGGATCAGTGATTACCCAAATATCCTCGACGTTGTTTTGCCCACATCGCCGTTGGCTATGTTTGTGGGGGATAGCGGGGAGGACGTGATGACGTCGAAGCCCCACATATTTTATATTAGCCATTACCTTATACGCATTATAAAATATATGAGTTCTTTTTTGTCTTCTTCCTGCCACTCTTTCTCTGCTTGGTGCAATTCTCTCTTTCTTTGTCCTATCCAATCCAAACTAAGGGCACGTGTAACGAAGCGGTAAGAGATCCGAGTGTGGATGCACAGCCAATAGTTCGAAGCCGTATCGTGTCAACCAAGTCATTCATTCCTCCGGAGTCGCTAACCTTGCACAAGATGATGTACAATCAGAAGCTAATATCAGAGGCATCATTTGATCTAAGAGGAAACACCAAAACATTAACTTTGCTTCCTAGGTCCAGAGACAATTTTGACCGCCCAATCTGATGGGGAGTTATTCGAACGTTTCTATTTCAAAAATTTTTCTCTTACTAGTTTTATTAATCATATGACATATAGTGAATTTTTTTAAGATTTTTGGCAAAATTTTTTCTGTGACCACAATATATGCATTCTGCATTGTGCCAATTACATATTTACATTAAACGCTACAGATTATTCTTATTTTAGTACAAGAATAATTCCTCTCTTGATTCCTCATTATGACATTGTTGTAAGCTTCCATGGACGGCTTTAGGTTGCAGACGATACTATGATTCATTTGAAACGGTTTTCTCGGGAACCTGTTATGTTTATCACTATAAAATATTTTCATCTTGAAGTCTTTGGAGTTTTCCATTCTAATTTTTTAATATTCTTATATTTTCTGATTAACGAGCTTGTGAAATCGCCTTTACAGTATCCGTCTTCATAGCAGTGTCATCAAAGTGGGTTGGAAGGTCGTAGGGCTGTGGTGTTACATGTTCTTTCAATATTTTGCGGAAATAGTTGCAATTTTTCTATTTCACCCATACGGAAACTAAATTCAGTTGTCACGCTACGGTAATCTGAGATAACATCTTCTTTGAAGAAATCAAAAAAAAAGAGAGACAGTTGTAAAGATGTCAAGCTGTAGAACTGAAATATTTATCACAAAGTCATGTGACCGCTGTTTGATGCCTAGAATAAGTAATAAACCAAGCGATCCTGCCCCTCTGACCTTGAAGAAGCCAACTTTCTTTAGGAATAACAAACCAAAATCCTTTCGACAGTGAACAGCTCTCTAGAAATAATTCCATACTGCTTTTCAGAATTGGAATGTGTGTTTTTAAATAAACGTAGAATCTAACACTTATTCCAAAAATTAAAAATCCTAAAGCACCGTATTTAGGGAATTCAGTGTATAGATATCTTCGTATACCATTTCCCTCGTGTATATACGGCTACCACTTCTCTTTTCTAGTATTTAAACGGCGGCAATTCTGCCGCCGGAGCTATCGAATTTGTAGTATGTAGCTATACATACAAATATAGTTACACAAACAGAAGCACAATGAAAAAAATCCCTCAATACTGTGAAAAACTTTGGAAAGCATACATACAACAGGGAAGTGTAAATTATTGATGCCGCTTCAGAAAAAAGTCGTTACGAGAAAAGAATGCTGGAGTTCCATAACACACAACTCGAGTCGCAGCCTTCAATAACGCTATGAAAAATTCGTAACATTGAGATGTAAAACCGCCACGAACTTCTATCTCAGAATCCGTCCCCGACGGATTAATCGGTCGCAAACCGTCGGAATTTTTGGGAGTGCGCAGAACTAAATTTTGAAAATGCCATTCGAAAGCAAAGTAGCTGTTAATTTCAAATATACTTAAAGAATTTAGTTTTGACAAATGTGTGGCCTGGAAACATGCAAAAGTTCCCCAATCTCCGTTAATTACTTTTACACATCTGGAATCGCACCATTCACATATCCCACGGATTCATCTCTGTAGAAGGAACAGCTGTTCGAAGGATTTGCGTTAATTTGTCAAAATTGGATGAGATGTTTTCTATTGCTCGTATGGAGATCATTTAAAACACATCATATGTGGGTTCGTTCAAAATTTCTATTCTCTTCGGAAACTGACGAAAGTGCTGCATTGAAGGTTAATGAAAAAGGCATACAATCCTAGCTGTGAAAAATCGTTTGGAAATTGTGCAAGCGAACAATTTCTTCTTGACAATAGTTCAAGTTGTAGGTATCTAGCTTTGCAAGTGTCCAATTTTTCAACACCAGACCTACAACTTTATTCTATTTTGTTACTTCTTCCTATCCTTGGACAGCTGTCTACATTCCCTGAAATAGCGAGTTCTTCTCGCAAAGTGACACTCTTTCGAATGATGTCAAATTCACTTTGATTTCCATGCATCAAAATTGTATGTACCACAGACCACGACTTTGTATGTAGATGACAACAACATTTTCAAACCCAAAATGAAGCCGTAATTGTAGCTTAACTGAGTCAGTCATTGATTTCAATTTCTCAACGATCCTTAAGCGAATAATAATAGGCAGGAATCAGATTAGAAAACTTCCAAAAGCTGGCATATCGATGGACGCAACCCCGTCAAATATTCATCAAAGAAGACAATAATTGGAATCCAACATAGCCCGAGGTCATAGTTGGAGGAGTTTTTGGCGACTGAAACTTCTGCAGCTCTTCAAATGTCAAAAAATTGTTGAAGGCATCCGACATGTTGATTCATTATCCCTTCCTCACTTGTGGAACTTTAATTGTTGTGCAAAACTGATTGTGGTTTGTATCGTAATAAGCACAAATATATATGTAGAGAAATTTAAAAAGAATCTGGTTTGCACATTTGAACCTTGCAAACCTTGTGAACCCCACTTTTCATCTCTTTCCTTTTGTTTTTTCTTACTTTGTACTCTCACCTTCGTCAATCTTCAGAAAAGAGTTTAAACTGAAATATCCGAACAACAAAAACCATCTCAAATTTGTTAAGGTGCTTTTTCTTTAGGTGGTTGATTTCCTTGCCCTCTTACAACACCACTTGCTCATAACTTTCCGTAGGAAAGGAGAACATGGAATATTTTCATATTTTAGGCAAATATTTCAAAGGCATACTATAATAATCTAGAGCATAGCTTTGAAATGTAAACATAACCGATACCACTGTTCAATTTTTTCAATTAGTTTAATTCTCGAAAAATTGAATTTCACATCTCTAGTAGAATGATGAGTTGATAATGACTTAAGGGTATGCCGTACTATATGCAGTAATTATTGTCCTTTTAGATGAAGTCGCTTTCGCATTTCGTTCCGTTCTCTCTGGATGGATCTCTTAGGAGAAAAGTCACTGATGTGTAAACTGTTCCAATTTTTCATTTTAAGCCAGTGAAGAGAAGGCGACGGTGGATGACGGTGCCGCACCGTCACTCACCGTCGGCTGCTCTTCACCTTTTTCAATGTTTATGCATAACATTGTATGTATCCGCTCATCTGGAAGCATCGTTTCCGCTTGGTTACTTGCGCGACTGGACTTCAGTGTGACATCTACATCTAGCTTCGGCTATCACTATGTTACGAAGTATTACATGGTTACGAGAAATGACAAATTCAGCTTGAACGATTTGAAATTGCATTTTTTGTCTTCTTCGCTATCCTCATAAAAATCGGCGGTGAGCAAATGTAACAAACTTCCTCAGTGGAGCTTTCAACGTCGTCAGTCTCTCCTTGGATAGACCCTTAATTAAATTTCTGTTTACGTGTGACACTCTTCTGCGTATGTACACAATATGAGAATGCTTCGGCTGTCGCTGCATCTCACTATTTTGCCATCAAATCATAGTTTTAGTCATGTTAAAAAAATTCTGGGAAGGCAAAGAAGAAAAGTGCTATTAATTTCTCTATATCTTAATTTTCCCTGAAGTCTCATCTTTTCTTCTCCCTTATTTTCGAGGCAGTTTGCTACGTAGTCTACGTCGTCGCTTTTCCTTCTTCGAATTTTTTCTTCAGCAAATGATTAGTGAGATTGCACTTCAGCCAGCAGAGTTGAAGTTTTTGCGATGCTTCTTCCACTGTACGAGTTCTATCCTCATCACAATGAAAGGATGTTGCATATATCCGCATTACAACCGACACCTGCTCCTATCCTTGGCGCGTAAAGTGGGAACGTGAAAGGCTGCCGAATACTCTCAAAGTCATTAAAATTTTATTGAGCGTTGAAAAGATCAGACCAGGACTATCCGCACCACTCTCTTTACTCCGCGCGCTCATTTCTACTTTGTTCATGTCTACTCTTAGAAAATAAGGCTAGATCCTTTTCAGGTTTGTGTTCTGATCTCTTCACCACTCAAATTGGAATGAGTTAGTGTTAAGGATTTACAGCTTTCTATTTTCTCTCTGAGTCCACAAAAAACTCAAATTTGAAAAAGATGTAGGGAACAGATTACAAGCCATTAGAATTTCAGTGCTCAGTCTCACTTTTTTATTTTTATTTTCTGGAGTCTCAGTCTAGACTCAGGCTCCAGAACATTACAAAACAGCTGTTGTACCATTAAAAGTGGGTGACGGGCTACAAATTTCTACCATAATTACTTACGTGGAAGGAAAAAATCATATAAAAATGTCGCTGCAGGATAGATTGTTTATTGATGTAAGAAGGTTCAAGCTAGAACTTTCATGATCCATGTTCTCCGTAACAAACTTTGAATTTGACGGAGAAGTGCGTAAAATCGGCGACTTCTTCTGTAAAACAAAAACAAAACTCTCAGAATGACCGCACCGCTACTGCTTTAATTTACTGTGAGCTCCGCTAGATGCTTAGAATGGATTGCAGCTTTCACGTTTGGAATGGAAGATTCTGCTCATAGGACCATTTCTGTTATTATTAAAAATATTTCTACATTGAACACTTTGTCGATGATGCTCCACGTTTACGTTGCCTCCAAATTTCCATTCCTTCATTTTTCTTTTCTAAATGTCTTCATTTGCATTTCAATTCCTCAAGTCCTCAAAAACAAAGTTTCTAGAAAAACCTCTGAATTCGTAAGAACACTGTGCACCTGGCGCCAAATTTGTTTCAGCAAGGTGTGCGCGGTTCGGCGGCATCTGGCTTAACAGAGCGGAGGAAAGAAGGAGTGCGAGTACAGAAGAGCACGTTTTTCTGCAGATGACGCCTCCCGTCAAAATTTGTTTTTCCACTTTTTTCGGTAACCGCTCTTATGAAAGAAATAGCATTCGAGTGTTTATTTGAAAAATTCGAACGTGTCAACATGGAGAAACATACAGCAAGACATTGATCAAATATAACATTTTGTATCTTCAAATGGTATGTGGTATACGCTTTTTTAGAGAAAAGATCGAGATCTGAGAAAATGAGTTTGGACAGAGTAAAAAGGCAGCAAAAGGAGTTCTATAAAAAAAGTACGGCATTAAGTTTCGCCTATGTACCTGTACATGCGACGGTGTTATGAGTTCACTTTCACCTCCCCCAATCTAAGTCCGGTCTTAAAGCATTTTTTAGCATTCGTTTGTCCTTTTGTTCTAGGGTTATATGCAAATAGTGTACCCATTCGAAAATGTGTAATTTATCGACCAATTATCGAATTGAAGAAACAATATATGTATTTGAGTTTTAATTGAATATATTGTACTATTATAAATATTCCATGTTGACAGGACAGGAATTATGAAGCTATAATTTTTCTGCCAACATATCTCCCCTTAAGGATTCGTTTACACATTTCTTTTTTGAGTAAAACAATGAAGAAACAATTATTTCGTATTCAGTTTTCCTTTTTCCATATTTTGAATACGTCGTATAGAATTGTTGGTTTGATGCCGAAGATACATACATTCGTACTTTGCCCGTTTATTTGAGTTGTGCATTTTAACTGCTTCCTTTTGCAATAAAACATCATTTTTGCGTTGATACGGTGTAAGGGCCGTACTTCCATGTAGGTATAAATTTGTGTTTGAAAGTGTTTGAAACTTTGAAGTGTGTAAGAGAGGTCCTACACTAGTGCTGCCATACTAAAAAAAAACCTCCATTGAGTGCATTTTACTGAAAATTTCTCGTAACTTTGGACATTTCTAGACTTTAAAATGTGAGAAGAGTGTTACGGTTGGATTTGATTAATTAAATACAGATCCTGAAAGTGTGGAGTGTGAAGAGAAGGCCAGTCGATCTCGCCACGTTCTTTTTCTTCTGTTTTACAAGTGTCACTTCGTACCTGCTCTGTGTGAGCCGCTTCGATTGCCATTTTTTCCGCCAACAGCACTGTTTTCAGTCTGATATCTCGGAGCCGAAAGCAATTGCGCTCGTCATCCTCGTTCCACTCTCTCGGCCTCTCATCTGCCTCGCAACATCTGTCAACATCGCAAATTATCTCATGCTTCCTCTCGACATTCCTACAACTTGCCGACCTGATGGTCTCTTCTGACTCCTACGTATGTATGTGGGGTTTCGGAAATTTCGTCGTTCTTGCTCTGATGACAATTCCTGGACAGAATTGTATTATATACTTATATAGATAGATTCTATAAAGGAAGCATGTAAGTGAAGAAGTGAGTGACTGCCCTTAAGATATTTTTTTAAATCCTTCTACCAAGCATGGTATTTTCGCAATCAGTATAGTCGTGGTGACGTAGTCTGGATATGTTCACACCCAGTTTTTTCAAAGAATCTACGAACTCCTCCAAATTCTACTTTGGTATTTGTGTTTATGTATGTATACCTAACATCTGACTTTCACGGTTCCGCCTCAGTTTTAATTTTTTTAATTTTTCAATCTACATACATTGCAAATTGCTGAACCCTTTGGCGATCCTTTTGTTACTCGTAAAATAAAAGTATGGAGACTACAAAAACATGAATGAGTATGTTTAGGCTTTCGAAAACACCAACGTCACATTAGCTGGTGGATTTAATATGAAATAATTCTAGGAAAAGCACCGGAAAGTACAGTCTACTGAACAGTTTCGCATTTTTAAAATTTTTCTGTGAATAAAATAAAACCTTTCAAAGGAGAGGGAAAAACCCATGCGTAACGGCTTTTGATCCTCAGCAGAAATTATCCGGTTTTTTACATCCCGTTTATGTTGGTTTGTTGGAAAATCTAGTACAATAATAATTTTCTGCACGAATTAATAGTAATGAATAAGCCCATTTCTAACAATAATATAATTCTAGTAACATTTTACACTTGTAAGCATTAAACCATTGAAGTTGCCACATGTATACCCTTAGCGTTTGCTTTATAGTGGAGTAGAGAAATTTAAAAAAAAAACTCAGCAAGAGTTTCCCAAAAACACGAAAATGCCTTTTTTCCAAGCAAGTGTTTATCTGTATCTCTCAGCTCTACGAACTTACTTTCAATCCACCTCCAGTCGTGATTATCTCAGCACATCCATACATTTATTTTCACTGTCTTTTTTCATGATCGAACATAACACGGTGATAACAGCTGATCATTTAGTGGTCCGGTAGTGAACAAAGCTCACGAGGTGGTTCTTCACCGATGTATTGGTAGCAGCGTTGTTCCGGAGGATAAAAACACTGATCTGGCTCCAAAAAATCATTGTGTAAGCCTAGCGTGCCCTCACAAAAACCTCAAACGATTCTAAATCGAAGTCGAAGGAATCTTTCACCACCCCAAAGGGGGTTATTACCTTTAAGCAGCTAATTTTACTTTTATTCAAGTATTCTCTGTTCAAATGAAATAGAAAGCTGTTATGTTTTCGTACACCGGTAAAGTCGTTTCTTTTTTCTTGTTGACGTGCTCCACTTTGTGAAGATAGATGATCGACGTGCATGCATTAGAGCTCTCACGGTTAATAGTTGATCCGTATTCACGATGAGTAACATGATGGATTATGCTTCTGTGATATACCAAGACTCATAAATGTGTTGACCGCACCACGGAATGGGGAGAATAAACAGATGGAGGGCGCAAGAGTTTGCAGATGAACAAGTAAATTTGGAGGAAATGTGGTAGATTTAACTCGTGCACTTAGAAAACTAAAAACAGTATACTATGAACGGAAAATTGATCTGCATAAACACTTAGAAAGATGAGCGAAAGTTCAAATTTTCTTGAATCTTGACATAGAGATTGCAACTTGTCGATAGTCATAGCGATTTTATCACGCGGACTGAGCTAATATCACGGCAACGCGGCTACCTATATCAGTACAACGTTTCGTACTCTTTTGGTTCCAATTTTGGATGTAGCATCTTAGGGAATGATGACTTGTTCTGGATGAGGCATTTGAGAGGATATATCACAAATGATCTGACTTTCCAGGCTCTGACGAAGGCGACAACGCCGAAACGTTAGCCGTAATAAAGTTTGTTAACAATCTTGGCTGTTGCTAAATTGACTATCGACTAAAAAAATAAATTTTAAAAACAAAATGTATAAGTCAAAATTGAAGGTGTATTCTACTAAAAAAGAGAAAAGAAAACTTTTTTTTTGGAATACATTGTTCTGTCTCGAAATGAGATTTGAGATCCATGGAGACTAGGAATCAGTTTGTGAATTTTAATTATGCTAGATTTTCCAGCAATCTAGAATCGTTTTTGAGGAATATATACTTCATTAAGAGTTTCTATTTCACACATTTTTCTCATGTGTATCCTATGCATCCACCACTCGCTCTTTACTTATAAGTTTTGCTGCTGAAGACGACGTGGAATACGGCTCGCCTACGGCTTTCAAAATAAGAATACACGTCATTGGATCCCATCTTTTATTATTGCGGATCACATTTCCTTCGCTATTCATGGGCTGCTACTGAAAAGCTCCTGCTGAATGGATTGCTATTTTCGAGTGACTTTCATAGTACGTACGCTATTTGAGTAAGACAGGCAATAAGAAACATTCATACCTCCTCATCCTTTTGTTCATCTCGTCGTCAGATCTAGAGCACCTATCCTTAATGGAAATTTATTTCTCCATAATACATAGCAATCTAATTGCTTCTCTAATAATTTTATCCAAAACCAGAAAAGGGTAAAATTACATACATATAAACGCTCATTTTGTGCTAATTGACATTTTTTAATTTCTTATATTGTCTCTGTATTTGTCTTTTTCGACTTTCTTCCTCTGCTTTTCATTACTTGGCTGCGAAATTCAAAGACCACATCCAAGGACCAAGAGTTGTCCAGTTCAAATCACACGTAAACTTGGAGGGAAGAAAACCAGCTGCGTAAAATTGTGCTCCGTAGAAAACATTTTCACAAATTGACAATAAATCACAACATTTCTCCTTTTTTGCCGTTTTCCACGACAAGGAAGTGCACATAACCTTGGGTGTTTACGAAGACTTCTCGTGTTAAAGCATTTTCTATGCATATATTCGTAATTATTAAAATGGTGCCATCTCTGATTCTGACGTAGCGATGATGACGACTCACACGACTGTGCTTTGTAAAAGCTGCACATAACTTTGGACTAATTCTTAGGATCCTTATAAAAGCGAACGATTTCTATGAAATTGCGTTAGAAATCGATTTTTAAATGAAAAAAGTGGAAGCGTCGACAAGTCGTTTAAAATTGCGGACAGGTACAAATTTTAACTAAACACAAATGTATATCAGTGAATGAGATTTTGAGGCGTGGCCACACATATCGACCTGGTCATCCAAATGAGATTTCAGAATTGAAGTTTGAAGTTTTCAGCGTTGATCAGTTTCTTTGGGAATTTGCCAGTCCGTGTGATTTTAATTCAGAATCGATTCGCTTCAGATCAATTCAAGATCAAGGTTCGAGAGGACTTTCGATGTTGAAGCATCTCCAGCGGTCTATTTCTTGCGTTTACGGGATTATGAGATAGATAGAAAGATTTTTCCAATTGCGCAAGCCAAAGTGTCAGAGTAATGTTGGATTTTGGACATAGACATTTTGGACTCGGGAATATGGAAGATAACTATAGAAGGTGACGAGGGTTACATTTTAGATTCATAAAGTCTTGTCAACACTAGTTTTAAGAAATAGAAATTAAATAGAAAATGGAAATTTAAACATGCGTTCTAGTTGTTTCTTAGGATTACCCTGTAGTTTGTTAGTATTACAACTAGAACGCAATTGTTTAAAATAGTGTCAGAGGAGCCGAAGTACAGATTTGAGGCAACTCGTCCCGTTGTTTCCCTTTTCTTTCTCTCGTCAAAAGCCTTGTCATTTTTTTACTCGTTATTTCTTTTAACTTTCCAATTTCACTGTTTTTGAATTACTATAAGTTTTAATAAACGACAACATGTCGAAGGAATCCATTTCTTAAACAAAATTGCTGCGCAAGTTTTAGTACTGAATTGGATTGAGACGCTGTTTCAGATCACTGCATTGCATCACTGCATTAGTCTGTACGTCTTTAACAACATTATCTCTGAGGTAATCTGGATTAGCACTTGATCAACCCGGTATCAAAGCGGAGTTATATGTACTAGGATTGAGTATTAGCATTCTGCTCACGACCTAGCTTCAATATTATGCTGGTATTTTCTTTCTTCTGGAGTAATTTTTTCACGGTCTAATCTTTTTTCTTCCATTATCTCCTTGTTATTTATTCCATAAATAATCGGTAGATTTGAAAAACTTGCTTAAGAAAAGATCTTACTGTAAATGAAAAGTTCGGGAACGGGGCTGTCTGCCGTTTTTTTTTCGTTATTTTGCATGGCTGAAGAAGCAGTGAAAAGGCGACACTTTTCAGAACATTCGTTTTTCGCCTCGTACATACATAGTTTCTGCATTCCTTTTGGATGCCTTTCTAGAACACCACTTTTATGATGTGTTATGTTTTTATTTTGTCTGAAGAGCTGCCACTCATTGAGATAGAGAAGGATGTTTCAAATTGAACTTTTTTTGTCTCGAATTGAAAACGGCAGCAAAACGCCTGCAACTTGCAGTGATTTTGAAACAACTCACAGCTGTTTTACATCAAATATCTCGCGTCTAACTTTATTTGAATTCTACAGCTTTAATTTTTAAATGGCAGACCATGATTTGTAGAGAACTTTTCAATATTTTTGCATCACCCCATGAATGGTGCTCTTATTACACACTCGTTTTAATAGTCGAAGTTAAAAAAGCTTTTTTTAAATGCAAAACAAAACCTCTTTTATTTCTTCTAATCCTCAAGAATTCTTTCTGATTGATATCAATTCTCCTCTTCCAACATTTCTCCCATTCTTTTATTTGTACGACCTTTTTACGAGAAGAAAAAAAGAAAAGAATACTGTATAACTGTATGTGGTGAGCAAATGACAATCCTTTGCGAAACCGATTAAGGGAATCTCAGCACGAATCCGAGGTGGTACGGATTTCAGGTGGAGTGCTCGTATACGGGATCGTAGATTATGGAGAGAAGGGTGATTCCGTTCATTTCTTTCTAATTGCCGTAAAAAACGGCCCACCTGTGGGCCTGACCTGTGCGGCGCCGTATCCTCCAGGCCGTTTTTTACGGCAACCTTCATGCACCTCTCCATAATCTACTATCCCGTGTAAGAATACTCCACCTGAAATCCGTACCACCTCAGATTCGTGGGGTGATCCCTTTAAGATCGTTATCATCACTGTATTGAAGACTGATTGTGGAGCGGCTTTGCCAAGCACTTTTAAAACGCCAACTTTCTTCACTTTTTATTTCGACTAACCGCTTATTTCTGATATTATCGCTGTTTTTAGGTTTCTAAAGAAGTGAATGAAGTTCTGACTCCGGTATTTACACTTCTTTCTGACGAATCTTTTAAGTGAACACACACGGATACTTTCTACTGTGTGGTTTTACGGATTTTTCCATATCAGAACCTTCATGTTATAAATGGGGGGGCTACCAAGAAGACTGGTAGCTGTCCAAAATTATTGCAGCTAAAAATGTGAGCATAGGATCAGTTAGACTTGTATTCGTGTAAACATATCAATATTGATCATCGAGATTTCTTTAAAATTGATCGACTCAATAATCGATTAGGCGGCTCCATTGCCTGGATTTTTCCTTTTGTGCTCGTTTTAAAAGGCAGAATAATGTGCTACTTTTTTTAAAGGGAGGATATATATATATATATCTTGCTGCATCGGTTGACTTCACAATTTATCGCAGACTATTCCAACGTGGAGACGAACGCGTTGAAGCTTTATAACGGGACAGATCATCTACATTCTTTGTTTTCTCCTTTATTTGTTAGAAAAATATACTAGAATCTCGTCAAATAAAGGAAAAGCTTGGTGACACCCCATGTATACTGTTGTATATTCTGGTGATTACCAAACAGCTTCACCCATGGTAGAAATTTCCGAGTTTGTGCATGCGGTGGGAAATGCTGTAGTCATCAACTGGTTACCATAAATTCTGCATCCGTTGATGACTGACAATCTCGTCCTTTACATTCAATTTTTGTCAATTCATTGAAAATGTGCTTCAGAAATTAGGAATTAGGTTGTAGTAGAATAAGGTGTTGTTATTTGTTCTGTGCTTGTTATATCCACGAGAAAAAAGACAAATGAGTATCGTTGTCTGCTGTTTGAGAAGGGCGTGAAATCTTGAAGCTGAAGTGTCAGAGGAGCTTCATCCTTCCACAGAATTAACAGGCTCGTCAGCACGAAAAACAAAGTTGATGTCAACCGCGCTGTGGACGTGCTCGACATCAAGATTCTGGCGATGATTCATTAGCACCGCTCATTAGCTTTCCATGGCCCATTTATTCCTTGTTTTTGTGCAAGTTGTCCATGGTAGATGTCGAGCAAAGAAGAGCTCTAAATTGCTCTCTCGACAGTTTCTGTTGATGAATAAATGACGGAATTAATTGCTGCACACTTCTTTGTCCTTAAACAGTTTTATACCTACTTCGACAACATCCGATTCAGGAGAAAAGGCTTTATATTATTTCTACATATTGCACAATGAAATCGACTTAATTCTCTGTTCCTTGCTAGAACGATATTATTTTTTTGTAAGTGCTTCGCGTTAGTGCAGTCATCAACGAAATTGTTTCGTCTGGGTGAACACAATTCGATTTTGTCGAAGCAGAGGGATGAGGAATGTGCCTCCGACACGGAGATTCATCCATGAGTCGCGGCAGACGCGTCGCACTCGCGACTGTATTAAATCGGCTGCGAGCGACTATACACCGCGTGCATGGCTTCGTCAGATAGCGGAAAACGTGTAGAGAACAATTTCACGAGAAATATGTCACGTTCAAATAAAAAGCCGGAGTATCTTTATTTTGGAAGGTTCGATTTAGATATATGATTCGTTGACATGATTCGGTCTAGCTATAAGAGAGACATGGTCATATAGAATGTATTATATCGCCTCTCTGCCTCATATAATATTAGTCCATCCAGAAGAACTAGCAAGGAAAGTGTTTGCTTGTATGTTTTCCATTATTTTTTCTTTTCTGCGGAACACTTGTGCATCCGCTTTTGGCGAGATCAGACGCGCTGGTGCTGCTCTTCGAATTTTTATTTTCTCTTAATAATAATTTGACTTTAAATATTATTAAAGTTGGAAAGATTAATCCAGCTGTTATTTTTGTGTTTTTTCAATTGTTGCTTACAAGTAATTCAACTATAAGAGCGTTTGCAAGTGTGTTTTCTGCTTCCAAAGGATGAAAGACTAACGTCACAGCTCTTCTCGTCCTGAATTACATCCTTTGTTTTTTAGTCCACTGTTTTTAAATCGTTGCTTTTGTACGAGGTTCAAGAATGTGCATGGATTGTATTTCACTTCTTCTGGCTCGTATCCTATTTCCGTTATCGTCTTCTAGCAACCGTTGTTAGAACAATTCTCTAATTTGATAGTACAAGCTTTTAAGAGCGGACACTTTTTGCCTTGTTTTTCTTCTAGAATCTTGAATATCAGGAAATTCTCCCGAACTATTCTGTTTCTTTTCTGTTCTCCAGAGGAGGCGTCATGCACTAAATTCCCTACGAAGCTCTTCGGCGCCGAAAGTTTCAAGATTTCGTCAGATTTTGCTTTCCACTCAATAAAAGAGACAGGAATTTTTGCTTTTCCCGAAAAGATGTTCGTTTTTTTTTACATGTAGATTGATTTCATTTTTATGGCGCATTAACATATGAGAGATCATTATGCCCCAGTCTGTAAGTGTATGTGGGCCCCAGTCAAACTGTTGTTTTCTAAGAATTGTGTTTGGTAGAGGAATTAGCCACTGACCCTCAGGTTAGATATTCCCCTTTGGAATGTTAGGAATCAGGCAGCGTTGACCCAGTGAAAAACGAAGCTGCGGCGCTACAGCGTAGATTGTTTACTATGGTCGACTCCGAACCACATGAGGCTCGGTTCAGTTGCGTAAGCGGCTGCGTTCGTAGCGGTACGGTGGAGCAAAGCGGGTGGGGTCGAGATGGGACCTTTGCTTCCACCACTCATCGTTGCAGTTCGCGAGCCGTCTCAATCCCACCCTCTTCACAGCTGCGCTTCGAGCGCAGCAGCTCATGCAATGCACCCAGGTTCATGTCGTTTTGATCCGAATAAGTTCTATCCAGTAGATGGTCCTTGTTGCGCGCGTGTGCAACGAGAATTTCCCCCGTTATTTTCGCCTTCCGTTTTGAACTCCTGCTTAGAACAGGGAAGTAATTTCTGTTTGCGCTAACAATACGCAAACATTGGGGCGAATAACTAGAAGAAGAGGTGGTAGTCCAAGAAGTGTTAGGAATTATTTCGGCCATCATTAACTCCAACGATTTCAATAGAATGATGGCCGCCACCTAGCTTGAGCTATATTCTTGAAGAGCTTTTATGTTTGCGCATTATCGAGCGGTTGTGCTGTCACACGGTCGCACCGTGTACAGTCTCACTGAATATCGCTGAAGATGTAATTCTGAAGCCGCTAGGTGTTGATAAAGGCTTTCCTTTTAATTATTAAATGACCTGTATTAGAGAATGGAATTTTACAAATGCAATGAAACTATACGATTGTATAGGTAAGCACAAATTAGATCTATGGTCACATAATTACGGATCCTTACCACTCGTGAACGTGAAACGGTTTCTAAATTTAGTGTGTTCATTTTATTGCCAGCTGAGTGGGCCGGCCCGAGTTAATGGGTGAGGAGGCTTAGCAAAACTATACGCAGAACGAATCAACAGCCCGTAAAAGAATCCAACTGCATTCATCGCTTCGTTTCAATCACACAAATTTTTTTTCGCTTTGTTTTTTTTTTTGGATTCTAGAGGCGAATAATTATTTTGAGATCTTCGAAGCCCAGCCTCTATTCACAACAAATTTTCCACTTTGTTATGGTTCTCTTTCATTTGACAAATGGTAATTTTTGTTGGGCACTACATAGCCAGTTCAAATTGGTATAGCATTAAAATTTTTAATAGATTGATAGCAGTCCGTCTAGGATGGGCCCGTACCACCTCAGATTCGTGGGGTGATGCCTTCAATTTTTATGAAGGAAGGTATAGCCTGTACAAAGACCAGCTGAGCTAACCGAATTATCAAGTCAGTGTTTTTATCCTCCGGAGAAATTAGGGAACAATCTTTCGAATCCGTGGAGATGAAAGGCTTGGTTGGCAGTTGAGAGATTTCGAATCATCGATCGTGCAGCCACGGTTGGACCTCTTACCGACTCCGCTACACACGTCTTCTCTGGTAATAGGCAGATGTGAAACCGAAATAGCTTGCTTATTTTATTGCACTTTTAGTTGGAGTTCGAACGGCTGCGATGAACTGTGTGGTGAATTGTTTTTTACTGGAAGAGATTATTCTTCAATTAACCTCAAATCTGGCTAGGTTAAGATGTTGAACCAATCCCATAATGTGGATTGTTTATTGTCTTGGCGCCATGAATGATAAGAAAATTCCAAATGCATTCAAGCTCTCATTCATTCTGTTTCCTCTAAATAGCTCATGCATAAAAAGTGTTATTGTACTTAATCGTTCTTCCTCTTAGAATATAGTAGAAAATTGCCTTAGTAATGATGTTTGACGGCTTCTCCTACCAGATAGCTGCCTAGAACAAATTAGAACTCTTCTTTCTCCTGAACTTCTCATGTCTGGTGTTGAGCAGCGGTAGTAGGACACCACCAGGTCCCTGCGGTCCATGGTTCTATTCCGACCTGGGTTAAAGGCATCCCATGAATCTGAGGTGGTACGGATTTCAGGTGGAGTATTCGTATACGGAGTCGTAGATTATGGAGAAGGTGGTGATTCCGTCCATTTCTTCCTAATCGTCATAAAAATGGCCCGGAAGACACAGCTTCGAGGCGCGTTATTTTCTACTAGAAGTTCGATTGGAGCGCGCCAACCTTGTGCCTGCGCAGGATCTTCCGGGCCGTTTTTTACGGCAACTAGGAAGAAGTGGACGGAATCACCACCCTCTCCATAATCTACTATTCTGTATACGAATACTCCACCTGAAATCCGCACCACCTCAGATTCGTGGGCTGATGCCTTTAACTAAGTGCTTCGTTTCTCTCTAGTCGACAAATTGATACTAAGTTTGTTGAATACGCTGTCCTGCTACAAAATGTTGGCTACGCGTACGAGATTATAAAAGAATTCCAAATGGAAGTCGAACGCATTCCTTATTATCCTTTTTTCTATTCCTATTTTCCTTATCATTTCCTAAACAGCGAGACAAACGGCAAGCGAATTTTTGCACAAAATACAGAAATGTTTATTTGTCGAAGATAAGCACCCTTGGTATTTGCGTCGTGTGAACATTTTCTGCACTTGAACTCCATTCATCTCTCTAACAACTCATATCCGCGTGAAATTCTACACGTTTGCATTCATTACAATCCAGCGAATAGCAAAAAGCACTAACACAGGGCTTGCAAAGATTTCTAAAAATGAGTTCTTTCCATCATTGGGCAAGGATCAAGTAGTTTCAAGAGTAATATAGGCTTCCAGAAAATGTAAAAACACATCCTTTGCAAAGCGAAAAGTTAAAACCCTCAGTTTACGCTAAAACCTAACTCCCACACATTAGTGGTGAAATGAAAGTAAGTAGCGTGGAACCCGCACCTTTACGCCCGAGCAGTTTCTTCCTCGGTGAATCGTGATCCTCGATTCCTGCAGGGGGTGTTTCGCGTTTTCGCTGACATTCTCGGAAACTATGTATGTCTTGACCCTATACAGTATAGGAAACGTGGGGGTTTCTTGCAAGGTTTCCGCAAAAGTACCTCGTTTTCGAATCAGATTCATCTACAACTAAAAATGAAGGACTCTTTTTCTTCATCATCGGGAATTTGAACTCGTCAAAATGACGGAGGAAATGCGAATTTCCATCCCGCCCTCTGCTACTCTTTTGCTGCGTGCTCGCTGCTACAACACAACTTCAGTTCTGTGCTGTCGACGGGAAATTTGCTCTCCTCTCGAAGATCGAGATACGCTAAGGCTCATTCTGGATTTTTTTTTTGGTAAGCGCAGTCTTTTACTTGACCAAGAATGTAAAACACTTCCTTACACTTCTATAATATGTGCGGTTGCGAACATAAACTGCATCCAGGAAGGGACTGTTCTGAAAAACAACTTCTATTTATGCGGATCTGATCACCTCACATTTCTTCGTTGCCTTAGATGATTTACATGTTGTCACTGTGTACCTGGAAATTTATTTCGTGGTTATCTTATCATCAGGAAAAGTATTTTAAACGTAACGTATAAATTTCGCTCTTTATTTCAATTGGAAAAAGGAGCTACAAGAAAATTACTTCATTTTGCTGGAGATCAAATAGTTTCTGACCGAGTCGTGAAGAGAAGATAAAGAGGACTGCTTGACACTTGCATATAAATTTTGCGATGAAAGGCCTACAGGGAATTCAGGTTGGGAGGAGACGCAGCAATCCGTTTTCTCGGTTCTTGGAGAACAGAAGTAAGCTCTCTGTTGCACTCACATACTTTGCTTCGACTGAAACATATTAAAGTCCAGTAAAGAAAAGCTGCCCACCGCATCCCACCGCGCTTTCGTCAGATCTGCAGCGGTCGTACGCGTCCTACGAGCCTCGCTCGACTCCTTCCTTCGGTCGCCATCCAGCCAAAAGCGGCACTGCTCCAGTGTCTGTCGTTAGCGACTGAAAACTGCGCCAACTTCTACCGTAAACTGTACCCCTTGTGCAACATTCATCATACCGTACGAACAGTTCTGTGTTTCTACATATAAGGACTTCACTCTCATGTGAAACCCGAAACGTTCCCCTTGGGACAACTCAGTCACAAACGCACATGATTTAGTCATCGATGTCAAATAAAGGGTTACACTTTTCACAAAGCTTTCGTGGTCTCTGAGGGCTCAATTTTTATTAGAGCAAAGTTGTAGAAATGCTAGAAAAAGCACGATACTCCGTTTGAAGACTCTGCCCTCATTCCTAATAATTGAATGAATGAATGAGTGAGTGAATAAATGAATGAATGAATGAATGAATGAATGAATGAATGAATGAATGAATGAATGAGTGAGTGAATGAATGAATGAATGAATGAATGAATGAATGAATGAATGAATGAATGAATGAGTGAGTGAATGAATGAATGAATGAATGAATGAATGAATGAATGAATGAATGAATGAATGAATGAATGAATGAATGAATGAATGAATGAATGAATGAATGAATGAATGAATGAATGAATGAATGAATGGATGAATGAATGAATGAATAAGCAGATTAATGAACGTTAAGAATGCAGGACGGAGCGGTATTTTGAGTTTTTTTTCCAATAAAAAAGAACCTCCCGCAAATTTTACTAAACCTACATATGTTGTAGTCTTTTTGGGTGTACATGAGTAACTGTCATTTTCTGAAGAGAACACGAACAGCAAATCCTACAAAATTCTGCATGTTTCTTATTTCCAATATTGAGCTGTGAAAATAAGCAGCTATGCTGGATGAAATGAATCAGGATTGCTTTTGAATGATTTATAAGCGATGACGAAAGAAATTCGCAAAGAATTGGCGTTAGAAGGCGTCAATAAGAAATGCGCCCCTATTTCCCAGGGTTTCAGTTAATTCGCGTGTCCTGATTGTGGAGAATCCTTTCTGGAATATGACAAACCATTCGCCCACCAAACTTCATACTTCATAATTCATACGAAAATTCGTCATACTTCTCGCTACTCACGTTCATTGAAAAGGGCAAGGAAACATTTCTAAGCACAGAGGTTCATGCTTAAGAATATGTTTACATTAGAAGTAGATGTTTGTATCGCCAACTTCAGGAAATTACTTCTATCTCCAAACAAACAACAGTTTTCTTTTACAACAGTTACTGCTCCAGTTCGGTCTTTATTCCATCTATTTTGACATTGACAAAGATGAGTTGGTGAAAGAAATTGGATGCTACGATTTGCATCTTCAGCTACAGGAATTGTTGGACTTAAAGTTGAATTTTTTAAGAATTAGTTTTCGATTTGCGCAATAGTGTAATGGTTTCGTTGCTTTGTAGGTGTTATTCCGGTTAGCCGAGAAGCCGAGAAACTCAAGAAGGGCTATGCAGATTCCAGATTCAAATCTGTTGTTCATGGCTCTATAGGAAAATTTCCAGTGATTAAAGAAAGTTAGCTCTAAAAGTATTTTTTGGATGATTCCCTCCAATTTATTTCATATGAAAGACTCGCATTTAGGTCGCATAATTCATTTCCAATCATAAGTATAGATTGGATGATATAATAAATTCATATAATAAGATACCAGCCGAGCTTACCGTAACCCTTACTACGCCTAATTCGATCGTGTTTTGAAAACTAGCTTCGACTCATTTTCATAACTGCCCTAGATTATAGAGAGAAGGTCTTATTGCTGGTTAAATTTCAATTGGAATTTGACACATGTTTAAACTATCGTCCCATTCCTTTCTTTTCCTTGATTTTGATGGGAATGACAGGAATCTTGGATAGCTTATCGCTTATCCGAGTTGATAAAAGCAAATACGGTGATTTTTTTTCCGTCATTTGGTGTTGATGGATGATGTTAGAATTGAAATGTACGTAATTTTGGCGATTAATATATAAATCTAAACAGTACACCACAATAGTGTGGGGATGATTATCCAAGTGAACTAATCAACAAATACGCTGACCTACAAACATTGCTCCAAGGTGATCTCGGCTTGTTTTTTTTCGGATGCGAATTTCTTCAAATCGAAGTGCAAAGAACACTTTGATGGATTTAGCATTTTAAGAAGTCCCGCGCAACGAAGTTCGATAACCTAATCTGTTGGATTCGCCGGAAACCACATTTCTTTCCTTTCGTGCCCTTAGCCTTTACTTCACCTCTTTCTTCTCTGCTTCTCTTCGTTTCCCCTTCAAGGTGCTCCTGATCGGTCTAACTTCCGGATTTACAGAGGCTTTCTCGCTTTATACGCTGCGAATCCTAGAAGCTACATTGAAACTTTGCCTTATAGGGGGAAAAACTCAACATCGGAAAAACTCCATAATCTGAAGCTTCTTTGAATTCTAAGACGTGTAATAAGGAGTGCACTACGTGACTGACAACATGTCCTTTCGATGCCCTCCAGGTATCCCATTACTGTTTCCCGCTTTTAATCCAGTCATTCGAAGATAAATTATGGCTATTGTACTTCTACTTTCCCAACAAGGGAAAAATGTGAACCTATACATTTTTCGTGAGCGATGAGTCTTTTTTGTAGACAATCACTTATTTTTTATTCAAACGATTGTCATTTTAACGCTCTTGCTTTAGCTTGATCAGGTGAATGCCCCAAAAAATTATCGATCATCAAAATCAGGCAGAATTAGTCTCACAAGGCCCTAGATCTATTTTTAGTTTTAAAGCTAAAATTAGGTCGAATTAGTTAATCTGATTAGGTCGTAGGCCTACAAAGATGAGAAAAATTAGAAATTTTGAGAAAATATGAGAAGATCCCTGAATCCATGCTCAATGCATAATCCTTGGAATCGATTGAAGGGGAATTAAGAAATGAAGGGGAAAGGTCAGACTCATTAAAAAAAACACGAGCCTCATTATTACTCTCACTAGTGTTTGTTGACTGATTAACTGTATTTCCCAAGAGTAATGCGATAATCGAAGTTTCTTTTTATTTCATGAGGTTCCCCATCAATTACACCCAGATTCCTTGAAATATATACTTTTTCTTGCTTCGCTCGTATTCGCTCAGTGCAGTTGCGAACACCGATGTCGCCCAATTATTTCTATTAAGTTGCTCTTTGCTAAAAAAAAAAGAATCCGTTTCATCCTTCTTCGATCTTCGACAGGGCTAGGATCCGCAACCATGGCATAGTGTTTCTAGTGTGTTTTTTTTTGTTTTCTTTGTTCCTACGTTCTCTTAGCTACTTTTATCTGACTCACATAAGCAGTTTATCGAAGTCGCTGATGTAATTTTGTTGTCAAACGACGCATAGTGTTCATTACTTGTCAGGGTGCAGTCGCGCAACAACAAAAACATTGACGCCATCATGCTGTATCTAGTAAACAAACAACAATTTTCGCAATTGTCATTGAATACTTTGCCGTCTCCAGTATAACGAATCCCCGGCGTAAATGGCTATCACATGTCTGCGACTCGTTCTCTCATTACAAGGTCTGCTGTTGGAAATCAGCTATGGAAAATCTGAGCTGCTCCAGCACCACCTTCACTCTGAGCCTTAAATCCTAAGCTCTGTATGCGACTCTGCCTGGCTCTGGATTTCTAGTCAACAATTGCTGATCCTCCCATCATTTCTCTCTGTTTTTCGTTCTGCTATTGGGCTGTATATGAAATACTTCAGACATGATCCTCTTGCACTTTTGTAGGTGCGTCAGCAGGACAAGCAATTTTCCTTTCTCATTTCTTTGAGATATTCTGGGCTAAGGATTTAGTTAGCTGACTTGTGTAGTTGAAATCTTCAGTTCATTATATTAGCTAATGAACTGTTGGGCACGTCACCCAGTCATACGTCTCTATGCGCATTATTTGCTGTCCTTCTTCACATTCCTGCAAAGTACTCTCATTTTTAAACGATGCCATATCCATAAATTTGGTGGTTACAGTAGTCAGACTGGAATTGATTCTTTGATCGTTCAAAGATGTTGCGTAGATATTGAAATAGTTGGGATTTTCACGGTGAGACAGCGGTAAAGAGAAATCGAAAATGTTTTTTTTTATTTTGCGAACACAAAAATTTGTCAGAATTGACGCTCGTTTCGTGTAGCAAAAATATGTCTTCTTCCTATCCCCAATGGAATTTGCATTAATATTTCGGTTCACTTCAGCATTGGAGCGGTGGCTCATTTTTCGAATATCCATAGCAAAAATCAAATCCTTGTGAAATTCATGCTTTCCAGTCCTCAGCACGGACTTCTTCCGGAGACTCGTCCGAGGAGAAAAGTTTTCTTGTGAAAAGGAAACAGAGTTTTTTTTCAGACATCTGTGGAAAACTTTCCAGGATTCTAGAATCTAACATACATTCCGATAATGTGACTTTTGACCACTAGCTTACGGAAAATGACTTGAATTGGGAATCTAAATTGAGTTCAGGCGCGTTCTCGCGGCCCAGATGGATTTAGTTCTGTATCAGTATTATCTATAATTTATACTATACTCATACCATACTTTGTCCTTTACCAATTTAAGACCTGAAAAGACTTTGGAAGACCTGATAACGAAGGGGTACGAAAGCAGTTCCTGTCTGTGGCAATGAACTTTCAGGATTTGGCTGGCGGTTTCTGTTGTAAACACGGCAAGCGCTTAGTGCATAATCGGCCTGTCATCCTACGCGAGTACAGTTCACGCCACGTGACGAGACGAAATTAGCGGAATTGGGCGGACAGATGCTCTACGCTAATATTTCTCGTAGGTTCCCGTCGTTCTCGTCAGCTCACGTTCTCAAGAATTCTAAGAGTATCTCGAGCGATTTTCAACTTTCAAGACGGTCGGAATTGTTTTCTGGACGTCTCGAAATCGCAACCGATGAAATTCAAATTGAAGTTTATGCAACGGCTGAGAATGCTGGAACATTCTTATTGATATTTTGATAATAAGTGTTGCACTTTAGATGAGGTGAAATCATGAGGTTTTTCTTGAAAATGGAACATTTTGAGTGCTAAATCTCAGATTACCATCCTTAGTTCAACTCCAACGAAAATACGCTGTTTCACTTTATCTTTTCTCGCAACAGACAGGAGTCATATTTAGATCAGTTTTAGTGTCGAGTGTTGGGTGGGTGTAGCGAAGTCGGAAAGAGGTTTTGCTGTGACTGCACGATCGGCCAATGGTTTGAAATCGACCTAAAACCAACCACGCATTTTATTTCTACGGGATCAATAAACTGTTACTAGACTTGCCTTAGAGGATAAAAGCACTGACTTGATATATCGGATAGCTTCCGCAAATCACTGTTTAGGTTAGACACCCGCCTTCATGAACCTCAAAGAATTCTGAAATGAGGTGAACGCGTAGGCGCATCCAAAACAGAGACAGAGACACATTAGCTGCTTTATCCCCTAAAAATGTGTCAAAATCTACGATAAAAACTCTTTTCTCTATTAGCGTTACCCATTTGGTAAATTGAGTTAAAGAAAAAGATTTCAATTTGCCGCCTGCCTGTTGCCGCAAATTTTGCATCTTCTCCTCGGGTGCTGCCCTTCCTAATTTCTTAGTCTGATGAACTTCTCGAAATTTCTGCAGTAGCTCGAAGAATATGAGGAGGTACTTTCCCTTTGCAGTGAGAAGCTCTGCTATTCCAGGAAATATTAAAGAGATTCCTGTAGAAATTTTCAGTATTTGTCGTAATTGGAGATCTCCTTAATAAATAATTAATGATTTGCTAGGCGTTGCATCAACACCGCCATTAGACTTATTGCACACACGGTGTCCGTTAGTTGGCTCACCATGTACGGATTTCATGATTCAGCACAACATCGTCGCTACTTCCCCACTAGGAGCGTTCGATTCGTTCAACTTCTCCCTTTTGCATGTAATATTATCCAAACAGCCGATGTTGTTAATCTATGAATTTTTTTGAATGAGTTTGCGTTCATAAAACATCCCCAAAGGCCTTATTATCTAATTTTTTGAGTCGAAATAATTGCATAGAACGATGACGATAAAAAGCGCTGTGATCTGCAACAGAAAATATCCATTCCTTCTATGACTCTGTATGTACCTGTATTTTTTTTTGACAACTCAAACAGTGACAGTGTGGTAGAAGGACGGAGTGAGGAAGAAACAAGAAAACAAGCTAAAATGGAAGAAAATAGGGGAAATTAAACGCGATACTAGATTTTGAAGATGGTCTGGACTAGAGCCAACTACTTTGAAGTGATGCAAAAACATATCAGCACAATTTCTTGATTATTCATTAATAATAAATTATTTTATAATCACACCTCATGGAAAAGAATCGTTTTATGGTGGTGGAAGTGGAGGTCTTAGGCGGCATTTCAATACATTAGGAGCAGAACCATTCACATAGCCTTTCCAAGACTTTTCTATATTATAAGTGAACTGACTGCGTCGGATTACTGTAGTCGGAAAGGATTCTTGACAGGATCAGATTTGGCGGGAGTTGGCAATTCGGTCGGCAATGTTTGTGTTGTGGAACAACCACGAGTTTTTTTTTTCTCGTGAGCTTAAATTCCCAAGAATACGTTTTTTCGGGTATTTGATTACCCGTTATTTTTAAAATTTATTTTCTAAGGTCTCATTCCATTATCTTCTGTGGGCGCAGTTTCTTCTTGAAAGAAGAGTTAACGTAATCTTTGGTGCAGCTTATGTTCGAAACCTACTGACTGTTTTGCCCTCTTTGTTTTGTTGCGTGAGGTACATGGTTCCATCTTGGATTAAACAGCTGATCTAGTTTCAATCCGTCCTTGTGGTAGTTGCCCACACAAATAGCTCGAAAGGGCGTGTTTACCCTCCGGAAATGGGAAGGAATATGTTTTTTTTCTTCATGACGAGCCATTTCTCTACGGACACTGAGGCGTTTTTTTCTTGAAGATTAAAGACCCTTTTACAGTAATCCGTTCCGTTATCTTTAAATTTGCTGGGAAATGAATGGATTTTCCCATTCGCAACTCTCTCGTCCTCATTCAGCTGCAATGACTGCGGTAACTCTCCCCCCGGGACCGAATGCGTCATGTTTCCAGTCAATTGTTCTCTTTGTCTGAGCGACTGGGACTTGTTCGCTGCTAGCTGTTAGCCACTCGCAGCTTCCCATAACTCTTTCCCTGCCGAGTGTTGGCGCCTGAGGCTATTTTCATCCTCAATATCTGTTTTCATTGCGCCATTTGGGGCGACGCGTGTGCAACCGACCAGATTTGTTTGAACCAATTCCATCTCAGCCTTTCCCATCTGATTACTATTCAAATCTCGATGTTTGTCACTATGTTTTCATATGTGGAATGAGAGTTCAATGAATGAAGTTCACCCTTATGCTACGGTCTTGTACAAGTGTTCTTACTATCGCCATAAAGGAAGTCTGGTGAACGGCTAGGACACCCTTACTGTGAAAATGTTTGGCACTTTATTTCTACTTGAAAATTCGCAGAAATGTCCTTAACAACACTTCTGTTTTTTATTTTCATTTAAAATATTCGCCTTCTCCTTTCTTATGGGTACCAAAAAGAAGAGAGGTATACCAGCGTTCTCGCTTTTCTTTATTTTTCATTATATTCACACTATAGTTACTTTAACGAAGCATAATTGCTCCTGAAGAGCTTATTATAATCTTCTCATTACCAGGTTAACTTGAAAAAAATGCAATGAATTAGCTTTATCGTTGCAGTAGCTTCTTATATTTCCTGGTAGTCCAAATTTGGAACAGTATTTGAAATTATTCAAATTTAACTTCTAACAATTCTTCTTATGTAAAATCAACTCTTTTCTATCCAGAAGAAACTATTTCCAACAGAGGCATTCAAGAAATGAATCTGATTCCTGGTATATTTGTTCATTTATACATACGGCGGCTCTGGTTCACTGTGTGCTGTCGCCACCCAATGTTTTCACGACTTCAAATTTTGTTTGCGAGTTGCGAACGTTTCCAGCGGTACCCTAATTCTTCTGCATTTGTCTTGTCTGTTTTTTGTCGTATTCGTTCCTTTTATTCTATGGCAATCTTATTTGTTTTTTTTTTTGTTTTCGAAGAAGACATTAGTGCATTTCTCAAATCGCTCATAACACTTGAATAAACATCGATGCTGCGAGAACTGAGTACTGCCAGCAACAACCTTTTCATTGCATACTCAACAACAAAGCCGTTTTTTTCACTTCACTGCATAATTTCTTAGACACAACAGACAAGCGCGGTCTAAGACAAGCAACAGTTGTTTTGGTAAGCAATCTACTCACGTCATGGATATTTTTTTTGAGCTCTTAAGCTACAAAGGCTACATTTCGAAGAATTAGATAAGAGTTTTTCTTCTCAATTATTATTCTTCTGGAAAAAATCCACCGAGGAAAAACAGTACCCGAAAGCAGAACATCGCTTCAGCTGCTTCTTGAAAATTCTTCATCACAGTTCTGAACTGTTCAGTGTTAGATTTTTGTATTCCTGGCAAAACAATCGTTTCTTTAAGGTCCGTAAACCTCTACAGATTTCTTATGGTGTCGATAGATTGGTTTCAAATTTGTCCGGGAAGACAGAAGCACTATTCTTATACAGCGGTTGGTTCCTATTTGTTATGGTAAGACAGATCGAGACTGGCGCAGTCGTAAGTGGTTCGGCTGTGACTGCACGATCGATCGCTGGTTCGAAATCACAGTTGTACCAACCACGTATTCTATTCCTGCGGGGTCAGTAAGCTGCTACCAGACTTGCCTCAGGGGATAAAAACACTAACTTGATTCGTCGTGTTTTTAAGTAAAAAAAAAATGAGGGAAACATCCGTGAACGGTTCTCGGCGAACCTAGCTAAGATGAAGCTGATCCGCCGCTTATTTTGCCAGCGTACATTTTGATAGTTTTTCATATTGTCTCAATGTTGAGTCAACTATTACCTAGACCTCGGCTAGATTCTTCTATCTTCTTGAATATTCCACATTTCCCACCCTAGTCCTAGAAACGATAATTTTTCATGAGCGGTCGAATTTTCTCGTCAGCCATACGCACGCAACTAATGAACATCCCATGAGCGCTCATTTGTCATGATTATTATTTTCCGATACGAGCAAACAGATTAGTGATCTCTGATGTCTGATTTCCTTCAGCTGTGCCTCGCTGGAAGTTCCGCAGTTTACGAGTTCTTAGTCATTTCCTCTCGTCAGAGGGATAAAGTTGCGTCTTGTGACATCCTTTGTTTCTGTTTCTTCGCTACGAGGTATTTTTCTCTCTTTTGAAGAATCTATACAGCACAGTTGGTCTGAGTGGATCTGTGAATGGTTTAGTCCTTTTAGTCGTAGAATTTCTCGTGATCCATGCATATCCGACATCAGGAAACTCTTTTGAGTTCTCTTGTTCTCTTGCTTGTTATGGAAGTATGCATGAATACTTCTCAGCACAACGAAAATTTCTTTTCCTAGCTGGCTGGTTTTCTGCTAGCTTGCAAATCTAACCAGAAACTACTCTATTTTGCCCTCACTGTTGACTGATTTGATTCTCTTGGGTTTTCTTCGTATCAAACTTGCATGTTCACGTTTTTTAGCCTACTCACAATCCACTACATAGTTCCTTCCTGCCGCATGTGGAATTATTGTTGAGTAAAAGAAAATTCATATCTCAGTGCCTAATTTTTTTCAGGAATAGGTCTGTGTTTGTTTATTATGAATAAGATAAACAACAACAAAAGTTTTTTAATATCGTAGCCGGACTTGTTTGCAGATCAAATGCTCTTACATGAAAAAAACCGGTATAGGGGATGTATTTTAGAAGTACTTTTACAAGACTTAACTTCAAGTACTTTCAGAAAAAAAGAACATACAATTAAGTATCTTAGCTCAACAGTTTATTAGTTTCATTCTTTATTATTTCTTCTTTGCTTATTTTTTGATCATGCGTTGAGCAGTATACTGTTTGTGTTGTATAAGTGCTGTAAGAAATTTCTATCCAAGATAGACGGTGAGTGGGATTCACCAGCTGGAGCATCATCACTTCCTTCGATTACGAATGTACTTTGAAACTCTGATACTCATGGAAGCTTCCTTTGCGATTAGTTTTAAAGTCTTCAAAAACCTTGATTTGGATGGTAGAGGTGATCTCCAAACATGAATGAAAGAATGAACGAATTAATGGCTGAATGGTCGAGTGAATAAATAAATAGGATAAGCATAAGCAACAAGGACAGGCGTTAAGGCAATAACAGTAATAAGTAATAGTAATATTCGTAGAAACTACCCAAGTTGGGAAGAAGATCTTCATTTAGTTGTATTCTCACCGAAAAGCACACTAAAATCCGAAGTGTGCTTTTCGGTGAGAATACTGCTGAATAATTAGGAAAAGTGAGGAGAACGGTCTGGAAGAATTGTGAGATCCATCTTCACGTTGATCAATCCCCGTGAAGTGCTCAAACGCGTTGGACCTCAATTCAGGATCGCCGAAGTTCCTATGAACACACCTGCCGCTTATGAAATGACATGCGTAGGCAAACGGATGTATCGAGTCAGTGTATTCATCCTCCCAGACATGTCTGGTACCGATTTCGATCGATCTAAAAGGTAAAAAACGCTGGTTGCCTTGAAGTGTGGTTGAACAGCCGACCGCGCAGCCGTATTGGTCGCCTTCGTGCGTTGCGATACGGTCATTCGAAGCCTAACTAACTAAATTGGATGACTTTATGTTTACATTTATTATTTACTTATTTACTTATCTAACCTATTTAATTTTGACTTTAAATTCTTACTACTATTTAACGCGATGTTTGCTCACAACGTTGTCTACAATTTTCGACATCCGCTCACACCGTGTGCATCTCTCATGCCGCCTATTTTGACTACATTTTTTAAATGTATTTTTTATGTGAACGGTTAACTACGTGTACGAAAAAGTGCACGTTTAGTGCAGCGCCCCTAGCCTTCAATTCCACTGGGATTTCAGGGGTTTGTACCGCAGCGTAATCCAATCAAGACCTCTACTCAACGATTTAGGTGGGCACAGACCAGAGCTGGGCAATTTGCAGGAACTAAATTTGAGCTGAAGCTCTATACCGAAAATGACGTTCGTTTTCCAGTCTCTTTTCCTTGAATACGTGCCAGCGGATTTCTATCAAATAAATGCTGCTCTGTACCGTCTATTATAAACTTCTGAATGGCAAAGGACATTTTTTAGAAGTAAAAAGATAGAACTTGTTAGCAAAAATCTTGTTATTGTTCCTCTAGAACGATAACGAATCTTGTCGCCATCTGCAAGAACAGTAACAGGATTTTTTTCCTCTTCCCCGTTATCCTTGTTTCACGAGTGAAACCTATCCTTTGCTATTTGATTCAGTAGCCGGTTGCCTTGAAGTATTTTCAGCACTGAAACCTCACGAATATTTGTGACAGACCTTTTCTTCGCGGATATTTTCAAGGAACATCATCCTATCTTAAAAGTAGTAAAAGTTTTAGTCTTCCAAAATAGTACTTAAGAAGGATATGTACTTATGATGCAGAATACGAAGATGAAGAGTGAAGTATTTCCGGAACATTTCTCTCTATGAAAATTATTTTTGCACTGGAGGGTTTTTCACTTCCTTATCATTCCGAGAAAGGTTTACAATATTCCGCTGTGGTTCTCTTCTTATTTCCGGTTAAATCGTTAGATATCTCAATCTTCGTAACCGTATTTTTATTTTTTTTGCGACTAATTCTGTTATAATACATATGTGTAGTTGAAAAAATTATTCAATTTCATTTCATGTTTTGTTAAACATCCAGGACACCGATAGCATGTAAGACGGCACGGTTCTGGTACACTTTTTGCATCCTCTGCACGCTAAATCACCGGATAGTAGATTATGGAGAGGGGGTGATTCCGTCCATTTCTTCCTAATTGCCGTAAAACACGGCTCGGAAGATGCGGCGCATGCACAAGGCTGGCGCGCTCCAATCGAACTCCTTGTGGAAAGTAGTGCGTCAGAACCCCTCTCCAGCTACTATCCCACCCGAAATCCGTACCACCTCAGATTCGTGGAGTGACGCCTTTAAGGAGTAAGACATCGGTCGAGTCGTGTTTGTATGCCGACGAAATCACGAACGATAGGAAAAGAAAACTACCGTATTTTCAATTGTGCTGCAATGTGCTACGTGAGAACATGTGTCAGAACAACTTATTTGTGAGTACTAGCGTTAATGATCTAGTTCAAGCCTAGTACATGGGACTATGTGGAATTTGCATAGGATTTTGCATGCCTGCTGCTTGTCCTCTTCTCGTACACACACGAAACCCTTTCGTTGCGAGAGCATCCTCAGCTGAACTTCTTCACCCAATTTTTAGAGTTTAAATAACATCACCAAGTAAATGCAGAACTTTGCTTCATCCCACTTCGTGAACTTCGCGCGTCGTGCTTATTTGTGTCGGTCTATTTTTTTCCTTCAACATCCACTTAAAGCCTGGAGCTTTTTGTAGAATAATGGCCTTTCTTTGTTGCTCATTCATGCATAACGTTTCCAATGCAACATGCTTAGAATAAAAAGTAAAGTCTCTTCGTATAACCTTTTATCCATGCTCGATCGTATAGTGACGTGACGTTAGATTCGCCTCATTCACACAGTTCAACATTCGCTTTTCAGATGATTCGTACAAGTGGTGCTGTGGCCCGAAGTCGCCCACATCGAAGCAGCTCGGTTACAGGGATTTATTGAGAAGTACAAGAAGAGCGTTCCTTGTTCATTTCCACTCTCTTCTCCTTCCGTATGTCATGTCTTGCGAGGAGTTGTGAGAATCTGTTGCTTCAAGAAAAACCCAGCCTTGGTCCTGCAATCGCGAGCGTTTGCATTCAAACATCTTGACCGTCATAGCGTTAAAGAAATGTTGTGAAATCCGGCACGAACGAGAATAAAAAGATTACTCATTACTTAGAGGCATCACCCCACGGGGGGTTTTTAGTGAGTTATGCCTATACGGGGTCGTAGATTGTGGGGAAGAGAGTAATTCCGTTTATTTCTTCCTAATTGCCGCGAAAAACGGCTCGGATGATGAGGCTTCGAGTTCCGGGACGCTGTTGTCTATGAAGAGTTGCGTTGGAGCGCGCCAGCTTTATAAACACTCCGCATCTTCCGGGCTATTTTTTACGGCGATTAGGAAGAGACGAACGGAGTCACCCTCTTTCCCACATTCTACGACTCCGTAAAGGAAATCTTCACCTGAAATCCGTACCACCCCAAATTCGTGGAGTGATGCCTTTAAGGTAGTTTTAACCGACAATATATTTCAGCTCAAGACGCGGAGATGCATGAAGGCGTCAAAACGACATGAAGCAAGGTGCAGTTGTGCCAGCGGCTGCCCTAGAAGCGGTCGCAATGGACAGTAGCGGTTAGGTTCGCAGGAGGACTCTTGCTGGTGCCACTCGTCGGATGCGGTTCGCGATGCTCCTCCTCGATCCTAACCGCTTGCGCAACTTACGCAACTGCACCTTGCTTAATGTCGTTTGCGTTTTTTGCTATTCGCTAGAACGAAAAGGAAAAATAATCTTGACGCGAAGAAGCGAAAATCTAATAATACGTAATTTTTGAAATTTTTACTTCTTAAGTTTTTTAAAATTAATTTTTTGCGACTACGAATAATCTAGGGTGGTTGTCTCAAATTACTTTTCATGATTTCCTATCTGCCCCATGCGTCAGCCATTAGGCAACAGAGCTAATAAGTGCTTCTGCGACTAAAAAAAAGTCGCACTTCTACCGGACAGTGGTTACAAATTGTCTTGCTGTGGTCACCGCGCTGGATTTTAATGTCTGCCAAGGTTTGGAGGTGGAATGTGTCGGACATGCTTATAAATTACCGTCCACTTTCTCGCGGTGATGTTTTTGCGTGTGTTTTTTTTTTTGCTGTTTTCTCTTCCCTCCCTCGCACAATTGATCCTCACACGTTTTTGCTGTTTATTTTCGAAGTTCTCTTTCATTACGGCTCACGCCTGCAGCTCTGGCAAACAGGGATTTCGTTATTTCTTCTCGACAACATCCGGCCTAAGTTTCGAGGTCTTCGCAAATTGATTTCGCCTTCCGGCGCAATATTCTCCATCGAGGGAGTGCATCACTTAATTTTGCCCACCATAAGTGTTTTCAACCATACGACTTCTTACAGAACCGTTTTGAGGGAAATTGATAAGGCGAAGATGAGGAATAATTTCTCCTGAAATAATTGGGAAGAAGAATACTTGAAGTTCTTCTTACATAGTCCATGCCCCTTAAAAGCGGTAAATTTCTGCGAACAAAAAATGAACAGAGGAACGGTAGTTATCAAAATGAAGCTTATGCATTTTTAGACGAGAATAGTGACGTAGAGCCATTTTTCATCATTTTCTGAATGCATGCATTTCTTCCGAGAAAACGTTGCACTTTCCGGAAAAATCTAATCATATGAAGTGAAACTCTTTTCCTTCTGCTTAGTTATATAATATGAGCTTTTTGTTTCAACACTCTTTCAATTCATTCATTCTTTATGTATCAAACAAAACTCACATAGCTGGATCTCCAAGAATCTTCTATTTTTCTAGTTTTTAATTTTAAATAATTATGATTTCAACTAATTAAGCGTTTATTCTTGTGGTGTTTCCTGTCTTGATGTCAGTCCCGATGCACAATTGTGTATTTGTCCTCAGGGAGCATCGGATATGATTAACAAAATCATTTCTGAAGACACTTCCCGTTTTCTCAGAAAACTGCAAAAGTGTTACACAATAAATTTGAAACCGCTGCCAAATGCGACTCTGTAATAGTTGTATCTGCTATATGTGTCCTTCTATTCACAAATACATTCGAAAATTTTGACTACCGATCAATACCCATTCGGGCTGTATAATAAATGTCCAAGGTCGGCGCAAGTCTTATCTTTTACGGAAGTGTTCGCTTATCGGAAACGGAGTTTCTTACCACTGCCAAATGCGACTCTGTAATAAAATTTAATGTACTTTTTCGCTTCGAGTTATCTCATCTAGTCTTATCCACTTTGATACGTTCAATGTCAAAATTACTCTGCAAATGCGCTTCGCAGAATGAAATACGCGGGAATTCTGAGAAGTTCCGCAATTCCACAGCGGAATTAAGCGAACGAGACGTGTTATTGAAACATTCGTGTCACTGAAATCTCTCTGGTGCTGTTGTATATTTATACCTCAGCCACGCCCAATGTGTCGATGCCGAATGTGTTCAACCGTGTGTTGTAGCAGAAGCGCCGCGTTCATCTGAACACATTCACCTCCGACTAAACGCACATTTTGTACGAATTTACTGGCTCCGGCAAAAAATCGCGTTGTTTTTTGTCTACATTCAATCAAATCTGTCTGTCTAACCAGTTACTACGTTGACGTAGCAGTTGACTGCATAGCTACAAATGTGGAGGATTTAATTCCGGAACCTTCATTGCAAGAAATAAGGTTGCACGCTTTTTTGGGGTAAATATCAAAATATCAAACTACCTTTTCCTGCAGAATGTATAAAATACAAGTTTCTTTTGAAAAATTTGGAAAAAATGTGTTAGAGTAGCGTTCTCCTCTTTGTTATTTCATGTTTTGGACGTAATAGATGAAAAATCGACGCAGACGATAACGAAGGTCTTTGAGAGGTCCACTCACACATGCTGATCAAAGCTTAATTTTTTTTTACCCAGCAATGCAAATTTTTAAGTGTTTCCGCAAAACGAGGATATAATGCGATAAACCACACTACACGGCGCACCACAATCTAGAGTTCTTCCAAAAAAAACACTTGTAAATGTGCTCTACCAGAGAAAGTCCCATTCTATTCATAAAAAACTTACATTGGTTATGAACAATTACCTTTATCAAGATCTTTTTCAGCAATAAATTTAGAATCACATTTTTGTCGTTTACAAAAAGAAAGCAAAGAAAACAAAGTGTAATTGTTTTTAGTTAAGGCGCGCACACTGATTATATCCATAAAATGAGCGCGGATCATAAATTCTGCCGGCGTAGAATCGCACAGAAGAGGCAAATGTTGTCTTTTTTGTGGCAGATGGTTTTGCAAGACAACAAGAGTGCAACATCTTGCTGTTAGATATGAATTCGTCGCATATCGGACATCAAATACGCAGGGGCGTCAATTCATGCGAAATTGCTTATGGATCTACCGTTATTGTAGCTCCTGTTTCCCTTTTTCTTCCGAAAAAAAAGAAATTTGACGGAATTTTGTTCTAATCTGTGCAGATATCAACCGTCAATGTTCGCAGAAAAATGGTTGCGTAAAAATATACTTTGAACATAAAGAATACTCGCAATTAACGTCCGGACTTTCCATATACGACTTTCTGCAAACTTCGATTCAATGATCTAAGACTTCTTTGTGTTAATTCGAATTTGATTCAAACTTCATTTCCGGCCAGTGTCCTGAGGTCGGCTTTTCAAAGCATGGAAAGCTGAAATCAAGTTTAATCTACGCGTCCACACCTCGCTTTTTCCTCACAATGAAGATTTGAGGTCTATTAATTGGATTACGTAGTTAGGAGGAAGACTTCTATACATTGCTCAACTAAGACTTCTGTTAAGTCTATTAAGGACGCTCTAGCTCTCGTCCATGCACATGGTTTTAAACTAATTTCATTCTGAGAGAATTGTTCCATTCTTTAGAGGAAATCCACATAAATTTTAGAAAAATGTAAAAATACCATCCTTACTAAAAATACCAGAAATAAATCGTGACAACATCCAATAAATTCTAAGTTTTAATAATTTCTTCTCTTTTTTCTTCCCTTTTCCCGGCGAGTAAAGGCTGATCCTTATAGGAGGAGAAAATAAGAGGGATGAACTCGAATAGATAGCTCTTTTAACTGAAAATATTAGAAAAACCAGATACATCTGCTCTATAGATGAGAAAAGATGATGATGCTTTCCTAGGCGCTCACAAAATAATTAGCTCAGTTGCTATGGAATGTTATCGCTCATTAACTCGATGTTATGTCCTGATGTTGTCTCGCTTTTCCTGATCGGTACCATTATTTTTTAGATGTGAGCTTGCGTGCGTAATTTTTTTAGTCGTATTCTTTCATTTTCGATTCTTTTTTTTTAAATATTTCTTTCTATATTAAACCATGCACTTCACAATAAGGCTTGAAAAATGCGATATCTTTTGAAGTCTACCTAGAAAAGTTGAAATTCGAGCCTTTTTAGGTGTTTTTTTCATATAAATTTCAACTCAAAAGTGTTGAGAAGAAAGTTTTGAAAGAGACAACCTGTGCTTTCCTTTTGCAATGCATGGGTGAATTTATGAATTTATTGTTAATATTTATTTAAGTTGAGGTTATATTAATTACTGCATTCATTTTATGGGTTTGATGATATACCTGTGTGTCCTTGCTATAAACAGGAGTAAAACTTGGTTTTTTTTCCTTTTCGGCCAATGACGACAACGTTATCAAAATTTCATTTTGATAAAATAAAATAAAATGAAATAAAATAAAGGTTTCGTGTCAAAGTTCTTCAAATGAGTATGCCCACACTACGTTAATACGGGTTGATCGCAACGCGTCCGCTGGAGATCGCCCTCCCTGTTCAGCTTAAAGGAATCACCCCACGAATCTGAGGTGACACGGATTTCAGGTGGAGTATATACGGGACAGTAGATTATGGAGGGAGGGGGGTGATTCCGTCCATTTCTTCCTAATTGCCGTAAAAAACGGTTCGGAAGATGTGGCGCATGCAGAAGGCTGGCGTGCTCCAATCGAACTCGTTGTAGAAAGTAGCGCACCGAAACGCTCGAAGCCGTACCTTCCGGGCCGTTTTTTGCGGCAATTAGGAAGAAATGAACGGAATTACCCTTCTCTTCATAGTCTACGACTCCGTATACGAATGCTCCACCTGAAGTCTGCACCACCTCAGATTCGTGGGGTGATGCCTTTAAACTCTCTCCATATCCGATTATTTGCCGCATCCCGAGTTCGAATCACGCGCTCCGAAATCATCGCAAGAGTTGTTTGCTGCAACCAAGCAATTAGCAGCATTTCTCACATTATATTTGTCAGAAAAGAGGTCGCTAATTAACTCCCATGTTGGACCCTATACAATCGAAGAAAAAATCCCTAGTAAATGAATACTGTAGAAGATGAGAAGCCTACAAGGTGCAAAAGTTTGTGAAATGTTTTCAGTGCTGTTACGTGAATCCTCTAGTAAGCAAAACACAGCATTATTAAAGGATAAGTGGTAAAGTATTTGGCGTTAAACAATCCGTTTGGGATGCACCATACTTCAATTCGGAATCGTCTGTGACTTACAAAGGTGCGCTTAGCCTATAAAGTGACTTGCGGGGGTCAGCCGAGAAGGTGACTCAAGTCAGTGCTTTTAAGGTTAGTCTGATAAAATTATATTGACCTCGAAGGCATAAAATGGAGGTTAGCACCTCGCCGATTTAACCATCGATCGAGTTTGGAGACGCAGCGCAACCACTTACCACTTATCGACTGCGCTAACCCAACCTTATAGCATTAATAATCCAGTAAAATTAAGCGTACTGTAGCAACTTTTCATTTCTGTTTTTCCTATTTTTTTGCGTCTTCAACAGCTTTCCCTTGAGTGAATGGTCGTTTTGGGGGGATCAATGTTCCAGAATTCCACAATTTGTTTGCTCAACTCTTTCTATCAGCTGTTAAAGCAAACCGTGTCGCTTGTTTGCCGCTCGTTTCATTCACTGTGCTCCTCTACTGCCAAACACATGTCGCCCATATTAAACTTTTTTTTCACCTGCAAGAGTTCGGTCGATGATTCGACGCTGCTCAAAGCTAACCAAGCCTTCAATCTTCCCAGAGAAGGTGAATTGTTCGGGAAAAGAAGGACACTGACTTGACGCAGCGGTTGGATTTTGCAAATCCTTGTACTTATACTCTGTATACGAGTTCCCGATGCGTTTACGACTTTTAATTGAAGTCGAACACGTTGGTGCATTCTGAACGGATCTGATGAAGTCCAAATTGTCTTCTCAAAGGGTTAGGCACCGAGCATCTCATCCACTTCGCCTTGTCGAAAGTTCTCTTAGTATCTCAAAACTCTAAACCTGGCTTAATGACGCAGTTCCAGAGCTCTTTTAAATTCTCATACCGTATTCCTTGTGCAAATGCTCGACATACAAATTGGATTGGAGGAAATGGCGCTATAAAAAGCCTGATTTTATTTTATCGGTGAGAATTGTATAGGAGTCGTTTTCGGTCTTTTACCGCAAAAAAATCTGAAACTCTCTGTGGGTTATCTCAGTTTTCCGAGGTAAGTTCGAGAAGCAACAGTGAAGTTCGTCGTGAATGCTTCCAAAAGCTATTCTGATGGTTGGCTTTTCCGTTTAGTGTTGCAGTTGCTTTCTAGTAGTAGAACATCAAAAGGTATCCGTGGATCAGCAAATCGCAGTTGTTGGATTTCGTAAAGAAAACAATTCGGCTTTTCAAAGCGCTCTTTCAACTGCTAGGATTGTGAATATTTTGAATTGAGCAGAACGACTATGCAAATCTGATGTGAATTAATGCTTGACGTCTTAAAATGATTTTTCATGGAGGTTTTTCTTCTCCACAGCTGCATCCACCGCTTAGCATACTTGGAAATTGTCCAACTACGTGCACAGTCTTTCTATTCGCATTGTATCTTCGTGAGTTTTTAAGGAACATTCAGAAAAAAGGAATGTGCAGCTTGACGGAGAATAATGCTTTCCCGTTCTTTCTATAGATTTTGCATCGAATCTCATTCCGTACAGTTTACCAAGACCACTTTCGTAACTATTTCAAATTTATTGATTTTCAGTTAATTAATAAGTGAGGATACTTGTGCTTGTTTAACTATTTTGTTTGTTTTCACACGGAGTGATCTGTTTTTGACATCTTTTCCATACGATGGTTCACTTGCAGTTAATTCGCTAAATCTCCAGAATTTCTGGGAGCTCCGTTGCTATGTTCGGTCGTCTGTAAAATATAAGTAGTCCCTATTGGATAACTTGTTCTTAGTGAGATATTTATTTATTTGTTTATGTAATTTTTTTAGTTCTTTTTCGTGTGGATTTGATTCCAAAATTTTCTGATTTTTCAAATGGATTCAAATTTTACTCTCCTGCATTTGATTGTGGATGAGTAGTTGTGCTGCTGAATCAACAGTTTTTGCTGAAACAACGAACCCACGATTTTTATTTACCTTTGTTGATTTTTAGAGTTGTTACGCTATTTGGGCCCACTGTTATTCACAGCATCTTCAAGTCGACGTATTCGTCACCCACCCCTCCACTCAGGAACCACTTGCGTAATCCTTACTTAGGAATAATTCAGCGCCCGTCCACACACCTACTCAAAATCATCGCTACGTCAACCTATCGCTGTGTTTCCATATTTGTTCTTGGTCTTTTTCAAGTATATGAACAAACTGTTCCTACAACGCATGCTCTTGTTTTCGCAGAGTTTTTTTCGCGGATTTTTCGTTGACACGTTGTCTCATCGTCAGATTTCGTGGAATCAACATGCATGTTCGAAAGAAGTAGGTCAGCGAATCAGCGAAGGAAAGTAAGACGATTCCTTCACGCAAGTGCACCAGTCGACCCCTGGCACTGGAGAAACTTGTTCGCTTCCTATTTAAATAACCTTCAGAAAAAAAATTTGGGCTGAAGAAAAAAGTGCCAAGTGGGACTCTCGATCCATAAACGCTCCTAGCCCCTTTCTGTATTTCCGAAAACACAGGACCAACCGGAAACCGAATTTACAGTCACAACACACACACTATGTACGTTTAAGCGAATGTTCAGTTCATGTATGTAGGTTTAAATAAATGAATTTTGACTAAGGATATCCAAAAAAGCGTGGATGTGCAAATGTTTCTCCAAACGTTCTTCAAAATTGGAGCTCTTTGACGCCCCCAGTACACGAGAACGTTTTTCTTTCACATCATGAAAGTGAGTCCTTAGTTGGTCCTTATAGTTTTGTCGAACTGCATAGTCCATCAATATGCTGGACCTGCGTTCTATTAGATATCGCCTAGTTTTCACACGATCCTTTCAGCTTTTTCCTGTTAAAAGAGCACCAAAAAAGGAGGCGAATTTCCCTTAAGACTATCTCTATTCCACTCGATGCATGTAATGAGATGAGCACAAAACAACTTCCTCTTATTTCTTCTTCCTCTTATGGTCTCATTTTTGATGTCCACGCTTGTTTGTTTTCTTCATTCAGCTGGGCGCGATCGATGTCGTGTGCATTACTGCCGTTTTCTTTTTCCAGTGCTCGTTATAGAAAAAAAATTACAATTAATTATATTTCTGAGGTGTTCCCAAGAACTTCGGATGAACTTTTTGTTATTCTAGTTTCAGAAACTAGTGCCAATACCAAAACGTTCGAGATTCGTTAAAAGAGTGCCAAATTTCCTTTAAGACATGGAAGAAAGTGAAGGTTTAAGGATTTACCTGATTTTCTAAATGTGCGCAAAAGATAAAAATGCAAAGTTTTTAGGAGCACTTCGAGAAAAACCGATCTTACCGTATGTACTCCTAAGCAGGAGAGGAGGGCGATGGCATGCTTAGTTTTATCGTAAAGAAAATTCAGCAAACTTGAGTTATGTATCTTTTTGCAAAGTCGAAGTGGTCAACGTCATCAATTTTACAACCTTTCAGATCCGCAAACCTTCCACAGCGTTTCCATTGCTTTTTCAAATAATTTCAATCCTACAACCCATCTATCCTAATTTTTGCGGAAGCAAGAACTTCCAGGACCCCTTCCCTAACAGGAGACTCGTTGTCATGAATGGTTTATTGGTTTTCCTAAAATATGGGAATTTTGCAAAATATTCAACCATCTCCTGATCTGAAGATTCTATCTTAGTAATGAACGGTTACGAACGCAAATGATATGCGAGAATCAAATGAAAAATTTAAAAAAAGGCTTAAAACCTGCTTTCCCTATCTTCCCCGTGGTTGATTTTCATCTAGTTCTTTTCATCTATAGAAATCCGTTTTGTGGTGCTCTCTGTCTATTCGAAAACTCCGCTGGATTTTAGAATTCTTAATTCTCTCCCATAGAAATTACGGCTGACGACCCCATCAGCTGAGAAAGCTCTTCTCGTTACTGAACAGTGTTCATCCTACTTACTGCTTTTGCAACGTTCCGCGCCAAGTTATTACTGCAGATGAATTTTGGATGAGCTCAAATTTCAAAGAAAATCCAAATCGCTATAGTCCGACAAGTATGCACGTTTCGAAAATATTATTTCTTTGTATCTATGGAGTCACAAAACAGACTCCGAAGCAATATTTTCCAGAGCATTTAATCTCTTTCGAAGTACAGTCAGGAATTAAAACGGATAAATGATGAAATTAGCTGACGAAGCTACTGTTCACGTCCTGCAGGTGATGTAGCATGCTTTACGCGCCTCCATTTCACCGATCCTTGTGCACATAACGTTGCCTCGTTGGGTGAACTGATGCACTCGGATGTTTCTGATGCCCTCCATCATTCTCTTTGCAAAACTGTTCTTTTGTTCTTTTTGTTCTCTCTTTTCGTTGCCATTCTTGAAAAGAAAATCACCCTATTCTACTTAACTATTCAAAGAATCCAATATCAAAAATTTCCGCTAATGCCGCCCTCGAATCCACGAACTGATGTGGATTGTTCGCCTTATCCTAGAGCCCCTGCAATGGATTTTCATGCTTCGTGAGAGCAGAAGTTCGTGGCAAGTAGCTTTCAGTCATCACCATAGTTTTTCATGAGACAAGACCTCCCATCTAGATTCAAAAAAATGATTTTAAGGTCAATAATCCCGATTCATTAGTTCAGATTATTTTGAAGCTTTTTGCAGAATATTCTCAGCCCTCTTAACTATATCCAACATTATTTTTTCCTTCAGATCTTCTTTTCATGTTGCTGTGCTTAGAGATACTTACTTATTTACTTCCTAGAAACATTTAAAGTGGAGTACCACATTGAGTATACAGACACATTTCTTCAAATCGTTACAGCGCATACTGTAAAGATCTCTTTTTAATTTTATTCCATCTTCAAGTAGAGAAGAACTCCCATCTATGGTGGCTCATGTGGTATTTCTTAAGCGTTTGCTGACGTTGTCAAATTGCGTTATCCAGTACCATCAGTAAACGCAGATGAAATAAACAATCAAATTGATATTGTTGAATATCAAACAGAGCTATATGACGTCTTCATCCACATATTTCGGAATCGACAGATAAATTGCTAATTAACTACTGAATTTGTACTGCAAGTTGCTCTTAAACACCCTTTCTCCATGTTTATTGAATATCCATTTTGTTTGTAAAGTTTTCTCAATGAATTCGATAACCCAATCATACATGCGATAGTCGAAGCTGGTGCTCTTTCCCCCTTCGCTTCTGGCCGGATGGCGAAGAGCTGCACTCCATGAGCCAGACCCCCTTCATGTGAAGAGGGTCCAGCTCCTCCCTATCGCACCTATGGACCTAATGGTGGATTTGTGAGCGAATGGGGTTCTTCTAACCTTTAGATAGCTCTTGATCTAAGATGATCTGTGGTGGAATCATCTCCATAGATGAGCTGAACAGTGAGCTGGTGCAGGGAGGTTAGCAAAAGGTTCCGCGCGACTGTATGCACAGTCGATGGTTCGAAACTCCCTAGTGCCAACCAAGTCTTCCAACCATCCGGATTGATAAAATGGGCCCAGACTTGTCTGAGAATAGTGACTATATACATCGTTTACCCCCGCTTCTCCTATTGAGTGCATAGGCTAAACATGCGTTCGTAAACCTCAAACGATTCTGAATTGGTGTGAACGCGTTTGCGCATCCCGAACAGAGCGATTAGCACCACACACTTCATCCGCACACGATTCACAAACTGACTGCTGATGAATGCATTTCTGCTCTACTTGCTACTCTATTTTGCATTTTTCAAACTGTACATAATTATTTGCGGAGTGTCTTTAAAATGATGAATTCTGAAGACAGCATTATCAACTACTTTTTTAATTTTGGCATGTTGAAAGCTCTCTCCGCGCTGGCTAAAATTGCTTAGAAAAACAATTTAATTGATTGGGTTCGCTAGTTTAATAATCCTCAGCAATAAATTAAATTTACTTAAACGATATGCGACAATCCCTCAGGAATGCGGCGACGTTTCCGACCTCATTTCAGGATTGCACAGCTTAATAAACGCATGTGAGATCTACAAAAAGTTTCGCGGGAGCCGACTGTTTTTAGCATTTCAGTGGTGTTTTCATTCATTTTCTGACAAATCTGATAGCAATATTTCGACAGCGAAAACTCAACCCCTTGAGTGTTCTGTAGCAATATCGAGCCATCGACCGTAGAGACGCTGTGGAGACCCCTTGCCAGTGCGCTACATGCGACATTATAAAATGGGAAGCATCAGAGCTTATGCTTCCTTCTTTTTTTGACTACTACTACTACCACCACGTCTGCTCCTTCACCAGTGAGTGAAGGAGTTGTAAAGTGGTGTTCTCGATGCGACGGATGTACGAGCAGCGAGAATAAAGGAAATCAAGTCAACACTTCCGATAGAAACACCCATAGCCAACTATCACAGCGAACGAAGCATTCTTCCTGTCATTTTAACACTTCTCCAGCATTAGAACGCAAAAATTATCACTTTGCTAAAATGTATTGCTGGCGAGCCTAAAAAAAGCCTTCATTTACTATAACGGGCCATCATTCGACATTCTAACCTATTTGTAGGTATTTCTTTATTTTTTTTCTTTATTTTCGAATGCTGGCCCGTTGTAGTAAATGAGGACTTTTTTAGGCTCACCAGCAATACATTTTAGCAAAGTGATAATTTTATAACATTTGCTTAGGCTCACAATATAAAATAGCAACTTGACCTAACTATGCACAATAACTTTTAGTTTTGGCCATTTTACTTACATTCTCTTTCATTTCTTCCTTTTCATTCGAATTTCACGTTTCTTTCTGTGTAGTTTCTTCACGCAGTCGTCACCTCTCACATAAGCGAGAACAAGCTTTATAACGACACGGGAAGAAGAACCTTCACTGAAGAACTGGGACGCAACTGGGACCTTTTAATTTGCTTAGCGGTTTTAACTCCTTCGTATACACACAAATAAGTATAATTACGGGAAATTCTTAACTGAATTCCATGTTTTCGTTGAAAATGCAAAAGTTTACTGCATTATGTCAATGTCCTAATTGGTTGACTATGGCGCTTATCGTAACGTTCCAGCCAGTAACTCTATCTCGAGCGTGAAATCCATCGAAATATATACAGATTCGGTGCCATGAAATGCAGTTTCTTAGAGAAATTCTCAAATGGGAGCAGCTTCGAGGTGGTTTTCTTGGCGCACACTGCTGCGGTTGTTGTTTGTCTACGGTTGTTGTTGGTTTTTCATAGATTGATAGAGCACATAATAAGGTTTGCATAGGCGGTGAACAACTACTCGAAAAGAGGAAAAATATTTTTTTCGTTACACCTATGGACAGACTGCGGCTGTTATTCGATAATGTGGTAAGGCATCATTAAATTACCAGTTTTTCATGAGTGAGATTTCCAAGCAATATGTGTTCAGAACTATTCGCTTGTCTATTTCATTCGTAAAATATATCGTTCATGTTGTTTGTTAGACATGTAAGCACGTAGCAATATTTCTGGATGACCGAACGATTTTCTTCCTGTAGGAAATGAGGTGAATTCAATGCCGCTCTTGGAAATTCATTGACCAAGCTCAAAACAATTGACCCAAGCAAGGATAGCTTGGGTGGAACAGCGAGGCGCCCTTTGAAGTTTATTAATTTTAGATTTACATAACCGCACAAAAAATAGCGAAGAAATCAGGGTTTCTGGAATAGGCCGGAAGTGCGTATGCCTGAACAAGGAAGTGGAGAAGTGTGATTAAAGGTTAAGGAAAAAAGGAAAAAATGAAATATTTTTTACTTGAGAAAAAGGAGAAGAATCTTTCAAATCACATATTTACAACATAAAAGAGAGGAAAGATAAAGGGAATTGGAGAAAGACCAAAAAGAGTGAAGTTTACCACTCACTCATGTACATTAGTCACTTTTTGATATATTTTCGTATAACTCTATCGACTTCACATCTTGAACAATATTCATGCTACCATATTCTTGAAAATGGTTTTCTAACTTCTATTTCCTGTGAATAATTCTGGAAAATGCGTCTGGAAGCAATATCTCCTCACTTGCTGCTCACGTTCGTCCCTAATTTCGAAGAAAAAACAACACGTTAAACAGAATAAAATATCGGACTGATAGCAGACTCGACTCATGAACTTTTTTTTGATTTAAAATGAACCCAGATTCATCCGAATTTCCTATCAACCCAGGAAAGCGTTTTCTGGAAGTTTCTGTATTCTCTTCTTGTCTCGACGTTTATAATCATTTTCGACATTCAGTTAGTAAAATAGTGTAGTTGTCTGGTGGATAACTTTTAATTCCTATCCAGAATGGTGAGAATATCTTGAATTAGATCTTCGATAAACGTTTGATCAAAAAACATCTTGGAGCAGGAAGTTTTTCTCGAGAAACTTTGTGTCTGAATGTGCAGAGAAAACAATTACATGCAATTATGTCAACGTCGACAGCGCCCATTAGCCTTTGACTGCCGCTTGTTGAACGTTTCGTTCGGTGACTACATTTTCCCATGCGTATTTCCACGAGATTTTACTCCTGAATATTCAATGTTCCGGTTTCTTCCTAATTCGAACGGTCTCACTGTATTGTTTCAAGTTATGTTTCTATGAAGGATAGCGCTATTACTGCAAAATCACTGTCTGATTCTCACACGGGGCTGAAAACTGCTCTACGAACATTTTTCTTGCACACTTCTATTCATTTTCGCTTTTCTTGAGTTGTGTTTGATTGTTTTTAGCTGTATATTTTTCAGTTAGTATTTTTAGTTGAATTTGTAATATTGATACTAGTCATGCTGATTTTCTTCCGACTCTCATCTTAATTTTTTACACGACTGGTTGATGTTCCAGAAGAAAGTAATAGTCGGCGCTGAATTCTATTAAGGGAGCTTGCCCCACGAAATTGACGAGGTCGGAAACTCTCTACGGAAAGCCAAGGTTAAAAGTGTAGAAAAGACGAGAACGGTCACGTTCAGTACACTTAATTCTCCTGAATCCGTCAAGTTCGCAGTAAGCTGCCTTTGAAATAGACCGTAATATCCGAACAACGCTGTATTCACGATGCTTATTCCATCTTTTCCCTCGAGGTTTCATGAATGTCGCTGCCGAACTCAGTAGCGTGCATTCAGAAACATTTCAAAAAGGGCACTGAGCGCAAATTTGGGTTCGTTTGATTGCAAGTGATGTTCCTTCATGCGCCAATCAACGCTTAGTTAGTCCCAGTTTGTTATTTTTCCGGCTCACAGCGCATTGCACTTATTTTCTGTTCCGGTCTAACTTCGTAATTTACACACATATCTCTCTCTTTGACTACAAATGTGCTCGACTCTGCTCTACATACATTCCTCAACTTTCTTGTTGTTGTTCATTTGTAGTTAGGATAATGAGAACAAATTTGTGCGGGGGAAGGAAACACGCCTTTTTTTTAGTTCCACCTACTCCTCTCAACAACATTTCGCTCTGAAACGACATTGTGTTGAATTTATGTGAGGAGTCCCAGTTTAGGAATGTGTTCAGTGTTTTTTTTTAAACTTTGACGCCAAGTTCTGTAAGAGATCGTCATCAGTGTTTCGGGATTAGTTTGCTGTTACCCTGAAAACCTTTAGTTATGACTTAACTAATTTCATAGTGGCGTCATGGACAACCTCCTGCAGTGTTTCTAGAAAGTAATAAGATCTTAGCAGCCTCACTTAACTCTGCGGGGTATGACAAGGTGGCCACGAAAATTGTTGGTCATATAGTAATTTGCTGCTAGAATGGCGCATTACAAAAACCACAGCTCCGGCACGATTCGATCCAGAAACGCCCCCGTACACTAGCGTGCTCTCCTCGCTCTCTCACATTTTCTTCTTTGGAATTTTATTCAATTGTAACGTTCATCTCAAATCTAATATTATCTATTTGGATGTTAGAACATAAAGAACATAAATTGTTGACCGGGAAAAATGATGTTTCAAACGAAAAAAAGCAACAAAGAATATATTCCACACGTGACTTCTGGTTGACATATCCTTAGGCACATACACAACTGAAAAGCAGATTTTTCCCAGTAGATCTGACACGACACTGTGCTCTCCGAAATGAGGATATGAATAGCTGTTGTTTCTGATTGTCACTAATTCACCACATTTTTCTTCACATTTATTTAAATTTCGATTAAGGCAATTTGGTCTACAGATTGTGGTTTAGGAATGCCAGCTTCAGGATAAAAGTATAGGACGTTTTTCGGAATTATTCGTTGTTAGTCGATTGTTCCGTTGATTCGGTGAATGCATTTTATAGGAGCCGTTTGCTCTAAAACCTGTTTTTCCCATAATGGTCTCCTCAACTCACATTTTAATCATGCGTTCGCATCTGAATTTTAGACCGTGTCACAAAATTCCTCATTTTCTAGGAAAGCTTAATTTCAAATTATCTACTATTGAAACGTATCCGTTCTCGTAGCATGGCTACCCGGCACAAATTCGTTACTTTTTTATATTTCTTTAGCGCTCGCCACTGCATTTGCCCAAATTTGTGTTTCAGCAGTCTATCGTTAGGCGACGCGTTGAGATCTAGTACCAACGTTGAACTTCTGAAACTCCTCTAATTTGTGCTTTCCTATAGTGCTTTTAGTAGAGGACGTCGAACTTCTACCAGTAGTGAAGAGCTGAGATGAAGGACCTCTGCCCATAGACACTTTTTAGACATGTTGATAAAAAACGGAATAATAAAAAATTCAGTGAAAAATGCGTAGCGCAAAGAATGATGAAGTATGAACCTCGACTTTCGGTTGGAATAACAATGAGGATGGTGATGAATAAAGACGGCAAGACGAAGAATAACGCCCACGTATGCGACCTACGCAGTGAGTTGTGGGGTCACTCGATGACTTACCAAAGGTGAATGGAAGTCGGCTTTGAAATTTCGGAATTCGGAATTTTGGAGTCCCATTCGGAAGTAATCGAAAGTCGAAAGCGGACGTTCCAAAAACAAAGTTGGCAAGACAGACCTTTTTTCTTGCAGAGGCAACCTTCATTTTTCTAACTTTAAGTAAGACACTGTGCAACAAAAAATCTCTTTAAAAAAAGGAAGTAAATGAATTAGAACCTACCATATGTTGATGTCTAGGAAAATCTTTAGGAAACCAAAAAATAAAGAAAACAAGTAGCACGTTTAGAAAACACCTTCAAGAAGGGAGGACAAACTCAAGAGGGAATATTCGACTGAGGTCTCAAAAAATATTGGTAGTATCATCTTTTGCGAGATACAGAAAGCATATAACATGAGATTCATCAGTAAATTTCAGAAGCATTTACGAATATCGATAAAATTCCCCAAAGGATTCGAAGCAAGCGTTCTAAATGTATGCCGCACTGCACATGCTTCAGATACTTTATCTGAAAAGCAAATCTTAGTCAATGAATCCACCACGACTAAAATGGATTACAGGCTTGGATTACATCTAAACAAACTCAAACAAGCACAATGAAATTCACCTTAAAGAACGAATTCCATATTAGCAGTCACTGAAAACTTCATATAATACTATTATGATTAGAAAAAACAGAAGTTTTTCATCTGATGTGCACTTTTTTGTGGGTTATTTACAACCGTCGGAAACAAACGTCGAGGCTGAAGTATTGTAAAATCATGGCTTGTTCAAGAAGTGGAGTACTTTCAAGGCCGGACCTAGGACTAATTTCGAAGTTGGCGTCATTAACATGAAAAGGATCAATATCCGGGAACAGCGCTACTTCAAGACATTCTTCCTGTCCCCAAATGCAAATGCCAAGTAGCCCACATCTACGCTTTGATATCAATAAGAAATCCCCTCGGTCCTTTTTCTTCGATACTTCTACAAAGTGCTCAAGTTTATTTGTCTAAGACGATAAGGATGGGAAAAGATTATGATCGGTAGAAAAACCCAGCTTTCGGTGGATTATGACTTGATCTTGCAATATTAACGATTTTTCAAACAGAATTTTCGTATGCATTGCATTCGATGCATTTATGTTGTAACTCCACTTCAACGATTTGAGCTCAAACATAACGTTTCCGTTTAAGTGCTTTTTCTAGCTGGTGTCCAGAACAAATATTCCGACAACACTTCGTATTGAAAAGAGGTGCTGTGCGGGTCTCTCGGGGCTAGAAAAACACTGCTTTCAAGAGTTGAGTCGAGTTTGACTCAGCGAAATGAAAAACCTCATTGCTGCTTATGTTTCAAGCTTAGAGGCTGGGTTCTGCTTTTCCATTAACATGAAACAACATTTTTATTTTCTCACTCTAAAAAGGACTTAACTTGCATTTTAATCGATTTTTCTCATGCATCTTCATTTTTATTTGTTCTTTTCCCCCACCCAGATCTCTTCAATTCGGCAATTTTCAACTCAATACTTTTTTACTGTAATTTTCTCTTCAGGACACTTAAGCTCTTCTATCAATTGACTTTAATTTTAATTAGAAATAGATTTAGTATGACGATAGTGTCTGATTTAGGTGGGCAATTGGCCAACGAAAATCTAGGAATAATTCAATGCCTTGTCGTTAGGTTTGATCTCCAAGTAAATTTCCTGCCAAAAAAAATATCGACGCTACGATATAATTATAAGCAAAAAAATGTTGAGAGATAGACGTCAGGAGAGTACAGTATTGGAAGGCCTCATCCTTGATCTTTTGGTGTATCCAAGAAGGTCACCTAGAAGGAACGAAACGTCTTCTAGAAACGTTGCTTTATCAAAGAGCAGCAAGTCTTCAGCAGTCACGGTATCACCAAATTATAAACCGTAACGTCAAACCTTTGAGTTTTCAGAAGCGCACATAAAATACGACCACCAGTTCAGAATTGATTTTCGAAGATGAAAGGTAGAAATTTACGTCATGGATTGTCGATCCCTTCCATCAATTCACTCCTTTGTTCATCAGTATTTTCAATCCTTTGTGGGTATCGTTCCGTTTTTTTTTGAACCACTGATTTGCTATTTTTATCAACCTAATTCTTATGCGAAAAAAATGTAGCAATTCCAGTCAAGCTGGAAAGAATTAGCTCCAACCACTCCATCAGCAGTTCCACTAATCCTCCAAGAAATGAGCACGTTTTTCTACATTTTTCTATATTCTTCATCTTCAGTATCTTCACTCCCATCTTAGTCGTCTTCATTTCTATTATTTGCCTTCTTAGTCGACAGATATCATCAAAGTAGCAAAAATCAAAGTACGCTTTTTCTTTCCTTTATTTCCTTTACTTATTCGGCCATTCGAATGCATTGAAAAGGCGCGGAAAGAGGAAGAAGGTGGTATTCTGACAGAGTCGAAACAATGCCTATTCACTTCGTTGCGAGGATCTAATTCTTCCAGAATTCTGAAAATCTCTCCGAAGATCACAATTACAGGCCACTAATCAATTTCTTTAGCTTTACTCTTTTACAACATACCTTACTTTGTTTGCTCGTCTCTTTTTGAATCAGGAGTAAAAGGAAAAGCGTCTTGTTGTTCAGTTTCTGCCATACATCCAGTTTCCTTTGTGATTTCATGAAAAGAAGTGGGATTGCAAATTAAATCTCTGTCGACGAGGTCCTTACATCGCCCACTTCTGCCGCATTCAAAAACTAGTCGTCTACTTTTATCATACCCATCGAGGAAAAAATAAGTACTGATTGGACACTGTATTTCTGTCTTGGTTCATAATTTCCATAATAATATCTTGCTTAGAAAATTCCATCTCTCTGTCTGTTTCTCCTATATGCTCCTCAGCGCATTATCTCTCATTAATTTCCTGTTCTCACTAAGTTGTTCTCCAATTTAGTGTTCATGGAAATAGAGTGTTATTTCTTTTTTTTTTTCAAAATTTCCCGTAGCTTGTTTCAGTGAACTATCCATACGCTTACTTATATATAGTATATATATATCTATATATATATATATATATATATATATACTATATATATGCAGTAAAAATTACACGACATAAATTTTGACCATATTTTTCTGCAAATGCAAGCGACAAGAATTTAAGCGAATTTCAAGGAATATGTTCATAGAACACGGTGTCAACAGAACCCGCTGTGTTATTCCCTTTTTAGTTACGAGTGTTAAGTTTTTTTTCAGTTTCTCTACGTACTGTTCCCCCCCCCAGTGAAGTGACTTTAATGAAAAAAGTACTTTAATTTCTTCTTACGCTCCGCTTCTTGTTATCGAAGAGGTGGAGCCACATGGAAGTGTTACGAGGCCAATTATCTTCACTCGGACATCGTCGGTTCGTTACTCGGATGAGGCCAATTTTCCCGCTCAGTGCAGAATTCACTCATCTAGACGTCAGCTCTCCAACTTAGTTTATTTTTCCTCTTTCTTCATGCAACTATTTGATGGATTTCTTCTCTGCTTCGCTAACATGCGGCTTTGCGAAATCTTTCGTCTTCAACGAGGAAAAGTTTTTTTTTATATATTAATTCATTCCAAGATTCTGGGCGCATAGAGAAGTTATGATTTCACCATATGAGATCCTTTCTCTGACGTGAACACTGAAGTCATCGTCATACTTCACTTCCGTCATGTACTTCTTGGTCTTCCAAGCCCCCGCGGTGCACTAATGATACCTGTTGGGTCCGCCTTCTATCTTCCAGATGAACGTTACAGATTGTTTAGTTAATCCTTCGAAGCTACGCACGAAAATGTGACTCGTATTTATAACGAGCCAGATTTTCACGTTTTGTCTTTTTTCGGTTAATAGTTGCTTGACTGTTAATATAAACAACAACTGTGAATAAAAAAGACCGTTCTTTTAATGGTATGCGATGTTATTGTGCAGCTGTTCTGTCTTCTGTCTGCAATTCAATTTTTAAGTTAATAAAAAATGAAAAAGTACTCAATTTGATAACAGAACAATTTTTTTAAAAAATGTTTCGTCTTCGCTTTTTTGGAAAAAAGTAGAGGATGAAGTGGGTCCCACATGTAGCTAGCCTCAGTTCTGATGAAAAATGTATGCTATCGTTCCCGAAACGCAGCTTTCTCTTCTGTATATTGATGCTTGAAACGCTTTCAAATTCTATAATCTTCGAATGTACGAGAGAGATGGGAAGATAAATTCCTACTTTTCATTTTTATCCTAAATTTTTGCAAATTCTTCTGAAAACATTATTTGTGGACGACAACGATTTCCTTCTGCTCTGACTACTGCATTAGCTCTAAATTTTCTGAGAAATCAGGAGCAGGCCCTTACACTCTCCATACTTTATCAGTACGGTTCAGTATGCGGTGCTGAGCTGGTCACTTACCTTTCTCTCGAAAAAATCTTCGACTGCACAGTTATCGAATATTTCAACTATGTTCGGGAAACTTCTATGCTCAGAATTCAATGTGATCCATTTGCACTTTTTACACAGTGTTTCTCGTCTCTGTCCTTAGAGTATCAATAGCTCATTAGCGGCTTCATGCGATCTTCCCTCGCTCAACAAAGACCCAATATAGTTTTTTGCGATTTCGACGTTGCAGCCTTGCAAATTTTCCCTTGGTTTCTTAGGAAAACCGTTCGTTGACATTTGTGTGGGTCTTCCGCAAATGGTAGTCAATTGAGGATTTTTTCTAGCACTTCGTTGCACTCAACGTTTGATGTCAATTTTTATAAGATCGATAGATACCATCCGTGTACGAATTGCGTCGGAATACGATCAGTATCCTAGTCCTTCTTTCATAGTGAGACACATCCTGAATTATAATATTTTATGCCACTTATCCATGCTATTTTTCATTATTATGATTGGAATAATTCCGAGTTCTGCTCTAATATTCAAACAGAGAAATAATGATCTTAATTGCTCCTTTTTTTTTGGAAGCTTAATAACGTCGTCATCCACTTACTTTATTTTTAAGATCTCTTTTTATTGTGCGGATGTTCTCTATTTTAACAACATTTCTTGTGAATCTCTATGCAAACCTTGCCTTTTCCCATGATTTTTTCAGCGATATTCTGGTCTCGACTGCACTCTTCAAGTTCCATTAGATGTGTTTGACGTGCGGCTCACAATTTTTCTCCTGTAAATGACACCGGCGCTTCCAGCTTTCAAAAAGAATACTCAATAACATTCGTTCTTCTCTCGTTAGCGTAGAAAAAATGTCCATCAATAACTTCTCTCTGGTTATATTTTCGTTTCACGGCACGATTGCAGATTTCCGCTCCGTCGTAGTCAACTTCCAATCACGCTATTGTTATTTCTTCGCCGTTTGTGCAACAATTCACACTGGTCTCGAGCGCATTGTGCTCAGGCAGTTGAAGTGCTTTGTAGTAAGCACAATAGGAAAGCAATTTCAGTTCAAAAAGTCTACTAGGCATTTGCTACTTTTTATGAGATACAGTACTGGTTCAAGCAGAACATCGTAAAGCTCCAGTTTTTGAATACTCGAATCTATTGCGATTCCTGCAATTCTTATGCTTGTGTTCGTCGCCTAAAGAATTTTAATTTAGAATTCATATTTCTAAACAGAAATCCTTCCAAGGCTTACCTTGCCTTAAGAACTACTGCCCTATTCACAGTACTGACTATAGCTCATCGTTCCGTGATATTCTTTGCAAAATTTGAGGACTCTTCCGTATTCTCCACTAACCTTCCTTATTGTTGCTGTTTTCGTTTTCGGAAGGCAAAAATCACCTTTTGAATTTAGGAAGCAAAGTGAGTTCTAAGAACATAAATAGTTTCGTATCAAGGATAGAGATTAAGAAGGCAGAAGATGTTTTTTTTAATTTTTTTATTTAGTTTTTGAAGACCTTGCATACTTGGGGGTAGGACTTGTTAGATTGAAGTCTTCAGTAGAGTATTTGCAGGAATAAGGTAGAGTGGTACGAAGCTCGAAGACACTGTAAGCGTGTAGTCGAACGAATTCACAACATACACTTTCCTATCAGTCACTGTTTCAGCATAAGGACGGTCGGAATTTGAAACCGAGCAAAATTTGTTGCTGTCAGATCAGATCTAAATGAATTAATATGGGATTCTGTTCAGGGATTCAGGGGTTCACTCGATCATATGAATATGAAAAATCAGCACAATATGTTGCTCTTTTACTTTGCCATGAGCTCTGCATTCGTATGTTTACGTCTTAACGTTCAGGATTATGTATTTTTGTTGACTTTGCCTTTACTGAGCCCGCTATATCATGTACTGGTGGCAGCGGATGACATAATTGAGGACTAGGCGTATATCGACATATGTGCTCATTTCTCCATCGTGGCATCCGGTTTTTATAAGGAATGATGCAGGCACACAATGGAATACTTGAGAAAAAGACGTTTACGTTTCTTGCTTAAAAGGAAGTCGATCATAGAACTAATGGACTCCGATATTCAATAAAACTCTTCCTCTCTTATTACTTGTCGTAATAATCCAGGGAGGAACGACGAGAAAACGAGTCAACATCGAAGAAATATAGAAAAAAACAATTCATTCAAAGGATTTTTTCACTGAATAAGCACCTCGAAGTAACACTGTCGGCGGCAACCATTCGCGTCAGCTCTCGTCGTCTTTCTGAATCTTTTCAAGGAAAAAAGTTCTGGTTTTATGGAGATGAGACTTCTTTCATTATGAGTATAAAAAACTCTAAATGCTGCCGCTTCCTCTCTACCTCCATTTCTTTCATCAAGAGGATGGCTTATTCCCATGTCGAAATCACTTCGCTTCAATTTTTTTTCCGTTTCCGAAACGCTTTCAGCGCTGTAATGAGGTCTTCACCAACCAGGGAAAAAATCTGAGAGGAACCACTAACTGACTTTCTGAAGGACGGAAAGGATGAACACTCCGGTCGAAACGTTTCGATTTACCATCTGATAAGCGTTGACCGCGGCGCAGTTTCCAACCGCGGCCAAGATCCTACAAGAGTATCCCTGAAATGTACCTAATGGGTTTCTTGTGGTGCAAAGCCGTCCTAGTGTCAAATAAGCCTTTCATCCCTCCAGGGTCAATAAACTTTCACCATACCTCTCCCGTAGGATTAAAAGAGTGACTTGACACATTGGATCGACCTACAAGTTTATTATAGGTCTGCACGCGGGTTCATAAACCTGAAATTGTTCTAAGTCGAAGGCTAACGCGCAGGCTCATCCCCCTAAGGTGTTTGTTCAATGCCGTGCATTTTCTTTTTACCGTTAACTGATCCCTGACGGTTGCAATCGTCAGTTGTGGTACTAACAGCAACAGCACTGAAATAGCATGCGACGCACCGGGAGCTGCGAAATGTTGTCCAGATACTGGTAAGTCGCTTCAAAACGACGTGAAACTCTTGTGTAAGCGGCTGCGCTCAAAGCGGCACGGTGGAGAAATCGGTTGGAATCGAGGTGAGACCATGGCGAACTGCAGGAGTGAGGGTAGCTAACACAAGGGCTCTCCTGGATGTTACCCGCCGCCGCAGATCGCCTTGACCTGACTGCAGTGTTGTTTAGCTGCTTTCCTCTTTATTAACCAAGAGGCGTGAGTAACGCGCTGATAAGAGGTCAGCACTACAGGTTCGGGCGGTCGATGTTCTATATTGCCCTAGGCCGACCAAGCCTTTCATCACTCTCGGCTTGGTCCAATTTGGTCCCACTGACATGTGTGGGAGCATAACTACACTGACTACTACTGCGGGTGACTCCGGTAGGTCCTTGTATAGGTGCCATACGCGTTGATAAACCTCTGCCAGTCTAATTTTTAGGTGATCAAACCCTAATGCATTATATTTTATCTTCGTATTAATAGAGCTAAGTTGTAATGCCAAGAAGTAACAAACTTTTCAAAAACATCAATTCTTCAAAACGTTCAAATTTACTCGGCTGTCCAGTTGGTTATAGCTACATGGTTAAGTAATTGATTGATTTATTACGTTATTTGTTTAATTAGCATTGATTACTTAACAGAATGATTGTTCATTCAGCATCTTTTCAGCGCAGATCAAGAAATATTTCACTCAGACAAATGTCTGCTTTCTTTTGCGGGCTACTTTTTTGTAGGACTATTGAAACTGCGTTGCTTGGAGTTCGTCGTGACCGGGAACAGTTGCTAGGTCGTAAATTATCATTCGAGGATTTGCATTACCTAAATGTCGGGATCAAAGTCGAAGTGACTACATCAACATATGTGAATTTTCTTGGAGATCCTCAGAATTCTTTAGAATGGACGTGTGTTTTCACAAGTTCATTCGTTCAATTACCATAATGTCCTTTTCTAAAAAGCGTAACACTTTCGTTTTTCGAATAATAGGTGCAGACCATTTTTTATTTCATAGTAACTGCTTTATTCCTTCCGCCATAGAGCCATTCATCATTTTGACATTCAAATACTTCATGTGTATGGCTGATTTCGTTGATGCGAAGCGGTTAATACGCGGCGATGCAGTTCAGCATGAATTCATCTGAATACGTTCTTTTCGAGTAAGCTTCTCTCGTTATGATCCAGTCGTATGGAAACATCACATTACATTCTTCACATTTACAATTTTACAGAAAAAAGTATCCGATGAATGATTAATGAAGGGCACCTCACTCTTTCACTCGAGAAAAAAGACCGTCAATTCCAGGAAAAAATAGGAATAAAACTGATGAGACATTCTACTAAGTGCAGTGTTTTGACAAGCATTCCAAGCTCATCAAACCTACTTCTAAAAAATTCTAATTATAAAATTTTGGGACTCTGAAGGTGACCTGATATTAATTGTTTTGAATAGTTGCTTATTCTGTATGTCTCCTTATTCTTGATCTACCTGTGACGGATTGCCATATTTCCCCCGAAATACTCCAGGGTTTCAAAATTTATGAATTTTTAATCATTGTAAAGTAAAGGAGGATTAGCTGCTGTTATACTGTATACTTAAACGAGTGTCCCCTCTTTCGAATAAAAAAAGTTAAAATTAGTTCTGCCCTATATTCCTCGGAATTTCTATATCTTTGCTTGTTTTGCTGTCTTAAGCCACATTTCGATTTATTTTTGACTTTTCTGAGCTCTACCAGAACTGAGAATTTTACCTTTACGGGATCACTTCTTCGCCTTTTCCAAGTCTTAATAATTTTTCACATAAGCAGTTAATTCTTTCTCAATTTCTGGATATTAAAGATTTTGTATGTTTTCTTTCATTAGAGGGCCCATCTAATTTCGAGAAGTTCGTCTATCTTTTCTCAAACAGTTGGTCTGGGTCTGAGACCACCTTCACTCTGCAAATGTACTGTTTTGATCTCTAAAGTCACCATATGCTAGTAGTAAAAACTTTTCAGACTTTCTCTTTTGAAAAAAGCAGTTCCAGCTTCTCTGCGTCGCCCTGAGATAAGACCCATAAGATCGCCGCAAAGAACTACACTGTCATACTTAATATACGCAGCTTCCGCTACGATTACAACCTTGAGATCACCTCACACCACAAAATTCCAGTTGATGTGTCTGATTGTCTAAAACAATTTAGTAACTCCTGAATTAGGTCCTAGCCAGTGATGCAGCGTACGATTAGCGGTGGCTAAGCAGGGTCACCTATTTAGGCAGCAACGAAGGTGGATCCCTTTAGGATACGCATCATCGCTTGTTGATCGGGGCATGTTCGAAAATCCGGCGGGACCCTCTTCACACGCACCCCTATAAGAGTCAACACATATTTTTTGTGTGGTGTAGGAACATCTTACTCGCGAATAACATTAATAACAACAACATTTCCGACCTAACCTCGTACCTCTTTCCGCGGCAGGTGGTTTGCTGCTCCCTGACTTCGACGCTGTTTCGCCGGTATTTTTCTGATGATGGTGACACTGAAAATTTTGACCCTGCAGCGCTTTTTCATCATTTTGCGGGGCTGTTTTCTTGATGACATCAATCATTTCCGTCTGGATATTTTTCTCACACACACACAGATATCTTGATTATTTGTTGACAACATTTTATGCTTATGCATGTTTTCGTCTGCATTCGTGGTAGCGTCGTCAATTGTCGTCTCGCTGTTGATTGTCGTCGATTCAAATATCGAACCTCTCCTCGTTATTGCAGATGCCTCTATAAACATAAACATAAACATAAACAAAGAGAACCGAAAAAGCGATCAATAATGGACACCGACCAATGTCAAACTGTGTTGGTGCATTTGCCCAATCACAGCGTTGTTTACGACTTTTTCAGGTAATTCTAATTCCTCGTTCAGCCCTCCTTCTCCCTTATTTTATTTTATTTTCATTCCACTAAAAAGTGTTTCAATTTCAGAGAAGTGCATTTGTTCTACAAACCAATCCACACATATTTATCAATAATTATGTGTATATTTGGCACTGTAGCCAATTTCTGCAACATTGTTGTGTTGACGCGGTGAGTGACAGTGGCTCTTATTTCCGGCATGTTTTGTTTGTTTAGTGTCACTCTTGAAATCGCTGATCTATTCTCTTCCAGAAATTTTTAGTGTACTTTTTTCTAGTTCCCCATCTTTTTCAGGTTTATTTCCCAGATTCTCTAGCTCCAATTTTGGTCTTTCTAGTCCGTACAAATTTTACTGCGAGTTCTTCTTGACTGCAAAAAGAAATGTAACGTTTGGATATCATCAACTAAAATAGAATTAAACAATAGTCATGTGATAATGATAATGTTAACGATGAATTGAATTGAACCGAATTGGACGGTGAGAAAAAAACACAAATCCAGTGTCGTCATTAACTGTTCTTTGTGTTCCTTACCTGGTTTCGTGTAGAGTTATCGCGTACAGAGAGACTCAGAGGGCAGTGCACTTGAAGGCATCACTCCACGAATCGGAGGTGGTACGGATTTCAGGTGGAGTATTCGTATACGGCATAGTAGATTATGGGGAGAAGAGTGATTCCGTCCATTTCTTCCTAATTGCGTAAAAAATGGCTCGGAAGATACGGCTTCGGGCATTGTGGCGCACTTTTTTCTACAAGGAGTTCGACTGGAGCGCGCCAGCCTTGTGCGGCACCGCATCTTCCGGGCCGTTTTTTGCGACAATTAGGAAGAAACGGACGGAATCACCCTCCTCTCCGTAACCTACTATCCCTTATAAGAATATGTACTCCACCTGAAATTTGCACCACCTCAGATGCGTGGGGTGATGCCTTTAAAAATGAAGCGCTGAGCGTTGATCGTTTCCATTGGAGTGGGTTCGACTTCTGTTCAGAATCATAGAATTTCATGATCCCTTCTGTAGCTCGAGCTAATAATCGATGTATCAAGTCGATCTCCTTGTCTTCCCATGCAAGTCTGGAACCAATGCATGGATTCCGCGAAGATGAAACATTGCTTTGATTATGCTCGAACGGCTTCAAACCGATCGGACGCAATGAGCACGTCTTACCACTGCGCTGCATCACCCTCATCCCCTTCCGTTAAGTATTTCTCTTCCCAAAAACCAAATTGAAGTTGATACCTCACGCTTCGTTCACCTCACCTCACCAAACTTTCATATATCATAATTCTGGTCTTGCCCTTCAATCTTATGCTTATGTAGAAAAATTAATTTGTAAAGGATCAAGTCTATGCTTTCTTTAGGCGACAAATGCGTACGCCGGTGAACATGATCCTGACGGCAATGGCCTGTTGTGATACTGTAGTATTGTTCTCAAACCTCATCTACACTACACACTATTCGTTCGTCGCCTTCAAGCATTGCCATCCACGACATTGGAGTTATGGATGGGCTTTGTTTCTGATTGCTCACGCTCACTTATCACTTGTCGGGCATAGTTCGTCAGTATGGTTGTCAGGTTGGTTGTAAACAATCTTCAGTAGTGCCTTGTCTTATTTGATTTCTCGTTAATGTCGTATCGTTCTTGATCAGTTCCTTCCATTGAATAATGAAAGTTAGTTAATAATAATAAAGTTGGTTGGTTGTTTGATTGAAAAACATGTGTCTACTGGAGATTTCCAAAAAGAAAAAAAGTAGAAAAGGGCGTAGGAGGATGAAAGGCTGTGACTTCCTCTTAATAACGAAAGAACACTCGTGAAAGATTCGCATTCAAGAGAGCGGAATTCCTTTTCTCATGCTCCTGACGCTCATGACTTTTTCATTTTTGTTTTTCCTCCTTTTTTGTTGTTCTTCTAAAAACTAGGCCTGAAGCAGAGCTTAAAGTTTCAGTGAATATGTTTTCGAGATTATATGTGCGAGCTCGTTCAATAACAAAACTTCAATGAATCTAATCGGCGCAGAATTCTAGGTAATATTGCTATTAAGCTTCTTCAAAGAAATCCATAATGTGAGCGTAACTCATTTTTTCCTTCTTTTGCCGTTCTCGAGCAGTCACTGACATATTTTTATCGAGAGGGAGGTTGTTCTTCTATTCGGGAAAAAACTATAGTTTTTTTGAAGGCTAAGAGATGTGGAAGACGTCAGTCGTTTTGCTACATGTGTGAAGCTTCCACGTAGGTTGTGAAGGATAATTCCTAGCCAGGGTGCCCAGGGTGATTTGACTGAAGAAGTGCATTCCTGCGGTACTTTCTATTATCTGAGGAACCCATTAAAACACTAGAAGAACTGAAATTTTACGATAAAAATTATTTTGAAAAGAAAACACCCCCGTCTGTTCAATAGCATCTCCACCGAGGAAGCCACTATCATTATAAATTATAAAGCATTGATGCAGGAACCATTTTACATTCTTCATTCTTCATTTTTCTTGACATTCCCAGTTTGTTCCTACATAACAGAGTGTTTCGATCAGAAATCCAGTTACTCTCATTGTTCTGATCCTTGTCTGGTTCCATTAAGAGGTTCTTTGAAACCGCGCCTAAACCTGTATTCAGTGAGAAGAGAAGAAACTGATGCGCATTGAAGAGAAGAAGAGAAAATTCGGGAAATAACTGGAATGCACTTCCTTGGATTAGCATCATCTTTCTCGTTCCCATTTAATTATCCCAATCATTGGGTATATGAAACTTGGTTAGATATGTTTGTGTACTAAAACTGAAGAATAGTGTACAGTATAAGGAAAAGGGGGAAGGGGAAGAAAAGAAAAAAGGAAGAAAGAAAGAAAGAAAAGCAGCAAAGAATTAGCATTTTGTTTACTCTATTTATTTACGCTAATTACCCACCCACTTTGGACAATAGAAAGCCTTTTCTTAGATAAACAGCAATGACATTTTCTTTTATAGTCCCCACTGTGTCAGAAGTAGTACTTCGTCCACTAGATTTAAAATTGAAGCAATTCAAAAAAAAAAATTAAGATTGACACAGTCTGGGAACTTGTATGTGGTGGAAGAAAATGACATTTTCGAACAATTATTTCCTTTAACTCTCAAAATGTCCTACTTTGGCACTGTTGTTAAGGATGATTTTGTTACAGCACTGGAAGAGCCGAACGTTTAAAAATTGTAAACTTCGGGGCAATAGAACAATATAGTATTCGCATGAATTCACCCTACTATGTATGTGTACTGTCCTTCAATTAAATGAGACTTTTCTCCTTTTCTCCTAATCTTCCTTTTCTCATCAAGAATTTCCTACGTTAATTCGCTCGAATAAGAGGCAGCAGTCGGTAATTTTTTGAATGAGCCTTTGAAGGGGATGAAGCCAGACGAAGTTTGAGTAGGATCCGTGGAATTTTTGTCGGCAATAAAGATGTGGGCTATCTCCATAATTTTTCGTAAAATTATGGCATCCCTCATTTGGTGTAAGTGAACGGCAGTAAATCTCTGCTGGATTGTTCTTACAGCCAAAAAGTTAATGGCCTTCGCTCAAACTGCAGGGTGTTGACCGAAAATCGGAATCATACCTGGGGACGATGAGACTCAATTGATTTTCTTTAGATCCTTTGACAAAATACACAAACGACAAGTTCCGGCAGATTGTAGAAATGACTTTGATTTAACAAAAATTTGGTTGAATTGAGGCTTTTCCCGACTTTAGAACATAAAGTTTGTTTCGTATTACCAGGAAACATAAAATTATCACAGGATCGCTACCAAGCTACCGGGCTCTACCTAAGCCTAAGCCTAAGCCTAAGCTCCACTGTACCTCTATCAAATTTAGATAGGCCTATCTAAATAAGATGCACACTTTGATAGAAGTATAGTCGACTTTTTTCGAGATCAGCCCGATGAGCGTAAAATACCGATACTGGGGCACGGGAAAGAGAAGGCTACATTCGTGTTGGAGGGAAAAAAGTATCGCGGTGGGTGCGTCGCGCTCACCTACTTGAACACTTCAGCATCTTTTAGCGGGAAAGCTTGGAGAATTTGAGGGCAAAATTCTTCGAGTTGTTCTCCTCTTATATTTGGTGGATATATTTTATGGGTATATCTGTGGATGTATTTTACCTGTTCGTGGATATATTTTTGCTTTGTTTTCTACCTGAATGACAAAGCCATAGTTGAAATGTTTGTATTTCCAACCAGTTCGCTCCGATTTGTAAGAGAAGGTAGCAGATTCAAATGACCTGGACTCTCTTGGTGCTCGGAGGAGCTGCGGGCACTGGTTGCTGTAACCCGCAAACGACGGTCCGGATCTACAGGAGCTGGCACCAAGCACCTGATTGGCGGCATAACCCACTCGGACCCCTATGTCTACGTATCGAGGGTGCACTCCCTTATCCTTCCTTAAGGTGGAGGCTATCCTCCCATTTCTCACTTCCCTGCCCAACAACGCTCTTTAGAACATAGTAATTGTGGTAGATGGTTGATACTCAATGCATCAATTCTACAAAGCGGTTACATGGCTGTACAACAACAACGGATGTATGTGAGCAATACAAGTGATGACAGACTTAAGAAGATGGATGACGAGGTGCAGATGAAGCCTACGGCTCTAAGACGGATGTGTGGTGTCGCCGCTTCTCTCCTAGAGGGGGTCCAACAGTAGCTAAAGTGATTTAAAAGTACTTTTTCAATCACACGACATGACAAATTCAAACTCAAATTTAAGTTTGAATTCAAAAGCGAAAACGAGAACTTCGAGACCAGCCTGATGAATTTGCACAAACGGCTGCGATCGAAATGGGTGCTTATTCATCCATACAGACCAAACAGAGCAGGGAAGGCCTTGCCTCATATTCAACCGAGCCAGAGGTGCCACTGCGCGCAAGTGCATCATCTTCAGCTCGTTTTGACTCGACAATAACTAACTTTTTATTCGCACATATTTTCTGAACTCATACTGCATGTACATAGTTTATGGAAAATTCCTCAGAAATTTTTCGATCTTTTCAGTGATGCTCGCATTGATTCGATATATGACGTTACGGAGTCGTGGGAGCGCCGGTGGTATGCAGGTGATTATCAATTATTCTTTTCCTGGAATTATTTTGCGTTGTCGTTGTTACGTCGTTGATTACTTGATTATGCCGAGTTCTCTCTGGTCTGGTCCTCTACAGCACTCTTGAATCCAGACAACATCAATGTTACGAGAATTAAAGCAGAGTCACTTTTCTACAGTCACGACACATGTCTTGCTGATATAACTAGTAAAAAATATGTATGCATGATATGTAATATACAATAAAAATATGTGAGTACGAAAACATAAAATACATCATATTATGTAATCATTTCGATTTATTTGTTCCGTTCATTCATTTCGTTTTTTTTTTTTTCTTTATACATCATTGAGCTTTGAGAGTGAAACACATTTGAAGTTTCCCAAGAACTTTCGGCTTTTTTGTTTTTTCACATCCCAACTTTCATTCCCTACTTTCATTCACTGCTTTCTATCCCTAAAGGGAAGCAATACTGAAAAATCCTTTGAAATCCTCACCTTTAAATTAAAGTGAAGGGTGAAGCCTTAAAACATTCTATAGAGAACAACTGCACATGAATTGTATCTAGAAAAGCTGTTCATCCACGATAAATTACGGAAATCGCATTTCTGCATATCGCCTTTTTGAAATCAAGCAAAATTGAACGAAAGAAGTAGAAAAAAGAAAGTAAAGCTGATGTTTCTATGAGTGCACCTCATCAAAGTCGTAACAGTGCATCTAATAATCTTCGAGCAAAACTGTTCACTTTGTCATTTCATCAAAAAATCAGTAAAATGAGCAAGAACTTCGAATAGAACCTTCTTCTCTTTCTATATCTCCTACACTTCAGACTCAAATGCCAAAAATCATGTCTTTATTGGCTACAAATCCTCGAGAGCTGATGATACATGTGGCTATCGATCTTTGTAGCCATTTCAATTTAATTTTTTTTTACATTCTGAAAGTGAATCAGATAATTTCCTTAACTTAGTCAACAACAGAATTTCGCCTCTAACTTTCACCGAATCAACGACGTCGGGAATTGGAAGTCGTCGGCTCGGAATCGTATAATAATCATGAAAGTTTCATTTCCGCAGAGTGCACTAATATCCTGTTATTTTGAATCTTTCTGCGATAGTGTTCTATGATGCCGCATAGAACTTTCACATTGCCCTTCGTCACCATCTTTTTCTATGTTATGCGACAGTCACTCTTAGATATTTATTGCGAAAACGAACCTCTCAAATTGAGGGCAGGGCGAGTGGGCGAAATAGGAAGGCGTGTGTCGAAAACAGGGACCAAAGTTCTTTCAAGTATCACTCTTATCATTGAGATACCATTATAAAATGAATAATTTATTAGCATTAAGCACGTGATCTCCATTATTAAACCTACGCTGTAATGACTAGTATTAAACTCGGAGAAGATGTTGAATAGTTTGGGTCATCTCAAATGTTAGCTGTAGGGATGTCCATAACACTGACCAATACTGATAGTGTATCACTAATTTGAGTTCAAGACATTTTGTTAGTCAGCATCAGTTTTTCAGGGAGTTCGAAGGTAACAAAGACCCTGATTAGTGCATTCCAAAAACATTCGGGACTCTTTGGCATGTAGGAACGATAGTTGGGAAAAGCTAAAAGTTGATTTGTGAGTGCTCATAAGTATTTGAGGTTACGTCTTATCATTTTGTGGATTATGAGAATCTAGGAAGTAGAAACGATGGCTGACAACTATTACAGCTTTCCGCATATGTAGTTCTCAAAATGTTTCTGATCGCCCGGTACCCACACTTCAGAGTTGCACTCATTTGAACCAGATCGTTTCTCTTGCATTTTTTTTCTGTGAACAAAGTGTTATTTCATTCTAAATTAATGTCTTGCTACTCTGATTTTTTTTCGCGAGAAGTACCATTTTGCTGAGTTCCAATGTTTTATATATCGGTTAGAGGTCCGCTGTAGCCAGTCACACGGTCGAGGGTTCGAAACTGCCCTAGTGCAAACCAAGCCTTTCATCCCTCCGGGGTCGATAAATTGGTACCAGACTTGTCTGGGAGGATAAAAACACTGACTTGACACATCGGCTGGCCCCCGCAAGTCATTGTATAGGCCAACACGCGTTCCAAAACCTCAACGATCACGAATTCCAGTGAAACGCTTTGGCATCCCATGTGGATTGATACGCCAATGACTTTATCCTTTATCCTTTTAATGTTTTATTCCTTCCCTCCCTCCGAAAGTTCGTAAATTTCCTTGGAGAATGTTGTTGTTTATTTTGTCAGGCCAGAGTGTGGCATCGTTCACTGTTTAGTTCATCCATACTATGTTTACAACTCAGGACTAAAGAGAACGAAAAAAAGAAGTAGAAAGGGAGGGACAGGGAGCACTTTGCAATTGATGAAGCTGCAAATTTCTCATCAAGCGTCAAGTGCAATCAGAAAGAAGAATCATATCTCAGCTTTCTGCAACGATCGGATGCTCTTTTGCGAAATTTGCGTGCGCAAGTGAACAATCCCTTTCTTGTTCATTTGTTTTTGTTCACATCAAAATGGATCTGAAAGTTAATTCCATTCCCTTTAACAGATTGTATTATTCGACAGCGCTCTTAACTTCAAGAACCCATCTCAATAAGACTAGGGAGGGGTAAATCGAAAAAACTAGCAATTTACAATGAATGTATGGATGTGTGGAGACATCCTTGCTCTACACAAAAGACATAGGTGGAGTTAGCTCGGTGCTTGTTTTTCTTGTTTATTGGTGGCGTACTTTTGGGTATGTTTAAGTTAATACAAAATCTTATAGACGATAAAATACTAGGGTGCTCAGAAATCCGTCCTAATATAAATAAGCACCCCTCAGTCCCCGAAGGTAGAGAATTTTTTTTTCAAAAAGTTTTCAATAGTTACAAGATTTGTCAAAAGTTGTTAAAAGTTCTATTCCTAACCTTATTCCTGTTAGTAAATTTTTCCTCAATTCTCTCAATTCAATTTTTTTGTAACCTTTCAATAATATTTCTTAGTAAAATTTCTTCACGGAAATATATCACTATGAATTCAGATCGTGATTACTTCCTGACCGTCGCTTATTTCAGATCGGTCTCAAGCACTCGTATTTTGCAATTGGAGCAACAATTTGTTTTGTAGCGATTGTGAACGCACCGAATTTTCTCACCTACAAAATACTCGAGATTAGGTAAACGTCATCTTTTTTTTCTCTGTTGAACTTTTTGCCAGCAGTTTTCCCCTCAACTGAGAATCTCTGCCATTTTTTTCGCGCAAGCCTATAAATCGCAATGGTTTTAGGCTTAATGACACGTGCGTCATTAGGGATCCGGACCTACTTGGAGCAGCCGCTTACCTTCCAGGAATCGCGGAAATCGCACTTGCAAAACATTGCCTAGTAAGTGGAGCATTAAACGAACCACCCACCAAAAAACAAATGAGAATTACTCAGTTTTTCTCTCATTTTTTTATTCTGAATCTTAAATTTCATAAATTTTAGGTCTTCCGACTAGTCTTCTGGATTTCGGGTCTTGTGTTCAAAGTAATACCTTGTTGTCTCCTATCATTATTCGTTTGGTTGCTGCTTGGGATTTTGAAAGAGGTTGGTTTTGTGTTGTTTCATTCGCTTTCAATGGTTTTGTCACATTTTTCATTTTTCTTTCGGAGGAATTAGAAGAAATCCTATATCTCCAAGAATTCTTCTAAACTCTTCTCTTTATAATTCGCAGAAGACAAATTGAGTTCAAGACATGCAGGATGAATATCTCCGAAAATATTTTTGGGCAGATATCAGAAAATATTAATTTTTTGGCTGTATTTGAGGAAAGAACAAAATGTCAGAAAAGAAAAGAGTCCCTGCTTCTACACGAAGAGGTAAAGAAAATGTGAGAAGTTAAACGAAAGACCAGAAAACAGCTTAGAAAAAATCCTGTTGGAGAAGTACATCTTGGTAAATTTATTTAGTTTCGTTGCTACCTGAGGAATAGAGAGAAACTGTGTATTTGTGAATAGCACTGAGGGGTTTGCTATGTAAACGAAAATACCAAAAATATGACGGAGGTATTTGCCTCTATCACGCAACCCTTCTTTAATTCTTAGGAATTTTCGTATTCTTAATTTTATGTATTTTTTGCTGTCTTTTTACGTCAACCAACAACGAATATATTAATTAATCAATATTAATCCATATTTTATCTCTACAACTTTTATAAATTCAGGTAAAAGCAAATCGACAACGGCTACTTAAAAATTCTCGTCAAAGTGTGTGTACAGCAAGTGTTCCATCACATAATGGAAAAGTTACGCTAGTGACGAGTGATCACCACAAGCGAAGCTCTAGTATACGGTAATAGTTGTTTCTATTTGATAATTATTTATTTGTTTGTTTTAACAAAGAATAATTTTACTTTTTGTCGTCATTGATTGATTGATTTCGTCTCAGAGCAAGAATGATATAACTATTTCTTGTAACAAAAAAAATGTAACGTATTCCCTACCTAATAGATAGAGCTCCAAAGTTTTTACTGTTTCCCTTCCCGGATTATATCTGTTTTAGAGCGCCAGGACGAGGAGAGCGTACGGATCGTACGACGAATATGTTGCTGGCTATAGTTTTCGTGATGTTATTTACAGAAATGCCACAGGGGATTATGGCCCTTCTTTCAGGTAAGATACATGCCGCTTACAGTTAAATTTGGTGCCCATATTTTATTGATTAACGATTGATTACAGGTATGATCTCGCAGGAGTTTCGGCGTCATGTCTACAATAATCTTGGAGATTTGCTCGATCTGTTTTCGTTGTGCGAGGCGTGTATGTCTTTTATCATCTACTGTTCCATGAGCGGACAATTCAGAAACGTTAGTTTATAACTGTTTAAGGAGCTTATTTATGAATTTTGAGAAATTTAACGATTGACACAAGAAAACCCTTACCAATAGGTACTTTTAAGTGTGCATAAGTAACAATACATAGCCTAAACCAACGCAACTATCCTCCCGAACACCTGCAGTGACAGACCCTCTGCTCAATAATAATTTTTGTTCTTGTTCGCAGAGAATGTAGGTGCACCTATTTTTATTAATATATTACATTATTTCGACCTTTCATTAGTAAGTACGCTTCAAGACGTACACACATAATCCTCAATAGTGTCAGCAAAGTTACGCGTCCTCCTCGCGAAGGAAAGAAAGGCACCAGAGACGCCCTAAGCTCTCAGCCGATACACCTCCTCTCAAAAAATGAGAAAAATTAAAAACAGCTGACTAGTATTAAAATTGCACGACCAAGCACCATCCCACATCCATTCTAGAAGACTAAGATTCAATATCGAAATTAAGACCTCTAGGTGTTAATTTCACTGAAAATAAAAAGTAAAAAATTAAAATTAAAAATTAAAAATTGAAATTAAATTTAAAAAAATTAAAAATACCTCACGAAACTTATATTCTGCTAGAATGAATCAAGTATTGAAAATCCCCAGAAACTCCACCTTTAATCTGAAACGGTGGCATGCAACGTTAGGCTATGCTCATCTTCTGTTCGACTGTAAAACCGCTAAACTAGCTTCATTGAATCAACTATTAACGGTTGCCTTCGCAAATGGAACTGAAAAGGAAATCATGGAAACGAAAGAAAAATTTGGTGCTTATTTCTGTTGTTATTGTAGTAGACAGGTCCAAACTTTGAATGCTTTCGTACACTTTGCAATGGCTTTTTCTCCTGGATACATCGACTGATAATGATTCGGAGAAGTTAATAACGTAGCTTCCCATCTACCTTTTTCGCTTTATGAATTCTAACACAGCTAATATATGAGAAGTAACAAAATATGTACGTAGCAAAATTCGGATTTGGAAGAGGATTGTGTTGTACTTGCGAAATTTTCCCCTCTTCTCTTTTTAGGAATTCCGACGTGTCTTCATCCCGAATTCTCTAAACTGCTCCCAACGGTCGACTTCGGTGCGACGACCATCCGATACATACACGAAAATGTCATACCTGCAACCAACGGAAATGTATGGAAATGGGTCATCATATTCAGATTTAGATAGAGCGAGCCACGCCAAGGTCGGTAAGCTTTACATGTATTTTTAGGTAATTCACTTCTCCTTAAGAACAGTACTATCTATATCTATGTCCATAAGAATTTTCGAGTTTTAGAGAGTTACATAGATGCACATAAGTAAAAGGTATTCATTGTTCTGTTCTCCAGTGAATTATTTTACGCCAAACTGAAAGAATGAACTTTGTCCTTGTATAATCGCCCATCGCAGTACCCGGTTCTCTGACGAAATCACAACCTGCAGAGCCGGCCAAGCTGTTACTCTGCCGGCGCTGCGTCAGACCGGTTTCAGGCGTGCAGCCGCAGATGTGGAAGAAAATAAGGAAACTATCTAGGATCGTACTGTAGTCGGGTACTATACATAACGGTATACGGCTCAGCGCAGTTGCGTAAGCGGTTGCGCTTGAAGTGGGGGGGAGTGTAGTGAGTAGGATCGAGGGGGACCATCGCGAACTGCAGGTGCTTGCACGGGTCCCTCCCGATCCGAACCGCTTCGAGCGCACCCGCTGAGGCAACTACGTTGAGCTTCATGTCGTCTTGATCCAAACTTGGTCTAGACTAGAATCGTATAGCGCAGATATGGGTGTCTTATTATGGGAGCAAATAAAGAGAGAGATTGACTCTTATTTTCAGACGGTACCTGAGAAGAGCTCAAGTCGTCCAGAGATATCACGTGTGACACCTTCACCGGGCTACACGTCATCGACGCCGGACGAGCATGGCGTAGAAGATGATGAACGAAGTCGACTTATCACCATAAAGAACGCTATTGTCAACGGGAGCATCAGAGAGCAGCAGTTTAAAAATATTTAGGAAGGTTATGAGAATGGGTCCTAGGGTTTCAAAATAGTTTGCGGCCGCAAGGGCTTCGCGTTCCTGTGGTGCTGGTTTTGAGTCGAAGTCAAAAAATTTGTAGGAGCTTAAAAATGCGAGGATCTCGCGCCTGCCAAATTCTGGTAGCCCTCTTAGGTGCATGCCGGTCGGAGTTATAAAATTTCTGGACGACGTCCACCTCCAAATTCTATCGTTTGTCTATAGAATTTCAAAGACACGAAACTGCTGCAGTTTTAAAGAAATTCATTGAGTCATTTTTCCAAGTCATATTTTGTTAATCTCAGGACCAATCTTATTCTTGTTTAGGTTTTCTTCATTGCATTTGTCAATTTGATTGTTTATTTGCTGTTTTGTGTATATTGCCATGTTCCGGGTTGATCGATATTCATCGGATGAGACTTCTTCGAGATTGTTATTTGTCTGATTTAGTGCCAATCAATACAGATCGTTGCTCTTTTCTATCTTTGTCAGTTTTCAATGCTTTCTCAACACATTGATGATCTGACGATCAAGCAGTTTTTGACGTATCCCCCGCGTGAGACGGAGCGTTTTTTTTTCCCGCGCCAATTGGCCGACTAAATCGTCGGACAATTTTTCGGAGGATAAATAACAGAACAGAGTGAATATTTGACAACGCCTCGTAAAATATTTTTTATACCAACGCTATAGGATATTGTCCCAGGCGACCAGAAAAAATATCGTAGGGCGTTGTCTCACATTGTTGTCAACGTGTTAATAGATGTAGTCCAATCCAAAATTCTCTATCTGAGCGCTACATTCAACGGCGGTCCTCCAGAGTTATTGTGAACCGTTGCGGGGTGGGACCCTCACATAGCTTTAGACGTGGACCCGAATTGGGACCCAGCGGAGTGCACTGCAGTCACTTGCGGGCAGTTGGAGATCGCTTCAGTCACAACCGCTTACATCGCACTGCACCACGAGTCAGGTCTTTTTCGTCGAACTCAGGGGTGTCAACGATCATGCGATTCGTTCGGAGCACCCCCACTTTCAAACCAATTTCATAGTTGTTTAGTCAATGTAGCACAGTATATACACGTTAAAATCACCCAGTATCCCAATTTCCCTTCATTTAGGTCGACCCCACGTTTTTCTTGATTTAGTGGGCGCTTGCGCAGGTCTAGCGATTGCGGCGCCATCCATAATAAAAGATCCGTGAATGCTTTGATCTTCTCATTGGTTTCAAAACATTTACTACTATGTTCTGCACTTTGATGGGTATTTCCTAAGCTCAAGGCATGTGAAGCTGTATTCCTTGAACGAAATTTGAATAAATCGGTCATTGATTCTTATTGTCATACAACTCGATAAGATACATGTACATCTAATGAGTTTACATTCATTTGAAAGCAACCAATTACAATAAAGGTAATACAATATCCAATACCTTTTTCTATGCATCGTTTCTTGTTTGCAAAAATACAGGCAGAAAAAGCAGAAAGCGCGTGCGAAGCAACCAACGGATCGACCGTAATAGAATCCATACAAAAAAAAACACCTATAAATGAATGAAACGTCACCTACAACGCGTAGATCACACCTCAAATATCAAGGTGCAAAAATATAAATAAAATTTAAAAAAAAGAGAGAAGAAAAGGGAAGTGTCAGAAAGTAAGTCGAATAAGTGAGGCGGCAAAGACGGCAGCACGCGGGTTTAGACGAAAATCACCGTAAGGCTAGGAATAGCGCTCCTAAGTGGAATTCGAGTCAACGAGGGAGCGTTCGAGGAATGTCAAGAGATCGTCGAGGATCGTCAGAAATGCAGGAATTCTTTGGGAGGGCAAAGAAAGGAAGCATCATCTTGAAGGCATCGTCCAACACGGTCTACGCGCTTCGTTTTTGGTCCTGCGGTGCGCTAATGGTGACAGAGCGCTTGATTTGACCTGCTAGACTACGAGCTGGAGACATCGAGCAGTCTCTTGACGGTACGTTCGATGCGAATTCACCTGGAAACACAATTATGCACAGACCTCAATGTCGACATATCCATCTTTCATAATAGATTTATGTTTTATTACTTAACAATATATTCATTTATTTATTTATTCATATATACTCCCATAGTGCACCGAAGGAAAGAAGAAGAGAAGAAAACATATTTGATTGAGTTGGAATGTTTTGTAAAGAACCGGGAAATAATTCATATTTTGTATTATATAAAAAATGTCCAACTCATTGATGACAGAAACAAGAAATACGTTTTTGGGATAAGCGTAATAGTGTGAACCCTTTGATCTCTAAACTTCACTTTTTTTCGACCTCAGCACTTAGCACAGCAAACCGTATTAACACAGGGGTCAATGATCCCATCTTCATTCGCGTTGTTTTGTTTTTCTATTCGTAATTAAAGACAAAATTGCAGGCCCGAAAAGTTGTAATTAGCACCTTGAAAAGTGACGGTCTAACCCTAATTTATAATTAATATTCCTTGAATGAACTTGATAAAACTTAACACCATAAATTTACAGAATTTTTCGTGCAATATCTTCGTTCCCATTTGTTATAATATCTATAGGTTACATTTTTTTTTCTGAGCAACTGCTACGTCATTTTATTTCAGACAGACATTATGGACCTTCATTTCTTAGCAAATAATCCTTCCATGTCATGTTACATGAGAATGGAAGGCAAAAAAATGTCCCACTAGTCCATATAATCGTCTCAAAGGATGAGAATGAAAACGAAAATTCTCGAATGTGGGTCCTGACGTTTTCGAATACATATTTTAAAAAATCTTCCAAATAAGATGCTTGCCGATCTAAGATTTGTTTAAAAGATGCTACCACCTTTTTCAAAAGAACGAGAAATACAGGCAGATTTTTGCTCTGTGCCCTCTTCCTCCTAGGAAGTTCTTTATGTAAGCAGCAAGTAATGATGGCACATCTCTAAAATTCTTAACTGCAAGGCTACATACATAGATTGAAAAGAAAGAAATTTTGTGCACCACTTCTGAGCGTTTTCCTCCGGCGTACTGAGCAGATTTCAAGTGACAATAATCACAGCAAACAAATATAAATGAACGTAAAATCGGAATGGAAAATAATTAACCCAAATAAATCGAAATTTTTCGGAAGGTCAACTTGATGTTTTTTTACAATGCACTGTTGAATGTGAATATGATCAATTGAATGTGAATTTCTTTTGAAGCAAACGAGAAAGAGCAGGTTTCAATAGGTTTTGATCGGAATCATTTCCGTCCGCAATTTTCTTATAACTTTTTGAATTCCGCTACAGTTCCATATTTTCACAAAAGTCCTCTTAACAGTTTGAAACGTCAGACTCGAAGAAAGTCTGTTGAATGACCATCATGGAACAAAGTTGGTAAACGTCCTACGTAGTGCAATTTGCCAACCTGACTATGGATTTCGATTTTGTGTTTGCCTCGGATGAATTCCATTTTCGTATAAGAAATAAAAGTGCAGATTTTTGTGTGTTTGTCATTTCTGGGAAGTGACTGAAATCCAATGACCACAAATTCAAAAAGAGATCAATTAAAAAAACATGTTATTATTTCTACATTCGATTAGAAAAACAACACTTTAACGCATTGCTTCTTATTTTTTTGAAAGATTACGAGTTAGGTTTCAAAACCTTCAATAAAACTTCATCGGCTAATTTCACATATTTTTGAAGAACGTTTTTATACCATTCCAGCTCGATTTTTCCCCATCGTTCATTTTTAAAGGATATGCACGTATCAACACAGAAATATGTACCTGGAGCATTTGAGTTCCCACTTGGTCGATAGAAACATACGACAGCAACGCTGTTCTTTGCGGTATTCCAAGCGCGAGCTGCTCCGAGCTCCGTCGTGTCCCTCCACACCATTTGTGAGAAACGCTGGCACTCTTAACAGGTGCAAACTCTCGCGAAACTCTAATGTTGGAATCACGGAAAAAGCTGCCTTCACCAAGAAATTACAAAGCAGAAGGAAGAAAAAATACTTGAATTCCATCGTGGTCGATCGAAGTCAAACTGTTCAACTTCCGATTCCCAGCTGGCCACAACTTCTGCTCCAGTCGGAAGATGAGATTGTTCGTTGGCTTCGGTTAGCAGAATGTTTTCACCAATTCCTTAAAATGTAGTTCTTTTGACTTCGTACATAAATTACAAGCAGCGCTATCGTAGTATGCAGATAAGGAGTGTTCAAGCATAATTCAATAAAATTGATTTTTACCATTTTCAACCACCTCATACCAATTTTAAGTTTTTAAACGGAGTAATACGATCCGCATCTTTTTGATGAGATTGGGAAGATGTGACACATTTCAAGAATCACTTGAACTCTTGAAGACAACCCCAGATTTTTCTGCTTATTCAAGTTCGACAATACATAGAGCATCAGTTTTTTATGCACGAACCTGGTAATTCTGGATACAGCATTCTTCCTCTGTCGGACAGCTTGACAGCCCATGCATGCGCCATGTCAGCTAATTCGGCCGACCATACCAACGGCGCAATACCATACCTATGAACGTAAACTTTTCAAAGAAACCCTCAACTATTTTTTTTTGTCCGGCTCACAAATGCGCATCGACCGCACAAACTAAACGTCTAATTTTACATGAGATTTTTCGAGATGATTCATAAATAAATTGTTTTTGCAAGTTTGACTAAATTATGCAACCGCATCTTCCAGAGGACATCAAGGTTTTTCCTATATGTATACTTCTTCACATGTCTGAACACTTCACTGCAGAATTTTCGAAGAGCCTGCTCTGGAAATCATTCACAAAAGATTTCATGTTTTTTCTTCAAGTTTGTTCGAGTTTCTCAAGAACCTTTATTCCCTTTAAATGAAACATTTTTCATCGTGTTTATTTTTACCAGTTGTTTTATCAACATACTTGACAGTTATTTACTTCCTGTTTAATCCAAAAACGACAAAGTTATTCCGAAAAGAACAAAGAAAAAACGCGATATCTCCCTTCCATTGCTTTGCTCTAGTGCTTAGGGGAGGTGTCAAAGCAATTGAATGAGCAGGAAATACTTGTACTATTCTCGGATCCTGCATATGAAATAGCAGATCAAAAAAGGTGCAATCATTTAATTTGATTTTGATTGGATTTTGCCATCAAGATCACGGAATTTCTTTTATATGTACATAGTTAAAATTGAGCAAATATGTAGCTGAATGCAGGAAAACAACATCAAAAAATTCGGAAGAAAACAAAAATTTTTGGTTTTTTAAATAAAAAAAAAGACATCAAATCAGATAAATAGTCAGAATCAAATAAAATCAAGTGCTTTAAAAGACCGAGCAAACTCAAGGGCCGATCTTTGACTATTTAACCTCAGAAAAAAGACAAAGTCCCAAGAAAAGAGTCTTTAAACTTCATTTAAATTTAAAAAGACCTGAATTTCTGAGCGACCGACGTGTACGTACAACCCTTAGCGTCAAAATCATTCCATACTTCAGAAAAAAACGATAAAAAACTAAGTATAAAAAGACGTGACATGCGACTTCATAGAGAGAAACACAAACCTTTGTCGTAATTCGTTGTGAGCATCAAGACAACCCCGTTGAAAATTGACTTCACCTGCAAAGATACCACTACTTTGAAATTTGTACGATCGGTCAAGCATTTGCTGTCAGCAACGAGAGGTTAAACATGATGCACATAACAAAATGTGGTCTGTTTTAACAAAATTTACAAACTGTTGTCATTTCACGAAACAAATGCTAAAAGCTATCATTCATATCTTAATTATGGAATAACCACGTGCGATTCAAATTCTTTGTCTCAGAAACAATGGTAACTGAGCGAGAAAATTTTCATAACTGTGTACAGAAGGACGCAGGATGAGGATCTTTTTTATTCTGAATAGCCGTTTCAACCCCTTTCCCTCTACTGCCCTATTTTTGCCTTTTTACTTTAAAAATTTCGGTAAAAGAGACAATGTGAAAGAACTCACTGAGCGCTGTGTATTTGCTTTTCTTGATCATGTATTTCACATCAGTGATCGTCTGCATCATGTGTCTATCCAACTCGGAATCAAAGTTCTTAATCCGTTCCTCACCGTGCGAGGAGCATACCGCTTCCCAATCATCCGAAGAAGAAGCGACATGACTGGAAAAAAATCTGTTATATTTGAAATCATGCAACGCAAAAAAAAACAGTCCTCTTTCTTGTTTTTGTAACGATTAGTTTTTTTAAAAGGTGCACTCAATTATATTGATTGCTCCGTAGTTTTTTGTACACTTAATTTATCGTTGCCTGCCACAGTATTACTGCACAAAAATGTTTTATTGGTTTTGCGCGCTCCATCTAAATCCATTCATCTTGGTTTCATGGATTTTATGAGGGTAATAACGGAATAGAAATCTTCCTCTTATGAACCACAAATCACGGAAAAAGATGACATCGGCGAAGCGCTCTTCCCTGCTTATGGCAATAAGCAGTTGCTTGAATCGTGCAAAATTCCACTAAGCTCCTTTCTGTCGCTTCATTTTTTTAAAGTTTCCCGTCAAAATTGTCAAAATTTTCTACCATTTCACAAAGCATCACTTATACGGTTTACAGAGTTTTCTCTATCAAATATTCCTCAGATTTTCTATTTATAATTATATTATTAGTGATATATTAATTATAAATAGTAATTTATAAATGAGTTATCTAGAATGAAGAAATTTCCTTAGTGTCAAGCTGAAAAAGAAGATCTCCGACACGCTATTTCGTCTGACTTGGAAACTGTAAGAGAAGAAACAGGAGAAGAAAGATCCCCCACCATCCAGCATACTTGGAGGATTTTGTCTTATTGGATCTCTTTCTCACCTTCATTCTCGAACAGTTCTCATGGAACTTCCTTCAAAACTGTTCCTCTCCAGGATTTTGATTAAATTAAACGTGATGAATCTTTTGTGTCAAAAGCAATAGGTTTTTTAAGAGCAAAAATTCAATTGCGAATAATGGAGGAATGTATGAGTGCAACAGATTAATTGTATTGTTGGCAACAAATGCCAACAGCGAGTGTTTTGAAGATTGAAAATATTAGAAAAGCATACACTAGTTTAAGACAAAAAATAATAGCAGTAAACAAAGTACTCAACAAGTCAATATCTTAGTAGGAAAAACTCGAAGCGAAGAAATCCACTTGCGGTTATCCAAACCACAGAAGTATCCCCTGGGTTCGTCCCGTTACGGGTAAAGGAAAAATATTTGCAAACAAAAATAAAAGTATACACGCTAACAACGCAGTAAAATTTGAGTGAAGGAAACGGTCAAACCTTCTTTGAACGGACATAGCAATGCCCACGAGGGTGTATAAGTGACGCCTCAATGAAGATAGGCCCCCGAGCGCCGTTTCACATCAAACGTCGTTACAAATCGAGTTGACGTTGGGAAAAACTTACGACTTGCCATAAACTCGGACTACTCCAAGCAAGCTCTAAGAAGCAGCGAATACCATCATACAAAGTTCTTCATTGTTACTGCTTAAGCACTTATTCCTCGGATTTCCATTTTCCTTATGACCTTGTGTTCTCATTTTCTCTACAGTGACGCATTTTTGCACAAAAAAAGCGTCATTTTTGGAATCTCCTCAACCAACAGCAGTAGCGGCAAGCTTTTAGAAACAAAGCCAGCGCCACCTCTGACATTCAGAAGAAATAAGAAGATCTGAAGAAATGAGGGGAAAAAAGTAATGTGGACAGAAAGGCTATTTTAAAGTGGAATCCTCGCCGGTCTAGTGTTGAGAAAAGCTCGGATTACCCAGTACTACTTTTTGAGGAAAAAAAACGACGCGATGTTGATTTCTAGACACCCGTTCTCCTACGTTCATACAATTTCAGGAATACAAACAAAATTACCGTTTATTTTTGGATTTGCGCAATTATATACAGGAAACATTTCTGTTCAGAGTAAGCGCGGACTAGAACTGCTGGACACAAAGCATTTCGTGTAAAATTCTTCATTTTCTTCTTCCAGCGCAAGTATCCCTTTTCTCTAATAAATTGGTGGAATTTGTTTGTCTACACTTTGCTCGAAAATAAAAAACGTTTAAAACCTAATAATCCACTATAGGATGAGTGAATTCTTGAATTTCAAGACCTACAATTTTATAAACAATTACTCTGAAAGCGTTATCTTGGGAAATTTGCTCATTTTACCTGCTGCTCTAACGTTTTTGTTTGTAATTGTCTCTTGTTTACAACATTAAGTAGAAATAATTGTGCAATTCATTTTGCTTATGGGGAAAATTTTGTCAAATCGATTTGTGCCCGCATATAATATGGTTGTTTTCAAGTGGTCAGGTAGCTACAGATGGTCACAGTAGAGCCCATGTTGGGGCTTAGTTGACCATATACAAAGATATTGAAAGCCTCTCTTTTTTAGAGAGCTTTTTATTTTTTCATACTGATCCCACGGATTTCCTTCCTTAGAGCAGGCAGAGTGCCACTATGTAGAAGTACTTAATCTTCGAAGAAAACGTTCGATGTTGTTCCTCAATCTTTTCCCTCTTTATTTTCCAGAATTTTTCTTTGAGATATTAAGAACTCTATATTTCTTTTGAGTATCGTGCGACATAATCCAATAATGTGATTTTTGCAAAGATATCATGAATTCATGAGAACTTCAAAAAAAAAACTGTTTGGCCACACTAAAAAGCAACGACTTGTGCTGTACGTGCAATGACTGTGAAGGGAGCTACTCGAAAACAATCCGCAACTGTTCTTTATTTTAAAAAAACACAATTTCTTCATCCATCATTTACACCGTCATTTTATAACATCACTTCACTTTTTGACTGGATCATTTCCACTTTTTTAAACTTTTCCCAAAGAGAACAGACAAGTACACTCCGCATAGAACATTCGAAAACCGGGCGAATGTTGTTTCTTCTTTTCCGCATCATCAGATGATCAGAGTAATTTCTCATCAAGAGAAGAAATTGAGACTTGACAGAAATGCTTAGAAAAATCGAGTGTTGGCCAGGCAAAAGTGAGAAATGAGACGGGAATAGAGAAAAGCTAAGACCTTGCACTTTCTGAACAATGCGTCGCAAACGACGTGCCTGACGTGCTGCCTGGACAAAATAAAAGGTTTTTCTAGGCACAGAATTTCCACGAAGCTACGGAACAAATATCGGCGGCGTATCGTAGAAAGTTACAGAGTAAATTCATAAACAGATGAGGCTACACATCATTTCAAAATTAGCTTTTTTTTGCTAGACTCGAGCAATTTTGCTGAGGTCTTCGAAAGGTGTGGAAAAAGATCGGAGAGAGTTTGCAACATAAAGGAGGCACTTATCTAATTTGCCGAAGAGAATACGTCAACTTGAAGCGCTTCTGTCACCGAACGTTTTGAATTGCGGTATGCCCATTATTAGCAGCAGCATTTCCAGAAATTTCTCTGCATAGATGATAGCCTCCAAGTTGATGAATACGGTAGCAAGTAGGCAAAACACACGAAAGACAAGGATTGCAATAATCGAAGAGAATCGATGAAAACTTCACAGTTTGTTGCGGAAGAGCTTCGTATTAATCACGTTTAAAAGAGATTGGCGCGTAGAAAACAGGTAGCAAAATCAGGAGGAGCGGGTACTGCGAAGTATAAACGAGAACAAAAAAGGCGCGAAACTCTCTTTTCTTCTTTTCCTTTGGCAGGGATTTCCTAGCAGAAACTTCCGTAATCTGCTAGGAAGTCCCTGCCAAAGGAAAAGATTTTCCCAGAATTTCTGAGTTTTTAAGGCAGATTTTCACTGAAAGAATTCCATTGATCAAACTTCCCATAACACACGTTTTCCCAAATCTTCTACCAAATTAGCGAAATAAAAATGAAAAATTTGCTTCCGCAAAGGTCCAGAAGCATTGGAAACAACCGTCTTCAGGAAGGTCACAAGAACATCAACTAAGTCATAATACCAGAAGACTTCCTCCTTAGGTTTATCACTTTCAGTGTGTTCCTTTCGGAATCCTGCTTAGACGTCAATGATGTCAAGATTTTGTGATGCATCAGCATACAGTACAACACCGCTACTAACTTGTGTCCCAAAATCCGTCGCAAACCGTCGGAATTCTTGGAAGTGGTCAAAATTAAATTTTGAAAGTACCATTCGAAAGTAAATGAGCTGCTGATTTCAAATACATTTCGAGAATTTACTTTTGACAAATGTGTGGCCTGAAAACGGGCAAAGTTTCCTCAAGCCCCGTTAATTACTTTCACACCTCCGCAATCCTTCCATTGACATATCCCGCGGATTCATCTCCATGGAAGGAAGGGGTGTTCATAGGATTTCCGCTTATTTCTCGAAATTGGACAAAATGTTCATTACATCCGTAATCAGGAGGTTATTTAGAGCATTTTGGTACCCCACATCATATGTTTGTCCGAAATTTCCATTCTCTTCAGAAATTCACGAAAGTGCTCCATCGAAGATTAATAAAACGATATGCTTTCCAAGCTGTGAAAAATCTCCTCGAAAATTTATTAGCAAACAACTTGTACTTGACAATAGTTTATATTGTAAGTTTCTAGCTTCGAAAATGTCTAGTTTTTTTCCGGTGCCAAACTTACTCTATTTCGTTATTTGGTCCAATTTTTGAACAGCTGTCAACGGCTTAGGTACTTGCTTAGAACTCTCCTTCCTTTACGAGGAGAGAAGTAGGCGCTAACATTGGATGAGAGCTAGACATGGTTTTCGAGTGACCAAATTGAGGAAATTTTCGTCTGTTTTCACAAAACAGAAATTTTTGCAGCCTCTATGAATTTTTTCAGTACCACAAATACCCAGTTCTTCTCACAAAAAGACGCTCTTTCGAATGATGTTGAATCCACTTTTATTTACAAACTTCAAAATTTCAACACTGAGTCCACCCTCTTATAGGGCAGGAGATATTCTATAGCTGGAATGGTTATCGCGACCCAGGCACGGTCTGTCAGGCATCTCACACCTTCGATAGGTGACTCCTCTGGCGATTCGGCGTCACAGAGAGACAATAATGTTTGAACATAAATGAACGGTGACGAGAATTCTACACAGTTCTTATTTGTAAAAACAGCAGTGATAATTTGAAACAGCTAGGAAGGAAAATGACTGACGAAACTAGGAGAATGGAAATTTCGGACAAACATATGATGTGAGGTACCAAAATGCTCTAAATAACCTCTTGATTACGGATGTAATAACAATAACATAACATGTAATAACATTTTTCCCAATTTCGAGAAATAAGCGGAAATCCTATGAACATTCCTTCCTTCCATGAAGATGTATCCGCGGGATATGCCAGTGGAAGGATTGCGGAGGTGTGAAAGTAATTAGCGGGGCTTGAGAAAACTTTGCCCGTTTTCAGGCCACACATTTGTCAAAAGTAAATTCTCGAAGCATATTTGAAATCAGCAGCTCATTTACTTTCGAATGGTGCTTTCAAAATTTAATTTTGACCACTTCCAAGAATTCCGACGGTTTGCGACGGATTTTGGGACACAAGTTAGTAGCGGTGTTGCACATTCGTAATGGTTAGCCGAAATGGCTTCAAAATAGGCCAATTCATTACCAGCTCAGTTGGCTGTCAATTTTGCACATGAAAAGAATCATACCTCAGAATCCCCTCTGTGTAAAAATTCGGCTAACATCTGGAATACATCAGAGAAAAGTCCACAGATGCTGATGACTCAACACATGATCGATATCGATGATACAGAATCGACAAAATATTGTCATTTCTCATATCATCTTCGCGTTTCCTTCTGACACAGTCAAAACATGACTTGCCGTTCAAAATCTATTATATTGCATTTTTAGTATCAACCACATGTTCGGCTTTGGGAGTCCTATTTGTATTCAAAAACAGCGCTGAAAAAGCAGCTGAAGCAGCTCAAGAAACTGACGATGTTGGGGTCTCCATGTACGAACATAGAGTTCGGAAGATAGATTATGAATGTGACTTGTTAAATCCCCCTCCCCCCCCCCCCCAATCCCCAAAAAACGGCGTCTGTTCCTATGAGGTACGTGAAAACGACCCTCGTACACGCGCACGAGCAAACACGAGCGAGTGTTCCTGCATTAAAGGCATCACGCCACGAATCTGGGGTGGTGCGGGTTTCAGGTGGGTTATGCCTATACGGGGTCGTAGAAAAAGGGGAGGAGAATGATTCCGTCCATTTCTTCGTAACTGCCGTAAAAAACGGCTCGGAAGATGCGGCTCCGAGCGTCCCGGGGCGCCATTTTCTGCAATGAGTTCTGTTAGAGCGTGCCAACCTTCGGCATGCGCCGGGTTCCGGGCCCTTTTACGGCAATTAGGAAGAAATGGACGGAATCACACTCCTCCCCATAATCTACGACCCCGTATTGGCATAACCCACCTGAAACCCGCATCAGCCGAGGTTCGTAGGGTAATGACAATAATGGCTACCTTTAATGAGGTCACCTCAGTAGCCTATTCAATTCAAACCAATGAAAAAGCAGCCGAGGAAACCGGAGCGTGTGCAAGGGTGACGTGTTCCCAGGTACCTCGTAGGAACAAATGTCTCCCACTCCGTTTTTCAGGACGATTAGGGGGAAACGAGCGGGCCCGCGCTCGTATTCCTAATCTACATCTCGAACCCTAAGTTCTCCATCAGGTTTACACACTACGTCAATTTCGTGGTTTTAATATCAGAGACTTATTAAACGAGGAACTGTCAGTTAATTTTGTGTGCTATAACTAAATACGTGACTGAGTCAGGAGAAGATAGTTTTATGCAATATTTCCACTTAATCTCCTTTTCCATGATCATGAAAACGCGTGGGCGAAAGGTCACAAACAGTTTTCGTTATGGCTCCAATGATGCACTTCTTCAGCAAAAATATAAGCAGATGGTCCACTTTAAAAGAGAAGTGAAACATTGTTTCATATATTTGTATATGTTACATAGGTGAGCGAGCGATACTATCCATGTACCGCAATCCAGATTACCGTACCAAAAGGTTAACTTGATCCACAGGTGTTTTGCCAGTTCCTTTTAAGAAGCTGCTCTCCTTCTTTTTGAAAAGCATCAACTGCACTTTTCAGTCGTATGAGTGGAACTTTTTTGCGTAATCGAAGCGAAGAGTATAATTCGCAAACAGCCAAACGCATCCAGAGACGCATTTACGAGCACGACCTCAACTATACAGGAAATATGTGTCACTTTTAGCAAAAAATAGCAGTAAGTCCGTTCCTGAACCGGCCACCGTCACGGGACAAGTGCAAGGTTGCTCCTGTTTTACGGCATTAATGCATAATCATTAGCTTGATGCAGAAGGTAATGAAATAACGTCGGGGAAAAAAATTAGGAAAACGTTTTCAAACCCTTCAAAACATTATTTGTAGGGCGACAGCTATGAAAGGATGTATTTCTGAGCTTCTTTGTCCTCATTTCTCCTCGTTCCTTCCAGCGACTGAGAATCCTGGGCCTATCGTAGAAGAATTGATCCTATTTTCTTTACTTGTTTTTTTAACCTTAAAATGCTTGACATACCGTCATTTTCTCTGCGAGACAACGACGGTACCAACTGTATTAGAAACAGCGCCAACAGCCCGTCAAGTGCCCATTTTCCCGCGAAAGGGGGGGGGGGGGGAGGGGAGGGGTAAATACCTGCTCTTATGTGGCATGTCGTTAGGTACCTCGTAGGAAAATTCGGTCCACGAGGCGATTTCCCACGAAGTGATCAGATCAGCTTGGAAGAACTGAGCGCGGTGGCACTCATGCTCGTGAATCACAATTAACATTATTTATTCGAGATAAATTTCAACATGATCAATTTTGTGGTTTGTTGCCTTTAAGAGCAAAATTGGAAATGAACCCTACTTTCCTCAAGAATTATTAGTTGAAGATGGCATTATGATTACTTTAATACATTCTTCCTTGAAAATTCTAGAAAACTCACTTAACAATGTTAGTAGATTTCGACTGAGGGATTTCCACTGGCGCACTACCGTTCACATTCGCCTCCGTCTTCTCCACAATTTCCGATTTGGATTTTCGAAGTTTTTTACGACCAAAAAACTTCTTCATCCCTGCAAGAATTCGTGATTTAAATCACCCCAAACAACGGAAAATTACTTTGGTTAATGAACTGATTCACGATTCAGAGAGCTTGCAAAGAATTACGAGAGAGAAAGTAGAGCAACACAGAACACTAGCGTAACAAATGACTACAGCGAACATTTGCAGAAGAGGCCGAAATGTAATGAGGACAGCGGAACGAACGCTGCAAATCCGCGAATTTCTGAAGAAGAGTGGCTGTAAAGAATCGATAAACGTAGGATTTATTCAAAAGCATACGAAAGTGGCACGTAGTTGGTGTAAAGCGAAGAAAGGCGGCGAATCGCCAAGAATTTATGAAGCACATCATCAAAAACACCTCTTCACAGTGACTAGACGGCGATAACAACCACCTGACGCTTTCGCAGTTGTGATGACAGCGATCACCTGTGAGTGAATTGTGATCCAGTAAAAAGATGAAAAAAGAGGAGAAAACTGCAAGAGATTTTCATCAGGCATATGGATTTAGGTAGGAGTTGGAAGTGAATTTCAAACAGAGAGAAATTCCGTCGTAGAAAACAGATATTTTCCGCAATTACGTGGATCAGCATCGAAAGAATAGTATTTTCTAGAAAACACAACTCATGCACTTTCTATTAGCCCTTTTCCTCTGCCGTAGACCTGTGTTGTGTAAATAGAACACCTACTCGCGGGGAGAGGTCAAGTCAGACACGAGAAGTCGGTGAAACTCAGTTTAGCATTCGATTTAAGGATTTTGTTAGTCTCGGAAGGGATTACGTAAATGTGCCACAAGTTCCGCTAAAGACCATCTCTATCATACTTCCGATAAACAATCACTGATAAGAAAGCGAACGCGAAAAGCAGCTACATACCTCAGCCCTCACTCGACTAAAAAACTCGGTTCGAAGCGGTAAGCAGGTCAGCGTCAACCAGTTGCTGCCGTGAAACAGCTGTTAAAAGTTATTTCAGAAAGCGCTAGTTAGCGCTTTAGTGCACGATCTCAAAAAACTATGTGCACACGTGTTCGTTCTCAAGACTGGTCAATTTTAAGAAAGGTTCTGGTCAACGCAGAACATGCGACATGCTACGGATAAACCACACATAAACTCATTTGAAACCCGTTTCGGCTTTGCAATGACATGGATGTCTAAATTTTAAGATTTAGCTAATTTTGTCTTATGCAGAGTCAATTTTTGTGTCAAAAACCATTTTTCAGACTTTACTTGGGTATGGGATGTGAAGAACGCAATGGTGTAGACGGATCATATGGATCATGGTCGGATCAAATTCAAAATCGAATGAGTTTCAAATGGAAGTCACTCCTGTAGTCAATGATGGATGTAGAGGTCAACTTGGATTTGACATCTGAAAAAAAAACCTGAACAAATCAAGTGCATACGCCCCTCCACTAACAAACTAATGGCTTACGATCATGTTTCGGATGAGCGAACGAAGAGGACCGCAAATAGGATGAGAACACTTCGTGTACTAAGTTGTATCATGTTCACCAATGTAAGGTAAGTATGGATGGTGGAATGGATGTAAATTCGGATAAGTACAAATTACGGCTCGCTAACTTGATTTGCGTGGGTTACGGACTGTTCCAACGTAACTCATTCGTAAGGAGCTGAGCATCACTATTTGTATGTTTAAGATGGAATTTGTGCGCATCGTGCAATGAGGTCCCATACTTTCCCTCTGCACACAGGCGAGGGAACTTGTAGAAGACCCTTACGTAGATTTCCTCTAAAAAAACAACACCATTTCATTATTCCATTATTTTATTGCTTATCATAACTAGAGAAAAGGTGAGCCACCATCTACTGCTCGACCGACCCTTTTCTAAACGCCTACCAAAAGGTCATTTAAAAACTAGTACGAGAATCAAAAAGAAGGTTCTGGATTCGTATTTATTATTAGTATTTGGATACAGAATTCCACGGCATAAGGACTTTTCACACCTCAAAGAAAAGAATCCAAAAACCTGGACCATTTTGGAAAAACAATTACTCCAATCGGTGTCCCAAAATATTAGAAGCTAATTCCATTGAACTGTCAACGCAAGGAAATGAGGTACCATGTTATCGGAACTTCCCGATCCTTCTGAGCACATATTATAGGATATATAATAATGTAATGTAATAAATAATATACATATATAGGTATAATATATAATATGTGCTACTAGACCTCAAATTTGTTTTTATAAGATTGAGGATTTTTATAATGTCAAATGATGCCTACGTTTGATCGGAAAAAAAAACATTCTTAGCAGTCAGCTTCTTAGCATTTTTTTTTATTCTGTTGGAAATAAAAGACCAACTAATGAAGTTTCCTCTTTCGTATATGGAAAGACTTAAAAACCTCATATCTGGAAAAGAACAGGAAAAATTGTGCTGTGTACTGAATATTAAGGAGAATGCATCGACCCGATTATTCATAGAAAGGAATCGTTCCACGCATAGTTTGTACCAACTGAATCGAGTCGTTCGAGTAAATTGAAGAGCTACATATATTATTGGAATGAGCTTCCAAAAAAAAGAACAGTAAATGAAAATGATAACGGAGAAAGAGTAATGTCAGAGCGTCTGCAGAAACCAGATGTTGACAAGCATGGAGAATAAAACAAATGTGTTAAGAACTCAACGGAAGGAACATATGGTCGTTGACGAACATTTCGTAGGTATTCGCGTTTATAGCCAAAGCCTCGGAAGAGCACAAGGAACGTGGTAGCAAAAGCAGCAAAAGTAGTGCACCACCAAGGTGTTGTACACAAATGCTTGTGCGGTTTATGCACCACACAACAGAACACGTTTAAAACGGTCACAATAACAGAAAATATAAATAAAGTCAGTAGGAAAACAGAAAACATGTGACAAATAATGAAATGTTCAAGTGGTAATGGAAGTAGATACTAATCCTATGATCGTACGTCCTCTTGTGAATCCCTCTCCAGAATCTAAATTATGTAGTTGATCTGCTATCCATCACTGCATGCGCACTTTTTGTTGACTTAATGAAATAACAAGGACAATGAATGCATTCACATTATAAGCAAAGCGCTGAAATCGATGCATGTAGAGCACCATTCGGAGGCAAAGGCATCTAAACAGTCTACATAGAAACAAATAGCTACTGCAGGAGAGCTAGATGGAATAAAATGTTTGGTGTTGTTTGAGTAGTGAAAAATATTTTGGAAGGTGTAGTTTAACGGCATCCAAAAACAAGAAATAGACGTGTAATGAGTAGCACGGACTAATATTTCCGACATGTAGTCAGGTCAAAACGATATGGACCGCGGTGCATTCGCATACGCGCTCGAAACCGTGCGGTTAAAGGCATTACCCCACGAATCTGTAGTGGTACGGGTTTCAGGCGGGTAAAGCCTATACGGGGTCGTAGATTGTGGGGAAGAGGGTGATTCCATTCATCTCTTCTTGCATCAGTGTACTTTTTGAGTGCATGCGATTTTCGGAATTGGGTTTTCGACAAATCGCAGGCGGGGCGGGTCACAAGGATTGCGCATCGCACAGAAGCCGCTGTAAGAAACAGCGTTCCGGGGTAGTCCGTTTCTACCGATAAAGGGGGAGATGAACGGAATCACCTTCTACTCCACAATCTGCGATCCTATATTAGCATTACGCGGCTGAAACTCGTACCACCCCAGATTCCTGGGATAATGTCTTTAAGGCAGCACTTGGAACCGAGGTGTGACCATCACAAACTGCAGCGATGGGTGGTGCCAGCAAAGGTTCCAGTACGCTCCGTTCCGCGTCGCTACACAGCACCGCTTCAAGAGAAGCTGCGCATACAGTTGCACCATGCTTCATGTCGTCTTGACCCTACTATACAGTGGAGGACACCTTATAAAATGCATCGGGTATGAGGTGTAGGATACCTAGTGGAAGAATTTGGGTTTAAAGTTCTTGTAAGCGGAAAATGAGTGGGGTGGTTTAGTAAAAGTTGTATTGTGTTAATCAATATGTTTAGGATGCGAGACGATGTTCACTTCAATTAAGAATCGTTTGAGGTTTACGTACATGTATTTAGCCTTGGCCCGCTTATATCCTCCCAGACGAGTCTGGAACCAATTTATCGAACCCGAAGGGTTTGCTTGACACTGGGGCGGAATCCAACCTCCTATCGATTATGTTGCACCCGCAGCGGGACCCTTTACCAACTACGCCACACTCCCAACGGTTTGGTAGATGCCAACCGCTAGCTTCGAGTGCACTGCCTCGCGCAAAGATACCGAGCATCATGCCATTTTGCCCCGACCGTACCTTCACCAAGGTGGTGGAGATCAACGGAAGTTAACAGTGTGTTGTTCTTTTTGCAATTTCACTTGAATTGTGTGCGTAAGTAAAGAGGTGTTCGGGAAAATGTGCGTTTTTTCTGATGGTTATGCGAACAAGGTGTGTAATTGGCGTTAGGTTGGGTGTATCTCTTATTTGGGGTTGCTGAAATGCTGCTTTTGAAGAAGTGGTGAAGTGAAAAGGAGCAGCTGTTCAATAGGAAACATACTTTTGAAAAAAATTGGATATAAGGATTTCCTTCGGGAGCTCCTATTATGCTATACAATAACGCGCTTAGTCCGTGTGTGTATGTGTGGGTGTTTGTCTGTGTGTCACGAAAATACTCCATAATGATGCAAAACTCTGCCCCGGTGGGGTGCCGAACCACGGCCGTACACCTGATAGGGGAGAACTCTACCTTTCCACCATTGTCCAAGGAAAAATCATCATGTTTGTTGGGTTTGATAGGCCAAGTTAGTTCCCGTCATACGTTAGTGAGGGTAAAACTTCTGCGTGAGTGTACACTTCTAAATTTGCAAACTATCATGTTATATAATAACTGACTTATTTTGTGTGCGTCTGTGTATGCGTGTGTCTCAGAGGGGGAGGATTATTATGGCGTCGGTTTGGTGAGCTAGAGCCCCAGCGAGGTAAAATTGAGTGGGACGGGTCCTACGACGTCGAATTCGTGCCCCTGACCCAGAAAACCATGGAGTGGGGTGTGACGGCTCGCACTGCCTCGGATTGGTGCGCGGGAACCCCAACGGCAGAATGGGTTTCTATTACTCATTCGCGTATCTATTTCCAAGCATATTTCCCTGATGCTGCTAACATCCTTTATTCCCAAGCTGGAAACACACTTTCAAACGGCTGCTTAGATACAATGCAAGCCAACACACGTTCACGTAGTCTGACGTAGAGTTTTATCTTCATCACTATGATGATGATATTCACCTCATTTCATGGTAGCACATCATTCTGTGCTAATTTTTGAGAGCGGAGGAAACTCATACTTCGATCAATGTTTCCAATTTCTGGAGATTTCGGAGAAACATAGATGTAAATTCAAGTTTGATTGTTCTCCAAATATAGTACTGACGCATTTAGGAAGAAAATCATGAAATCTCCCATCTATGCCTAAATTTTTGAAGAAAAAATTGAAAGGGTTGATAAAAAAACAGTAGTAATTTCGCAAAAGAAAGTCGCTACTGTTATTTCCTATTGATTGGTGAAGGCGAGCGAAGTGAACACTAGAAAAGTCTGAAGTCCGGCTTTAGCCGGATGTTCAGACTGGTATTTTGAATAATGATTCAAGTCAACACTAAAAGCAACGTTGCACGTTAACACATAAATTACATTCCACAGATCGACGCAGTGAATTCCATAAACAGCAATTATTCGAGCCAGCTGAATTCGAAATGGAAGCTCTGCGTACATTAGAAGAAGAACTACTACAAGAGGCGTCTTGGATTCTAGGTGGGAAGGTTTTTCTGGCAGATTTCTGAAATTGTTATATAAAGAGGCGTAGCTTTGCCAGCAGTAATTTCTCGACCAAACCGTGGCGCATCGGGCAAAAATTTTGTTTACGCAAAACAATTATTTTGGTTGATCCTGAGCTCTCGAATTATAAACACCGGGTGGATTAACACTAGAAATAAGATGCATGCCTTACACCGAGCTCCCAATCCTTCTTTTTTCCCCGGTGGATCTGGATAATGGAAAATGTCACCAACACCGCATCAAAGGTGCCATAAAAAACTGATGCATGTTTCGATGAGGTAAATTACGAAATATATTCCAACGAGGGAGAAATGGTGGACGGAAAGGCAAAGAAATGGTGAACTTTCAGCTATCAGAATTTCCAGGGGTTATGAGCCTTATTGCAGATCGCATCCGTGAGGTAATGCAGGATTCTAGGTGGGAAGGCTTTTCTGGCAGATTTCTGAAATTGTTATATGAAGAGTATGTCTTTTTTTAAGCCAAAGGAATGCTGAGATCGAGGATAAATACGAATCACGTTATTTCGAGCACTACACGAATGTAGTCGAGCAGAAGAACTCCGAGCATATTACACATTGATGGGAAAAAAATAACAAAAAGCACAAAAGATGTAGTAATCCTTGCGGTGTGAATGTAGCCAAAGCTTCGAAAAAAAGCCTCCACTTTCTTTTGCACATTGAAGACAGTTGTAATGTGAACTACGCACGAATACGAAAAGTGCCGCGTAAAATTCTTTCGTTGCGATACATTTTGCTGAGAATTCTTGTAGAGATTTTTTCAACGTTGACGTCGGAAACAGATAACAATACCAGGAAATGAAATTCTATCGCTACTCGGAGCATGTAGGGGTGGGGGTACTGAAAAGTCACAGAATAGGCGTGGGAATAACTTTTCCATCACAGTCATCGAATACGTGTTCAAGAAGTTAACAACGGAGTAGTTAAACTCGTCCACATCTTCTCGACTGACCCCACTAACTGTACTTCCCTCGACTGTCGTCACAGTTGTGATGATCATTCAATATGTTGGCAGCAAAAAGAAATTAGCACAGTACATGAAATAACATATTAAAATATTATTGAAGAAGGTTTTTCCTGTATTGAAATGTATATTGTGAAAAAAATTGATCAAAATATCTGATTAAGGATGTTCACAAAGAAATTCTTTTCCTTAAACCGTCGTAAAACAATTGAATTGATGTAAAATAGGTGAGAAAAGTCTCGGATTTCCCGTTTACAGGTGAGAAAATACTGCAAAAATACCGCGAAGAGCAGCTATGAATCTTTAATAAATTTCTTACAGACCAAAGTGTAATCGAACGCAAATTGATTCTAACAAAAGATGTAGCGATGTAAGGAATTGAATGTGAATTTAGCATGAAATTGCCCGGACAACCATCAAGTAGTACAGCTGTAATGGCTGCAAACGGCCGCCTAAGGGACGGAAGCATGGAAATATGAGAATACGAGGGGCACTCTTTTCACAGCGATTACGTCGATGATTGTTTTCCATATGAACGTGATGTAAACGACGGCAGCGTTTTGTTGTCAATGGAGGAAGAAAAAAATTAAGTACCAATTTCTATAAAAAGAAGGTAAACCCATTTCTCCTCACACAGCAAAAAAAGTGGCTTTCCAAGGCACGCGGCTAGGTAGAAATGTTAATCAGCTTTTATTTGATTATTTTAGTGGAAACTCCGATTAATCTGACACATAGCACTCCGATGTTTGCGTAAAAGTCAAATGAAAAACCAATCAACAGAAAATGTTGTCCAGGAATATACAACACAATATAGAAAACAGTGCACATGTATCGGATTTCTGCTTATGTTTCAGAAGGTGTCAGAAAAGGCGTAGTACGCCCAAAAAATAAGCCAGAATCAAATATATGACCTGAAAATAAATCTTAAATCACTGTACATCTCAAAATAAGCAACACGCACAATGTACAATTGAACAAAAAAAATTGAAAACGTTATTAACCCTTCGACGATCACCGGTGAGCCCCATACTTCTCAACGGATATTTCTCATGATTTACTGATTTTTTTAGAAGTTCTTTTGGGTTTAGTGGGCCTATAATCTTCGAATATACAATACTCTGCATGAACATTGAAAAACCGACGGTAAGTGACGGTGCGGCACCGTCGGCCACCGTCGCTTGCTCATAACTGCTCATAAAATGGAAACTTCAGGACAACTTATATATCAATAGATTCCTCTCTTTGAGATCTATACAAGAACCGACATATTGTTGAAAAAGGAGCAAAATGACGCCAAATATGCGCCAAAAAGCAATAATTGGAACCTAACATAGCCTAAGGTTATAGTTGAAAAAGTGTTCAGAGATTCAAACTTTCACATTTGGTCAGAACAGCAAGAGGGCGTCGTAGGCGAGTACTTGAAATTGTTGATTTGTTATGTTCTAGTCATTTGTGCGTCATTTTTAGTCATTTTAATTGTTGTATGAAATAGCGGCTCGTCCTTACTTTGAACGCTTGTTGCAATGAAAGAAGTAGTATACAGTACAAATCTCACAAAATTCAGGAATTGTTGTACTCAACCGCGATTTTATAGGCAGTTTTGACTACTTCTTTCCTTGCAACAAGCGTTCAAAGTAAGGACGAGCCGCTATTTCATACAACAATTAAAATGACTAAAAATGACGCACAAATGACCAAAAAATAACAAATCAAGAATTTCAAGTACTCGCCTACAACAATTTTTTGCTGTTCTGACCAGCTGTGAAAGTTTGAGTCTCTGAACACTTTTTCAACTATGACCTTAGGCTATATTATGTTCCAATTATTGCATTTTGGCGCATATTTGGCGTCATTTTGCTTCTTCTTCAACAATATGTCGGTTCTTGTATAGATCTCAAAGAGAGGAATCTAATGATATATAAGTTGTCCTGAAGTTTCCATTTTATGAGCAGTTATGAGCAAGCGACGGTGGCCGACGGTGCCGCACCGTCACTTACCGTCGGTTTTTCAATGTTCATGCAGAGTATTGTATTACAAAAGATGCCCGCAAAAGTCGAATGGCTTGTCCAACGTGCCAGATGTGCAAAAAAATGTTGTCCTCAGTGGATTAGAAGAGAACTTGTTGCTTCTCGGTTCCGTTCTCTCTCTACGTCCCTCTTTCCCTCTCTGGTGATCGTAAGCACAAAAATCCTTCAGCACGTGTTTGCAAAATATTCCCCATAAGGATCGAAATCATCAGAAGTATTAACTCGTAGAAAAAAATTGAACGTCAAATTGAATTGAATGAAGCACAATTGTTCCATTTTGAGTCACAATTGACTCTAATAAACATTAATGGAACCAAATAATTAGTGCTCTAAATGATTAACTCCTAAGAATCATTTCTAGAAGAAACACAAACCCTCATTTCCAAATGCGAGTTAAAAGCGGAACGATAGACTCGTTTAAAAGTGAATGTGAAAAATTTCAAGGGTCCTAATGGTCACTTAGACCTACATACTGCACCAATTCCAGTTCAAGCTAAGCGTTAGCGTTAAAGATGCTTATTTGAAGTCGGCGGTTTCCTCCATCACGGAACTAGCACCCTCTATTTGAAAAAAAAGCTATAAAATTGTACATCCATCTACCAACAAGTTTGCGCACTCAAATAGAGTGAAAAAAGAGAGACAGAAGTGCTTCAGCACCTCGTAGAGTTTTAAGCGATCCGATTCTTACCGAATTATCACAACACTTTTTAACAGAGACTCTCAAACAATATACCCGTTTTTTTCCACATGAGAAGTAGGAAGTGAGAAGAAAATTAATGAAGTCGTTCAAAAAGAGTTCGGAAGAAAATGACAAAGCACCTTTTGCTGGTTGAGAAAGCTCTGGAAAAACATTTTAAATGAGGTGAAAGCAGCTGACATTAAAAAATGCTGTTAACTTCTTACCGTACGACATGCAAAAGAAGAAGCAAATGAGTCGAAATTCTTTATATTATTACTATTTGATAGGAAAAGTATGAAAAAGAAAGTGGTTCTCATCTCAGATTTGCTTGAAATTTAACCAGCAAGAAATTTCCTCTTTGGAATGATCATAATAAAGACAGTTTGAGTTGAAAGTTTAGAGCAAGAGGAACGGCGGATGAAGGCCTTTGAACAGATGTTATATGGATGAAAAAAACTTGGAATTGGACTGCCTCTGCTAAGCTTGACATATCAAAATATACTTTAGAGTTTATATATATATATATATATATATATATATATATATATAGTAGTACTATAGAGGAGAATATATATGTTTCTAAGGTGATTGACAAAATGGATGAACTCCATAGAGATCGAGAATAAATATGAAGCAGTGCGTTTCAAATCTAAAAGAAGCTGTGCTGGGATGACCCATGAGTAGCAGGAAAAAAAAAGGAATTTTTGCCCATTAGTGGTTCGTCGACGAAAGGATAGAATTAATAGGCAAGATATTGTCTGGGATACGTCCATGAGGCCTTTAACCTTAGAAAGAAAGAGAGCTAGAAGATGTGCAAGCGAAGCACTCAGCTTCGGTTTTGTGAAGAGTTATTTGAAACCTCGTTTCGTTTGGAAAAAGACGCAGAGGAATTTCTTGTTGCTTTCAAGTAAGCAGCAAACATTTCCAATTTCCTCGCAGTAGATGTGAGCAGGGATAGTCAACAGATTCGGTGGGTCTCTGGTGGTTTCAATGAGGCGACGTTTTGAACTCTCGCAGCACAAGATCGATGGGTGCCACTTGATATTTTTGGGCCACGCTTGTTGCATGACTAATGGATACGCGGATGCAAACGCTATAACGGCCGATGAAATGGGTGGGGTGAGGTCAGACATCTACGGTTCGGAGGTGGATTAAAAACAATTCCTTCTCCAACCTACTTTATTGACGTTTAAATCTCTTTTGAATTGCAAGAGCGACACTTTTTCAAAATAGAAGCACTTTTTGCCGAAACCTAGAAGTATATTTAAAAACTAAAGTGATAGTTAGGAGCTGCACGTACTTTCGTTTCCGTCGATGTTGGCTGCGAACTTTTTCCATTTCAAGATAACGCGCTAATTTTAGAAAATTTTAAAATAGCAACCCTTTCTTTTTGCAAGCAGTTACTTAGCTCAACAAAAGAAGCAAAGTTAGTAGTTGCTGGTATGACTAACGTTTCCATCGGAAAAAGATGGGCGGCTTGTTGCCTGGGACCCTTTGTGACTAAAATGATCTGACCAGAAAGCACAACTATCTCAATAAAAGTCCCCATCCTCACATAAAAATAGATCATCGTAGGTTCTAAAGTTGCAGTCATAACGCTAGTCATCATCCCAAGAAATAAGTAAAAGAAGTGAACAAAAAGTAATGTAGAAAAAACAGGTAAAGCAACGTTCAACAAATAACGAGGAACAGCAACTTAACACAGACTTTTGATCAGTTATTGGATGGAGATGCAGCAACGGTCTCTCGTCTTCTTATTTACGTGGTGACATAACAGAAGTAAAGAGTTTGCTAAAGATCAGAAATTCCCAGAAATTTCGTTGAAGGAAATCTGAAAACGTTTCCTCTTATGTTATGTAGTGACGCATTTTTCAGAGAAATATAAACTTCAAAAAAAAGACTGGATTTAAATAAAACGCCACTGGTTCTTGGACAACTTCGTTCCAACGTATCAGGATTCTCAGAAATTCTACAAGGTTTCAAACGGACATTTTTCGTCAAATAAGTTTCATTAGCGGAATTAGAATCTCCTTTCCCACATATATTTGTAACCACCTTCCCCCTCCTTCGACACATAATTTAATCCGCGAATGCGCGCATGACACATGACGCTGAACGAAATTACCTCATGGTTAGCAGAAAAACCACTAAGCCATGCCAGAAACAAAGATCGTTTCATGGAAAAGTGCTGATAAAAAGGAGGTACGCTATGAGAACACAGAACAGAGAATGTGCGATTGCTTAAGAAAAAATGACGCACGTGTAAAAGGCAGAATCACATAGTTCCACACCTGGGAATTTCTTTTGTTTTTCTGCTCATTCGATGCTCACAGAAATTGCCAAATGCAGAAATGTAATATGTAAATGCGCTAATGCAACAAGAATTCCATTCTTAATGAGACGTGATAAATCGATTTCTCCTAGAAGGCAGGGGATATTGCCAATTGATCTGTTGGAGTGATTTTTCGGACGCTTTCCTCAGTTCTCACTTTCATGACCAGAATCAAGGGAGTCAAAACTATTTGGCATATTATATTTCAATAAATTATTTCCGAGTTAAATACTAAATAGAAATTCTATGTAAAACATAAAGATTAAATAAAAATCAAATTAAGAGAAAATTAAAGAAATAATTGATAATTAAATAGTTAAAGTTACAGAATTAAATTAAGATTAAATTAAGAAAAAAACAAATAAAATGGGGGTGTAAAAAATCATGACTTCTTTTCAAAGCGATTTGGAAGCCGAATGCTATAAATCAATTATGTTATATATTATAATTACTACTCAGTTAGAGTTCTAACTGGAAAGAAAATCAGATTACCTACGATTACATGCGAGGCAAACAAAGGTTAAATAAAGAATTTCTCAAGTACACGCTGTGCAACCGCGAAAAAATAGTTCGGAAGCTCCCTACTGGCGTATGCAATCATCTATTATATCACACTTAAAAAATTTAGGTAAGTATTTGTTGACTTTAACTTATTTATAGAAGAAACCAGTTGTGCCAAAATGATACATATATGGAAAATGAAGAGGAAGAAGGGCCTTTAAAAAAGTCCGTCATCTGGCAAACATTCGAACACTCGAACAAATTCACGCATGTTTTCCAGATGAGTGAAGCTGTTCTTTAAAGATATTTCTTGTAGTTGGGAACCACTAGGAAATTCACGTCCTCAAACACCAAAGAGTGATCTAGGGTGTTCCACAAGTAATTAGTTCGAGGAGAAAAAGTTGAGAAATAGGAGTTTTTAGAAAGGAACACGAAAGCATAGAAGTCATACACGTCAATGCTCACATATGAACAACGATGGATTTTACTCGGGAGTTTGAGGAGAACTGCTGTGGGCATTGCTTGAACGGCGCTCGTTCATCACAGCGTGCGTGTTTGTCATGGCCAAAGGCGTTGGTGCCATGGCCCCCGTCGTATGTTTACTTCACTTGCACCGGAAGCGCTGCTAGTGATGTGATTAACAAGTACTGGGCGCAGTTGACGAGCTGTCTACGGAAAGCCTTATTCTATTTCTTCAGAAAAAAATCGAATGTGGGTGGATGTATGGCAGTTTAAAGTCTAGTGACAGTCAATTCCGAGAATTAACGAAAAAGACAATCCTCAACTAATTTGAAAATTTATACGGACCTGGTTTCTAAGAAATTGTTAACATCTTCACTAATTTTGACAGATAAACAGCTTATAAACATTCAATTTCGAAAACTTCACGAATTCTACTTCGAAATAGATGTACTTATATTTGTGAGCACGTTACGGCGATCTCATCAAGTCACTCAAAGATGGATACAAATTCAGAAGCTGAAAATTCCAAAAACCCCTAGACTGGAATATTGTGAATTTATGCTACCATTTTCGTATTTGCTGCATTCTTGGCACTATTGATTCTACTTAATTCTATTTAATGCATGAATTCTTACCTTAAAAGTTATTCAGATATAACTCTCCGGTTTCTCGGAGTTCTTATTAAATTGTCCCTGTTTTCAACTCGACTTGGGTACGTACCGCATAAATTTTTTACACTAGTAGATGTCTATGGGAAATGAAAAGAACATTCGAGATTCAACACGAGGACACATTTTGAATTTTACTATAACAACCAACAATACATAGTTCAATTTTCTATACTGATACGCAACAAAGTCAACTGGTTTTCAAGATTTGAAAAGTCGGCGAAGAATCCTGCAAAAGTTTTGGAATCCCACGCTCAAATGAATCTTCTGATTCGGCGCCGATCCGTCGCGCCGCAGACAAACGCTGATGAACTTAAGAGAGCGCCAAATGCTACCACAGGGGAGATGTTTCGATTTTTGAAGGCCTCTACAGAGGACCCTCAATCTATGTGGGGACACTTCAAATGAATAGCTGGAGGGGGCTACGGGTAGACAAATTTTGGTTCTTGATTAGCTCAACTCTTTATATTAGGCCGTGGTTTTTATTAGTTAGAAATGTAAGAGCCTTTTGGAGTGTAGACAGTATTTTTTCCGAATGTTTCCTGCATTGGGAAAAATGTGGTCGTCACTTCATATTCCTTCTCTTTCAGCCAAAAGTTATGCGAGATTAATATATTATAAGGATAAAGGATAAAGTGTCTGGCGTTAATCAATCCGCCTGGGATGCGCCCCCACGTTCACTTCAATTCAGAATCGTTTGAGGTTTGGCGAACGTGTGACTGGCGTGAACAATGACTTCCGGGGGCCGATGTGTCAAGCCAGTGTTTTCATCCTCCCAGACAAGTTTGGTACCAATTTGTCGACCCCGGAAGGATGAAGGGTTTGGTGACTCGAGCCTCCGATCGAGTGTGCAGACAACGGAATATCTTACCGACTGCGAGAGAATTCTCACATCTACTGATTGAATGAAGAAAATGATTTTAGACTTTAATTGGTTTTTACTTTGTTTCAATTGCCATGTTTTTTCTACACAATAAGCAACGGTTTAAGGATGATAACTGTTCCAGGCCAACAAAAGTGCCACGTATCCGCCTAAAACCTTAACCTAATAACAATTATTCACTATTCTTCTGATCTGATTCACTCTGATCATTTAAGAAAATATTTATCCAGAGAAAAGACGGTAACAGTAACAGGACTAAGGTTACTCACTTGCAAAATGTTCTTGGAAAGACCCATAAGTGTGTAATTTGCACTGACACTTCAACCGCTTAAGGTTCCGAAAACTGAAAACTTAACAAACTCCCGAGCAGATTCTCATACGTTCCAATGCAGGTCTTGAAGGAAAAGTTGGAATGTTCCAGTCTTTCCACTCCTTTTCGAAAATGTGTTCAAAAACAGTTTTCAAAAGAAAAGATTTGCAAAGATTGGACAAAGATTTGCAGTTTGACTTGTTCCTTGGAGGACGTAGTTTTTAGTAGGATTAAGTACTAATTGCAAAAAAAAATCGGGCTTCATTTGAACTATAGGCTTCGCGCAAGTGAAGCAAAGAAAACTTGTCCGAGCAGGAAAACGTGAATCAGGTGCTTCGTTTGAGGCGCATCTCGATTCAGGGAATGCATTCTTCGTTTCTGCGGCGCCCTGATTGGATCACATTCCTTGCGTTGTCGTAATTATATTGTTGCATAAGGGTTGAAATACTGGCGCGCACGCAAACTCTATCCCGGGCCCCGGACCAGCGCAAATTGTATGCACAGGTAGTTGAGAGGGACAGTTGAAAATCTTTGGATTCGCCCTCTCCAAATAACCCCCAACACGCTTAATTTGAGAAAAACCACCAGCGAACAGTATATGACTTCAGGGAACTTTCATGGAACAAGGAATGTACCTGGCTGTCTATGCATGGAATTTGTAGCACAACACTAAAAAGGAGCATTCTCCTGAATTCGGAAGAGCACTTAGAAGCAGCATCAAGGATGGATGAAGTGCAACGAAGAACTACGTGGTTAAAACCGAGAAGACCAACAGGACCTGAGCATACAGCAGAACTAAAATAAGATGTTTTCATAGTGGATTAGGTTACGAAGATTAGGATGATCACAAATACTCTTTAACTGAGCCAAAAAGAAAAGAACAGGATGGAAGTCGTCTACAAAACTGGAAAGGGAGTGTTCTTTGGGGAAGGCGACAACTGAGGAACGATGGAAGTACTTTCAAGTAATCGTTAGTGCCTTCAAAAAGACCACTTATCTGGAAACGCTTCATATCGGAAACTGTGGTTGCCGTCAGAACAAAAGTAGAAGGTTTCTTAGTTCATTCTGTCAGGAATTATGTATGCATTGTGTTCGGAAACTACCACTTACAAAACTCCATTTCAACCATGGAACTCCAACGTTAAAAGGAGAGAATTAAAAAAAAGAATCGAAAAAAATCAACCACAACTCAACGATTTGTCTTTGTCGCTGCTCTTACGAACTTCTTCTACACATGCTCGGATAATGGACTGAGGACAATTTTCTTCGAGAATTATCTGATCCAAGTTTTGTTACGCACTGCCCGCACATCTGCAGCGTAATTTACGGATCATTTATCCAAACACAGTGCTAGTGGTCCAGTTCTCTCTCTTTGAATCTGTCCGAACCAAACTGTAATTCGGTTCACTTCAAAAATCATAATGTGAAATCTCAGAACAATCATGAGGATTAAATCATACCTACGTACATACTCCACGAATCTGAGATGGCTGGGATAGTAGATTACGGAGACGAGGGTGATTCTGTTCATTTCTTCCTAATTGCCGTAAAGAAACGGCCCGGAAGATACGGCTCCAGGCGTTCTGGCGCACTATTTCCTTCAGGGAGTTCGACTGGAGCGCGCCAGCCTTGTGCGGCGCCGCATCTTCCGGGCCGTTTTTTACTGCAATTAGGAACAAATGGACGGATCACCGTCCCCTCTATAATTTACTATCCCTCATACGAATACTCCACCTGAAATCCGTACGACCTCAGATTCGTGGGGTGTATCACAAATTCTAGCACCCCGCTTTATCGCACTTCTATCGCTCTATTGTATACATGGACATCTATTACTTCAGTGCTGGAAAAATAGGGCTAAAATCACATTCACCAGCTGTGGAACCAGATTCCTTTACATTCAGATGACTTGAGATTCTTTTTCAGCCTCAAGCTTTCTTACACAATGCCCTTGCACTTTCTCGATTATTTTATGACGCAGACCTCATTTTCCTGAACATTTTCAAATAACTTCGTTGTTACGCGGTAAAAGGTGCTGCCAACGCTGTTTAACGTGGTCCTTCGGTCTAGCAGCTTAAGAAGATATTTACCACAGCAATATTCGAAAGAAATGGAGCAGTGAAAAGTGAAATAGGCGTCAATAAGGTGCAATGAAAATCTATTCACCTGGGGGCACAGACGCGAAACAAATGGCGTCATGAGCGAACGCGTTTCTGCATTGCAGTCAGGAACAATAGAACGTACTACAAGTGAGCAGTTTATTGCTGCCTATGGACACAATAACCGGCACGGCTGGGATATTCCGGGTCTCTCTACGAATGCGATAGAACAATACATTAGTGGAAATCAAAACAGATGATATAAAGAAGAAAAAGAAGAGGATGGGAAAGAACCGAAACATCGTTCGCGAAGAAGAAAGTCCTGATAAATTCCAAGAAACGAAAAGGTCTTATGGAATGAGAAAACTCGCCGATATTTAGATAACATTATTACAATTCGAAGAAAAACTTCCATAACATGTGCTTAAGAGTGATTGACCGCAAGGGTTTCAAATTATCTGAAAGCGAAGTGGAGTACAGTCTCAGTTCCAAAAGAATGTTTTTCAGTTACCTATCCACGAATAAGCTAATTTTTCGTATCTTCTATTTTAGAGAGAAATCGATGGAAGAACTTGCTGCGGAATAAGTGAGCGAAAAAAAAAACAAACAAAATAGCTTCAAACGATTTCTGAGTGTGAGATTTGTTGGGTGGAAGTTTAGATTTGCAGAGGATGAGAATCGATCCGTTCCTGGACTTGGAGTTCAGCAGTCTGTGAAAGAAGAAGAAGGCGGAGGAGAAAACGCAAGTTTCTTCCTGTTTGAATAGTTAGAAGTTATTAATTAATAGTAATAATAATAGTAATGCACAACTAGTAACAAATTCGTAGCGAATTGGCTTTGATTTATTCCTCACCATAGATGTCGAACAATAAAATTCATAAAATTAGATAGGATTCATAAAATGATTACCGTGACAAAAAACGAAAATAGTTACAATATTTTATCCTTTTCCATCGAATTATGTGCGCAGGATGAGTTTTCTGTGTGAAGAGGAATGTTTTTGATCCAACTCCAAATATGTTTAACCAGCAGAGGAGAACGTAATTTTGACTAGAGACAGAATAGAAAGAAGGAGATGTCAAGCAGACCATCGTGTGATGGTGCAGATGCGTCACGTGCACCCGGATCAACATATTCCGCGCCCACTATATATGATGCAGGACTGTTACGCTACCAATTAGTTCCTCTTGCTGATCTTTCGATTTTTGTGGAACTTGTTGGATCACTACGCAGGTGAGCAGCTAAACGGGTTATCCTGAATGCGAATACATTGACGAATGTTAAAGAAATCTAGCAACATTTACAAAGCAGCAGCTAATCAGGTTCTGATTACACGATTGAGCAATTCGGAGCAAGCGTAAAAAAGCGTTGAACAGATTGTGTCAAGATTATTATTTGTATTTGTCAGGTCACGGTTTTCCCTTCACACTGTTGCTTGGAAGAGTCAAGATTGAAGAATAATGTGACGCCACCTAAATCAAAATCTCAGCGGTAACTCTCAAGCAAAGCAGTTCTTTCCTGATTGAACTATCTTTCCAGACCTCGTACGTATCCATAGAAATCCTTGGAATAATAAATGCGAATTCATTATGTGCCATATCTTCCATAGTTGCCAAAAGTTGGCCAATTCTTTTAGTCATTTCTCTGCTCATATGGATAAAAATCGCAAAGAAGAAGTTCCTGTATTGCCAAGAAATGTGGAATTTCTCAAAAAGCTATTTCAAAGCGCAGAATTAACAATGAAACTCTTAGGGAGGACTTCGACAAATTTCATCCCATTTAAAATCATGGAATTTTATACGAGGACCAAATCAGCACTCCGGACATTTCCAGAGATTTTGGGATTGCGAACAATCATCACATGAATTTCTGCTCCTAACTAAAAAGTGGTACACTCAATTTCTAGTCGATCGCTATTGTGTTTGCGGGAATTTTCTAGATATAATCGACGATTGTTTTTTTTTAATCTCCAAGGACGCATGCGATTGCATCGTTGCAAATGTGTGGGTTATTTTAGTAGCCATAGGACGCCCTCTCTTAATGTGATATGGAATAGGGCCGTTCCGTTGAGTGAAATGGACAAGTTTAAAGCAGCGACAGGCGAGGATGAGCACGATGACAGCTTCGCTGCAGGGAGTGTGTAATTCGAGAACGCCACCAAGTGTGCGAAATTAGACGAAAAAGAGGACGCAAAATATGCTATTGCGTCTATAGGAACGTCTTCTGAATTTATAGGAGAGATTGGAAGTCTTTATAACAAAAGAAAGTAGAGTAGATCAGCATGAGGAATCAGAAAAAGAATACTTTTGACCAGTGATGTCTCACAGTGCCAAAAAATGGTACTCCAGAAAACGAGGCATCAATCATCACTCGACTGCAGGAGCTGCTTTCGAATTCATTACAGCTCCACATACGGAGAGATGTAATTTGACAGAATGTCCAGCAAATGCGCCCTACTCATCAAGTATCACTTATCTCGAAGAGATTTAGCTCCAAAACAATACAAATGAGTACCGAGTGGTGGGCGGACGCTTCGGAAAAGTTGAAGCGTCGTCCTTGCGGGAGGCGGGATCCTTCCGCATGCGTCAGCATCACGTATTGCTTTGGCATGCAACTTAATCGATTCGATGCACTGGCCTCAATAGCTTGCTGCGCTCTCGCGCAGCTTCTGGCAGTGTGTTAGGATTAGGGCCATGTCCAGGACTGGCTGCACCAATGTGGTACTAGGATTCCCTGTCCCCCGTAATCTCACGGCTGCACCCACGACATGAATAACGTGCATATACATTCTGATACCGTTGCTTACATCAACCACAAACTTTTACTTATTAATTTTTGGACGGGTGTGGTGTAGCGGTGAGATGTCGCTGTCAGGTTTGCGTGATTAGTGACTCAACACCTCCTAACACCTTTCTTTGTTCCTTTTCTTCCTCTCGGTGTATGAAATTCGTCTGCGAGGGTGGCAAAACACGCTCGCTGGCCCCCGCAACTCATTGTATTTAACACATACGACCTCGTAAACCTTTACGATTCTAATTTTAAGTCGAACGCGTTGTCGGAAAGTATTCGTGTACGCCAAGCACTTCATCCTTTACACCGTAACTAATTCCCTGTCATCGGGAACGACGAACCTTCCATGAATGGGTTCATAATTGTTTATCATGTATCCCACTTCCGCATGCACGGACCGTGGAACATGAGTTTGCTTTGGCAATTCTGCCCTGAACTTTGTAGCAAAACGTCCACACAATTGCACAAATGCGCTTTCTGTCTACCGGTGAGATTTATCTCGAATATTCATTATTTAATGGAGATAAGAAGAATATTTGTGCTCAATAGCATGATTCTCGGTAAAGTAATGCTATTACCCACAAGAGGTCGACAGGATTAGATCGATGACACTCGAAATCTAAAATTTTCGTGTCTTGGTAGTGTAAGAGCGAAGAACAATAACATCAACAAAAACAACAAATACGAGCACCAACATAATCGATGCCGATCGAATCGATCGGATCAGATAAGGTTTGTGTGCGTCGCTTAGGATTAAAACTTTATCGATGTTTGAGCACCAACTTCAAAAAAAGCAGAATGTCTACCGTAATCTAGAGAGTGTGAAATACAGCGATAAAATGAAGCACAGAAAGGCAATTTGAACGACGGATACAAGCTTAACAAAGCACTCGGAAAGACGCTCATGCATAGTTCATTTTGTTCCTGATTTAGTGCTCCTTTAAAAGAAACTACACTTGCAAGAATGCACGATGATCTCGCCTCAGAATCAAAGCCGCGTTCACACCTTCACTGCGACTATCTTGTACCTACGGCTACCAGTGTATGGAAGCGTATCTTTAGGTACCCATAGATCCCGCGCCAGCCCATCTTTGGAGGAAATGACTCATGACGGCGATAGTTAACTATGTTGCGCATCAGTTAGGAGCTTCCGCAGGCCGTTGCGCTACGCTCGCTCTACGCCCCGCCCATCGCATCGTTCCCCTGCGGCTCTTATCGTCCGATAAGGTGCGAGACATTCAGCCTACCAGTGTTGTTGCCCTCTGTACGGAGTACCGATCGTTTGTCGTTTCAAAAACTAAGCATTAGAAACATGCCTTAAAATAGAGACTGCTTAAAAACACACCTCATCAAGGTAAACACTAAACCAGTGTGAGTTTCAGAAGAAAATGGAGGATTCAGTTCTCAGGTCGTTCGTGTGAAGGTTTTCAGTTTTTAAGAACTAACGTCGATCGATAACGAGAAACATTTGTATACATCAATTTGTAAAGATATAGAAAAATGTTGCTCAGCAGAGCTGCTAAAGTGCAGCGAGACCTATAAGCGACAACGACAGGCGTACTCTCGATTAAGTCGATGTGTCTGTGAGGAAGTACTATCGAATTACGCGCACACAATGCTCACAATCCATATTTAATTAGCCTCATCAAGCTCTAACCATTCGCAGCTTTCTCAAAATGGATCCTGTTTCCCGGAAAACATCGTACCTTTTCAAATATTCAGCAAAAATATCCATCAGTACCTAATTTTCAACTGGCAGTGACATTTGAGAAATGTTGTTGTGAGATAAATTTCTAGAATTTCCTCAATGGCAGCAGAATAGTTTGTCATACACATCTTATATTTATTCATCACAAAGGAGGTTAAAATAACACAAACCAAGTTTCCTTACAAATTTTCTGAACATTTGCAACAAGAGAGTGAATAAAATATAATCATGTTAACATGTAAAAGAAATTGAGGAACATAAAATTCGTCAAAAGATACATAAAAATAGACATCAGCAGTGTACTGTCAATTGACGATTGTGTTTGAAATGAAATTTTATAATGAATTCTAAATTAACCAGAAGAACGTAATGGAAAATTTATGCTTGGCCAGGGAGTCATTGTTTCAGCCAATCCTAAATTTTCAATTAAGTTTTTCCTTTAGGAAAATTGCTCACGGACTTGGCAAAAATCGCAGTTTGTTACCTGTGGTAGATGTTACCGTCGATCACCATCGCTTTTTCCTTAGAGGCAGTGTATCACGATTTTGACATGATGTGGAATCCACAGCGAAAGTTTAGATTGTGGATAGTGGATTGCAGAACTCACTGTGTTTCCGCTCCTCTTTTCCTAATCGTCGTAAAAAAAACCGCGTGGGAACTGCTTACGTTCCTACGAGATGCGTTAGAACACGCCTCCATGTACACGTCCCGGTCCCATCAACAACCGACTCATTGGTTTCACTTGAATAGACTCGTGACATCATTGACTTTTGACCGCTCTCGCTTGCATGCGGCACGTGCAAAAAGGCGACCAAGTGAAGTCATCGTAAGAAAAACGGGATCTTTAACTCTATTTAGGATGTTTGGGGAAGGATGAGAGGAATTACGCTGAGTCCCGAAACCTACTACCCAAACTCTATGCTTTCGCTGTGGGTTCCAGACCGCATCAGAATCATGGAATGTTGGTTTAAACGATGACTGTTCGGGATTGTGCGAATGGTAGGTGCACCGTAGAGATTTTAAATTGTGTTAAAATAATATTTTCCACAAAGCTACGAGGCGCTGAGTGTATTGTTCCAATTGGATGCAATCCATCATGATTTTCTTTAAGAGAGCTGAACAATGTCCACGGACTGTATTTAAATTGACATCAGCATGCCAAAATGGTGAAATACCGTCGTGAAAGTACATGATTTCGGTTGCATTCTACAGTACAACCTCTTCCATATTGAAAAGAAGGAAAGTTTTGAGGAAGAAGTACGGCGGTAGACCACGCGAGTTTGTTCACCTTTGCATACTGAGTGTGAGTGGATGACTAAAGATAACTTTGGATCTTAGTGTGTTCATTTTCTTACGAACGTTGCACATATGTGATAGATCGAATCTATTTCTGCGCTGAGATATTTTTCCTGAAGATTTCTCAGGAGGCTGTGTATTTACCGCACCATGCCTTACACAAATCCAAGAAAAGGGACGTGTTCATCCGTTTATGACAAATAAGCATGTAACTTTCGCACGAGTAAGTTTCAAGCCCCTCATCAACCCGAAATAATAGCTAACTAAATGTATAACCTTGCGAATTTGTATTCATTTACTTTTCATTTGAAAACACGGATATTTGTGCCAAAGAACAGAAGTAAGAAAGAACAGAGCTCGCTAGAATTTCCCCTAAGTTTAATATTGCAAGGTCAGCCCTTCGTAGCACGTTGTGTGATGGAGGTGGTGGGCTGACAGATCACTCTCCTCCTACAGGAGGTGAGAATTCCTCACGCGGGTACCTTTTCGCAAACTCAGAACGCCACAGTAGAGCAAAGGTTACCAGAGTTTGGGTGGTCAACTTAAAGCAGAACGGATGAGTATATCAGGGACCCTGGGCGAACGGGTGGGGGACCCTAGTCTATAAACCAATGTACCTGCATATTTATAGATTTGTAATGGACAGATTTTATGGACCACCTATTTTAAGAGCTAAATTCAACTCTTTGCCATTATATGCACTTTCAACTTCACTCTTCTTGCATATTCTGAAATGCAATGCGCTGTGACTCGTGCATGCAGGCTTCATGGAGCACTTTTCGTCCGGAAAAAAGAGGGAATCAAGCTTTAAGTCGTCGCTATATGCTCAAAAACCGACGGAAAAGTCTGCTGAATATATCATGGAGTTGCCTTGAAACGTCTACAGAAACCGAAAGAACTGGAAGCAGAATATGGATGTGACATTTCTCTTCGTACATTTTCGGTTTTTTTCAAAGCAGTTTTTGATCTGCATATTATTACCGATATCTTCTTTCTGCACCAGTGTACATAAATTAGACCTAATCACTTTGAATGCAGAGCACTGAAGCATCCCAACAACATTTTTTCCTTTTTCTCTTCTCACTACCTCCTCGCGGACGAGGCATTACCAAACACTTTGTTGGTTGCTATTTCCTGAAAGACCTCGAAATGCCCAACTTGAGAGTTTCCAAGAAAAGTCCATTTCTAAATTTTGAAACCGCAAAGAAGGGACCGTGGACTGTGTAAAAACTCAAGTCAATGTCAAGATATAAATGAGACTTTCGAGGTAGTCCTATTTTCGAAACTACTACGAAATATAAGGCCGCGATTTTTTCGTTTTTTCACTATTTTGATTACTTTCAGTTTTTGTGGAGAATATATCACGGAATAAAGTTTTTTTTTCTTGAACTGTGATTTGTATAAAAATGGGTCAAAAGTCTCATGTACATTTTGACAACCTAATATGGTAAAGTACATAATTTGTCTGGAGCGCAGGAAATCGTTGATCCTATCCAGCTTTGATTCCATGTTTTTTGTACCATACTTACTATACAAAAAGAGGTTTTGATGCTACAGGATCACTAACAGCTTTCCGTAGAATGGGGTCCGAAATTCATGCAAAAAAATCGGACTATATGATCAATTACAGTATATTCCGCAAATTAGACCAATCTCTTGACATATTCTTGTGACATAAGGTAAAAATACCTGTGATCGCAAAATTCACTACAGAAATGAAAGAAAAATGTATTCATTGCGGTAATTCTGTGCACACAAATTACAGCCTACAATAATAAAACTCTTATTTTTTAAGGAAAACAAGTCACTATTGTAACCAAGAAAAATTTGCTTACAGGCAGCTCGTGGCGTAATAGTAATGGCGTATGTACTTCTTATTTCTCTGCAACTCGTCGACACATACTGATGATGGTACACTGTGCGTGAACCATGTCTTTTTTCACTAAAAATGCATCATCAAACATTCATACACTTTTTACTTTGTCTACATTACTTTTTTTTTGGTTTGGAGTGTCCTATGGCGTCAGAAGTGTGTCACGCAACATGCAATGACAACAATATTACCATTGATCTACGAATACAACTATCATCCAACTTCGCATCACAAAGAAATCTATCCCCTTTAAGATACCAAGAAGATAGCAAAAACTGCAAAATAAATGCACACAATTCATCTATCAATTTTGTTATACTTGACTTAAATCTACAAGTGAATATCCTGAATAGGCAGCATTCACACGTAGCCTTCGCTGTAGGCGGCACTCATTGGTTTCTCGTACTAATTCGATACTACGATACTTCTCTTACCTCCCATTGTTAGCTACTTTTTTCCAGTGATATCCGAAGCGATAAAACTTATACGATGGATTGTATTTCTGTTACTGTAGCTAAAGATCAAAATTCAGCTGTTATTCAGCAAACGCTGACAGTATCCTATCCTTACACAATAAACACATACCAGAGCGAGAGAAATTACGTTATTAAAGGATTAAAACTAAGAGGACATCACACTCAACTATACTGTAGGTTGAATGGAAACAGGCAATCTAAAACAATTTCTCAGTTCTAAGTTTTCGTCTCATTCCAGGAACTGTAAATAGTCTATTTGCAGCGAAAATGCAAAATAACAATAAAATCTATCGTTGGGAAAGAGATCGTATACATTTGCGATCAGTGAAATCGATTGCTCACGCCCTGTCCTATTGAATAAGATAGAAAAAGGAGGAGGTGATCATCATCGGATGCAATCATCCGCGTGCCTAGTAGGAACGGATGCCGTTTTTCAAAAGACGAAGAGGAGAAATTGAGCGGAGGGACGCTCTTATTCGTAATCTACTCCTCGAACTCTATGTTTTCCATCAGCTTCCACATCACATCAATCCGGTGATGTGCTGCCTTTGACGCACTGCTCCGCCTACGATTCAAATGTTTCCTCGGGAATCTGATTGTAGCCTCCACCTCGATGTAGATGCAGTGCATGGAGCAAGATTACGGGAAATGAGAGAGACTCGTAGCAGGATATGCAACGATCCGATAAAGACGTGGGCTTTGACTGTGCTTAGAAATTCGCCGCATAGAGATGCTGGCTAGTTAGCCTATTGTCGTAGAATTTTTTTGAACCATGCAAGCTCTAATTCTACTTGATTTACCTTGAATTAATCTTTGGGCTGATGCTATCGTCTGGACGCGACTGCACCCATCTTAGCCGAGGTTCGTTGTCATTGGGCATAGCTCTGCACAATCTTTTCAATCTTCAGCTAGGATTGGCACGGAACCAAATGATACACGAAAATTGATTTTGTTTTTGAACGGAAGGAAATGTTGTTAGTCCCAAACAAACTATTTGCCACTCTTCAATATCTTCCAAAGCCCGATCTACCGCTATCGTCGATTTAAAACCCTCACTCGAAATCTGGCAGTTGATGTGACGAAACGAGAAGTGTAGCAGAAGTTGAATGATGTTTTATCAGCTTTCTTCATTACCCATGTATAAATTTTACTTTGGTTTTATAAAAAAAAAAGGTTGTTGCTTTCATTTCTGCTATATTAATCTACGTTATTGCAACACTAAGTCATCAGGATCTGAGTACGTCACAGTAATGTCCTCCTAGGTCTTCCACGCATTCTCCACGCTTCGAGGCTTGACCAGAACTAATTTCATAAAGTAATTTTTGACAAAGATGAGAGTAAGATGAGAGTAAGATCCGATCTGAATGATCCGCGTAGAGTCCCAACGTGCTCGTCTCGCCCTCTAAGTTGGCCGTCCAATCCGTGCTAGATAGCTGGTTAAAGATATCACCCCACGAATCTGAGGTGGTGCGAATTTCAGGTGGAGTGTTCGTATACGGGATCGTAGATTATTGAGAGCGGGATGATTCCGCTCATTTCTTCCTAATTGCCGTAGAAAACGGCCCGGAAGATACTCCTTCGAGCGTTCTGGCGCACCATTTTCTACAAGGAGTTCGATTGGAGCGCGCCAGCCTTCTGCACATCTTCCGGACCGTTTTCTACGGCAATTAGGAAGAAATGAATGGAATCACCCTTCTCTCAATAATCTACGATCCCATATAAGAATGCCCCACCTGAAATCTGCACCACCTCAGGGGGTGATGCCTTTAGGTGAACAGATCTCATGAGAGGACGCACTCTTCTAAGATTTTTCTCTGCGCGCACGTCGACATCATTGACGAGTGTGTGTGTTATTCATAAATTACAGGTTCTGTTGCTGCAGAGATTGTTGTTTTTATTTCTGCTCTTCAACAACTCTCCACTTATCTCAGCTGAACAGAAACCGAAGTTAGGATGTTACAATGTAATTGTTACGTTGCACGGGCGCGAGTCTGATTGCTAACTGCTCGCGATTGCTCTGCTTATACCAAATGCAATAACACGTTAGAGTATAAGATCTCGGCACGTAAGAGCTATAAAATGTGCGCAGTTATATGGCTTAAGCTACCGAGATATTGCAGAAGGTGCTGTTGTCCAACACATTGCCAGTGTCCAAGCAAAAGAGGTCAAATACATAGAGGAGCATGGAATCTTCGGTAACAACTCGTTACGCTGAACTGCTGGGCATTGTCAACTTGACGTATTCGGGTCGCTTGGCATCGATACGTAGTTCACACCAAAAAGTAGAAAAATATCGCAAGCTATGGAGCAGGACGGATGGATAAATTCCGTTGTAAGTTGGAAGATACCCTTGCATAAGAAGTTTAGAAAGAGTGATGTGGACGGAGGAGACGCCTCGACGAAAATGCCTCAGTTGTCGCACCAGGCGATAACACCAGCCCACCGACTGAGTGCGTAGAGTAATTACGAAGCATGAATCACGTTCACCGTTTGAAGAAGTCTGACCCTTATTTTTTGGAGTTACGGTAGCCGAAAGCAACCAAATTTTGGGGATAACACCGTTGCGTCCTCAGTCCTGATTTACCATTTCTTCGCAGTGAATGCTGCAACACGTGACTACATACTTATTAGAAGAATACAAATATAGTGAGTTGAATTTAGCACGAAAAACTTTTGCTGTCTGTTCTTTTGCTTAAATACATAAGCATTCTGCGGAATTCTTGTAATTGTCTGGTCGGAGTAATGCAGAACCACAAGAGTTGCTGTAATGAAAAGAAGATAATTGCAGAAATCCTGTAAAAATAATAATCAGCCAATAAACTAGATTCTATAAAACGTTCAGAACTAATACTGAAGTAATTCTAGATCATCCGAAGTTGGTGCGCGCTCTGAAAGAAGTCTTTTATTTGATGTTACATTCACTCACATGCTAACATGGACTCAAATAGCTTTGTCCTGAAGTAAGAGCTCAACCCGAGTAGCGTTGTGTCTCTGGAAGACGAATGTAACAGACACTATAACAATAAAAAATGAAATCTCGAATAGCACCCCAAATAATCTCCACCTAACCATGGCTTCACTTCTTTTTAATGACGTGAGTTAATTTAAAATATACGGGAGCACAAAAGATGTATGTGCAAAATAGGAATTCATTTTTATCAAAGAAGGCAAATGAACTGAACAGACCCTCACATAATTATCCACAATGCCTCTTGTAACAAAAATGTCGTCCAAAATTGAATTGTTAGCCTCACCATGTTTGTTTTTCTACTGCACACAAACTATTATGGTGTTCGGAAAGTATCTGCCGAAATAGAGCAAAATTTCCAAACAACACAACTTCCCATCCGAGCTCCAAAATTTTCTGGGAGGTCTTCCTCGCGATGTGAGGGTGCGTGTTATCGTGCAGCAGGCGAGCGTTGTAGAGCTTCGGGTGCTCCTTGCAGATCTTGTCGGCCAGTCTCTGCAGTTGAGCGCAGTAGACCTCGGCGGTAACTGTCGTGTTGTCTGGCAGCAGTTCAAAACGGTAGATTCCCTGAACTGCCCACCAGACGCTCAGCATGGCCTTCATGGATTTCACCTTTCACGAAAGTATCCGGGATTTCATCGTCAGCACACCACGCACATTTGTGGGTGTGGTGAACATAGAGGATCCACTTTTCATTCACTTCCACTTATCATCTCCAGTGACAATTGTGTCCAGCTAGTCGAATCTGCGGTTTCTGGAGAGTAGCTGAGTGCAGATGTCCAGGCGTCTTTGGCGGTTGCCGTCGCTCAATGCATATGCGAGCCACTGATCGAGCTCTTTCACCATTCCGAGAGATCGCAGTCCATTGCTCACGGTGGAGAGCGAACAGCCAAGACTGGCAGCAAAATACCGCACACCTTCATATGGATGCCGCTCCGCCAGATTGTTCAGTTCGTCAAACGATATTTCAGTCGGTCGACCAGAGCGAGGCTCATCTTCGAGATTCTTGTTTCCGGCTTTGAAACACGGAAACCAGGCGCGCACAGACCGCTCAGGAGGGTCTTTGGTGCCGAATACTTGACTTAAGTTTCGATGAACTTCGGCAGCGGGGTGGTCAGATTCGGACTCGCAAAGGAGTAAGTGTCGAATAAGGGTGGAAAGTTCGGCCATTATAGGATGAAATAGCCAAGGAAGAGGGAGCCAGATATGTTATGTGTATACAAGCGGTAGTGTCCTCATATAATATATTTAAAACGAGAACTTCCAGAACATCTCAAAAAATCTGCGCTACTGCGAAATCTTCGGCAGATACTTTCCGAACACCCTAATATTAAACGGTGAATGTTGAAGTTTTCCTTTTTATCGTACTAAACTCTTTTTTGGAAAATCATTCCTTTATTTCTTTACTCCATCTGACTACATCTAAGAAAAGAAAAACTTAGACAAAACTAATATATGATTGTAACAAGTTACGCAAATGGAATGTTGCTGGCACCTTTTGTCCCATTTAAAACCGCGAAGGCTCAAAGGGTTTCGATTTCCCAGAAGAATATGGCCGCGGAAAACTTTTTCTTGAAATCCTTTTTTGAATTAAAAACTAATAATACAGTAACCAGCAGTCGAAGAACATTCTATGCAAATACAGACATTTTCGGAGCCGCATAGGATCGGGAAAGCATTAAACACCCAACAACTACCCGCTTTCTCCTCTGCTGAAGTAAAGGTTGAGTGAGCTACGGATTTGATTCATTGAGTTGAGGAATAAGTTAATTTCATAAAACGAAGTGTTTCTGACAACTTCAGCATCCGAAATTAGTCGAGGTGATACGGTCAGTGAAGCGGTTTGTGAGATTTGCGTTTTGCAGGAAGGACAATGAATGAGCGTTGGAAAGTTTAAAGAAGAACAAAAACTACTTAGAAAAACATTTAAAAAAAACGAAAGAAGCAGGTAAAAAAACTAACAAGGGAACAGGAGAAACAATTGAATGATGAAAGGAAGTTGTTGTAAATGATAGTACTAGCAGCACATTTCCTTGTTTCCAAAAGGTGCAAGAAAAAAGAATTTTCCTGCAGCTTGCGACAATTGGATGGAGTTTTCCTGATGAGATCTCGACGTCAAAATTCCCAATTTTCAAGCGCGAGGAGAAACGACGGATGCTATTTTTAAGTATACCCCCTTCTCCATATACAGTATCATATTCAGCTTCAGGTGCTTTTTCGTTTGAACTAGTAGCAAAAAAAAACAAATGGCGTCAATAATGCTCACTTTTTCAGTAATGCTCACTTGATACTTTATTTTAATGATCTGAAGAACAAGGTGAAGGTGAAGGTTAAAAGGTGAAGGTAGAATCGTTTTATTTTGACAGAAAGGCTCTCTGGAATGATATAACAGCTTGAGTATACTTCTCGTCTATATGCGTTTACTGTTTATTTGTGTTTATTTTGTGCTTGTATATTTTTATGTTTTTCGCTTTAACAAAAAAAAAAATAAAGAACAAAATAAACAAAAAAGTTCCTGTTTTAGCTCATTCCTCAACCCAATATTTGTTCATCGCATGCCTTCTGTAGATTTGCAGATCTTTTAGCAATCAAATAATGCTGCGGATTTCTCAAGAAGAAAACACATATGTAAAATACCAACATAGAGTTCAAATTAGTGAACCGCAGGAAAATATTTCTTGTACATACGTGGAGTCGTGAAGGGTTCGGACATTCCATTCAGCAGAATTATATGTTGGTGGAATGAAAATTTTCAATCATGACGAGAATTCCTAAAATTGTTCTATCTATATCATCTTTATCCTATAAATTATCTTTGAAAATGTGCACGCAGCATAATAAGCCTAAAGCCTTAGTGTTATTTCATCATGCGACGTCATCAGCCATCGAATAAGGAAAAAGAAAAGTTTTCAAGCAACGTTTGTGGAAATATTGCATGTAAATCATAAGTAACATTACATTCTGTAAGAAAGAGATGAGGAAAAGTTTCAAGTTGGAGGAAGTAATTCCTCGGCGCCTCTGATGTCGAGGTCAGAGATAAAGAAGCGTGCAGAGGCACGAGAGCTACGATGTGCAGATGTGTGGACGGAAGAAATGTGTAAAGTGTGGAAGAGCTCCGGCTAGAGAAAGAGCTTTAATTTGGACGACAGCCATCGGTGACCAGCTGATCACGCTTCGCATATCACTGTCTTAGTGCATGTTTTGTTGTTCTTTTCGTCTCAATGTGTTGTTTTAGTATTTTGTCGATCTATGATTTGAAGACTTCACTAGCATTAATAATTCTCTTTTATGTCATTCGACAATTGGCATCAGCACTTTTATGTCATTTTTCATTGCCTAATTTGTCATAAATGGTCGAGGAGTATTGCTTCAAACACCAGATCTTCTTTCTTGGCCGTTGACAGCAAGGGTGGACAAAATTAAGCAACAGATGAATTCCGTTTTCTGCAAACGGGAAAATCAGAGGACTTAGTTTTGAAGAAAATATGTTGAAGGTGTGCACTGCTGTTATTATCATACTACCATCATACATCATTTTACCTGATGCTTTACTTTAGAAAAAATTTGGTATTTCTGTCTTTGACGATAAGAATTCCCATTCTATTCATATCCGATGTAATGAATCTAATCCTATTTTTCTTCTTTCATCTGAAAAATTTTTAAGATGCTTCCCATCCGCTCAAAAATTAAAAAGGAGAATTTGGAAATCTGTAATTCGGAAGTTTGTAGAACTTTCTCCTAGTCTCTAATTAGAATTTTACCCAAAATTTCATTGAATCGATCCTGAAAAGATCATTACTCTAGAAAGATCATTACTCTGAAAAGAACGAAACGGCATACTCTTTTTTGCTTTGTGCACAAAGTTTCAGTTTAAATTAAGAAATGCTTCCAAAGACATTTAGGTAATTTTATGGTCGATTTAGAACCACGTCATTGTTCTCGAAATTTCCTAAACGGAGCGGCAAAACAAACCGACTGAAAATAAGCGGACGTGATCAATCCTTCTGGGCTTAATGTAGTCGGCTCTCGCCCCAGACTCGGAGAATTACGATAGTGCTTATTCATAATTTTGCGAAAAATAGGTCATCCCTACCTCGCCCGAGTGCCATCCCTACCTCGTCCGAATCACAACTGGCATAACTGCCAGTTGTGATTTTTGAATGATTGACATGGCTGTCATAGTAAGAAGAGAGACAATGAGATCTACACATCTTCCTTCGCGGTTTAGCTACGTTTAATCGGTTTCCCGGGATCTTTTTAGGTTTGGAACCCTGGAAAACTTTTCTGTTTATATATTGAATCATACTGTAAAAACGTTTCTTTGTGAAAAAACGTTGTTCGATGAATGACTCACTGCAACTGTTATCGCTCTATCACACGACGTTTACTAAAGCGCATCAACAACAGTGAAGATCTAACGTGAAACAGTAGAGTACAGAAGTTTTTAGACTCTCTGATTGAGGATAATTTCACTTGTATGAAAATAAGCATTTTCGTGGTACTTAAAATTGGTACATGATATTGGTGATGTTTATAGCTAATAATTTTTGGTGTGTTATGCTCCTTTTGAAACAACACTTCAAAAATAATTGAAGTGAAAAGATTCGTCACATATGTACCAAAGAGTATAAATCAAAAATTGAACTCCTACACTCACAACTCGCTTTAAACTAGGCAACATTTTGCAATTCACTTATTCAAATATTCTATAAAACTACAAAGAAAATAATATAACTGGGAAGGTTAGAACATACTATCTCAGGGAAGTTTTTAACGCGACAAAATCCACCAATTCTTCACCATAACTGTGTATATAAACAGAAGTCAAACTTTTTGAAATTACCTTATTTACAATCTTTCCCTTTCCCAGTACCTGCTTTGAGAATTTGAGATTCTTTAGGATATCACAAGCCAAAAAATGTCTGGTTCATTCAGCGAGCTATTCATCGAATACTGTGCAGGAAAACTTCTTAGATCACTTTAAATTGCTCCTAGAATTGTCAATTAATTAAACACATACATAAAAAAGCAGTTTTGATATCTAACTCTTTCTTAGTCAACTATTTCAAAGCAACTGACTTCGTACAAACCTGCATAGTTCATAATCCCAACCTTTCTTCGCTTCCTAACAATCTGAACATTTCCGCAACTCTTTCCCGACATTAACATAGTGCGCAGATACGTCTACGAATCTTTGATATCTCTTTTTCTTTGAGCAACGCGCTGATTCACAGCTGATATCGAAAACACTATGATTCACTAAACGCTACAAGTTCTCGTACTTTATATGCATTGCATTAAAAGCCACTCTCATAAAACCATAGGACACCCTTCCATCTAACGTTTGCTTCTTCGAAATGTCTTCTTGATGTCACGACTATTATCAGAATCCAAAGTGAAGTGAAGTTGCTAGCGTACCTATGCATCAACGATGTCCTTCGAAGTTGTCGAGGTTTTTTCTTGTGTTGGCCTATGCAGTGTGCGGGTTAGCTGATGTATCAGTTTGGAGTTTTTCTTCTCTTCTCTCTTCCATTTTGAAATTCTGATCCTCTCGGAATAAATGACCTTCTCGTGGTTGCTTTCATAAAAAGTTTATCGTTACTGTAAATTTTTGAAACATAACCTCACCTGCGTAACGCGTAGTAACGCGCGTCCCGTTGCAAGTAAGGCTATGATTCAGGGTTTGAGTGTACCTTCGTGTTGTCCATTACTGCTTAAGGATTCCCAAGAGCGATTGTTCGGATTGGGCGAAAGACTACCCCTAACACTGAACCATGCCACTCACTTCAACTATAGCTCTTATTCTACCGGTTGCACTCCTAGCCCTTGAAGGTAACGTAAGGTTTCAGTATTAGAGAGCGTCCATTTCCATTTATAAAGAAAAAGTATGCGAAAAACTTATACTTTTAGGAAGTTGTGAAGTAGAACTCAAGAGAAAAGTAAAGCAAGGCAATGTGTCACTTGTGAAAGTACGTTGTCCAGGAGCAAACTTTCTTGATAAGATCGCAGCTAAGTTCTTACCTTACCTGTTTTAGGTCCAAAAATATAGCAGCAAAACCTCACCACTGCTTCGTAATAATACAAATTACTCGCTAGGTTTAGACATCCTGATGATGGCGGACTACGCTACATTTCAAGGTAGGATTCCTACTGCTTCTAAAATACAAGTACTTTGCTAACGCTTGTTCCTTATTTTTCTTTTATCACCCGTTTAGGTTTCGTGGAAATATCGAACGGTGATGCACACATGGGGCAAGCCTACACTCTGGAGTACTTGCGCGCTGTATTTGAACAAGTGTGTAAAACAAATAAAAAACGCAAAAGTAGAACAAATTGTTGTGACGGATATTGAAACGACCTCAGAAGTTTTGTGTCCTCTCTTCCCGCCGGAACATCCTCAACTGAGTCTGAAGTTTTTTTTTTTCGCGAGCTAAAAATATACTCCAAAGTTGAGATGGTTAAATATAACTTTTTTCGACACGAATGGTTTAGAGCTCTCTTTCCAAATCCGGTATTAGTGATAAGTGAAAGAAGAGAACAGTCATATTGATCAGAATAGTACCTCCAACCATCTACTGATCCTAACATCTGAATCTTTTTGCTTTGTCTCATGTGGTTATTTCACTGCATTAAGCATCTGGAACTGTTTTCCATTACGAAGAACAAATGTTTCGTTGCAGGTCAAAACAATCTACAATGACATCAAAATATCGAAGCAAGTTATTCGTCTAAAAATGGTTGGCAGCTTTATTGCGCTTAGGTAATTGTTTTGTTAGATTATAAACTTACCATTTTATGCTGAACGTAAACGTAAACGCACTATCTTGTGCTGTCGTTGTTGATGTCAGCCACATTTTCGATGGCAACCAATTTCCGGTTCGGTGGTGAATCGCTGCTACTGCCCCTCCTGTGATCAAGAATATAATCCAAAGTATTAATATATTAATTAATATATTCCCTCAAAACACAAAATTATATTTTACTTATATTTGTTTATAGGTAAAGTGGTGTGCACTTGACAAGCGACTAAGCTTAACAGATGCGTGCATGCTCAGAAATTTCTCAGTAAAATGTCTGCAGTATAACGAAAATGGCATGAAACATTGAAGAAGTCTCCTTCACGTAGTGATTGTTTGAGTTAGACACAATTCTCAAAAATTGTGGAACACCTTGCAAATCTGATCGCTCCATGGTCCGCAGTCGACTGTGCTTTTTCGATTACAAAAAGCCGTCGGCATTCCTTGAACAGCCATTAAAATGCTCCTCAAACCACATTCTTGGATGATGTGAGCCACGGTAGCTTCTTTGAAGAAAGAAGTAATCCCCAATTTATTTAATTACGCTTCATGCACTTTTTTAACGAAAAAATATCATTTATCGTCAAAGGAATCGATGGTATTGCGTGTAACTCACCCAGACAAGCGCGACAAAATCAATCAAGAAAACCTTATGTGTTGAAGTGCTTGGTTTTACTACGGCACCGTTTACCAACGACTCCTACATGCAGCCCAAAAGAAAAATAGAAAAAAAAGAAAAATGGTCTGTAAATCTGGCCCATAAAGGGGCAATATCCAATGGGAACCCTGCCGAAGACTGTGTTGCTCGACAAGCGCGACAACCTTCTCAAAGATCCAACGTAGTGGATGGCCCAGAAAAGATTCCGTTCTGTTTACCTTACATATGTGATGATACGAGCAGAGCAGTACGAAGCTGTTTGCGAAAAACCGATCTTCAGAACGACGTGAATGTGGATGTGTGGAAATACCACCAACAACCCTTAAGTGTCAACTGGTGTGTAATCGTACTTATGACCGACTCTACACAACTCCCAGCTGCGTGATTGGCCTGTTTTGAAGACAGGGTACTTGCATGGTATCAGGGGTAGTGTATCGTATCACGTGCAGGTTGTGCTGTGACGATTATGTAAGAGAGAAGGAACGCCCAGTGTGTGTTCGGGTCAAGGACCATCCAGATGGACTCGCAAAATCTGAACTCCCCACCCCGCTCGGAGCACATCGTAGAATAAGCCATCAAAACTCCGGCGTAGAGGTAGAGGTTACTATACTATCGTTCGAGTACGAGATCATAGCACGCAGAACACTAGAGGCGCTTTGGATCACTGCCAAAAGTCCAAAAATGAACAGGAAAGATGAGTGTGTTGCGATCTCAAACGAACTGGCCCCATATCAGTCTGTGGGGTTTTGATCTACAGGCCGTGAGGTCCCACTAAACATCCTTGTGACTCGTAGTTGTGGTACATGGTGGTCTGTTACGTTACCAAGTCTAGCGAATGAAGTAAGCACTACCCAATCCTGTTTAAGTTTGCCTATCGCTTGGATGCTTTCTGTAGGTGATAGGACGCTTGAGAGAATAAATCACTAATGGCTTTGATGTAAAGTTCATCAAGCGTTCCTCTGGAGAACTTATGTTCAAATCGCCAACAGCGATCTTCCAAAGGGTATTGTCTAGTTTGTAGAACTTGTCCAAGTTCATATAAAAGTCATCAACTTTCTATTCTTTGTGCTTTAATATCAAAAAGTAAACGAAGGAAACAATCCAAAGATCCACATTCTCATCCGCTAACCTCCGATTCCGATTTTGTCCTTTGAAATAACCTGTGTTCAAAATCGAATTCGTTCTGACAATGACACCAACTATTTCAATCACAAAACTGTCGTATGCCTTCAGGAGCAGGTTGGCACTTGAAACTTTTTTTTTACGAACTCATCAACAGAAATGTGGCGGTGCGGCCACTTAAAGGGTTGGTCGACCGTCATCGACCAGTCCAACGATGTCGTACTTGCTTTTCTCGGCCTGGATCATCAGATCTAAAATAGCCTGCAAGCATGCATATGTACATTGTAGGTAGAGACCATAAATTAGTCCTTTCCGGTTATGGCAGCGTAGATGGCCGCAGCAACCCCCTGGCGGTGGCATAGTGGACAGTTGTTTGTGGAGTCAGGTTACTCTTCCTCGTTACTGTTTAGAGCAATTAATTTAAAATAGGCAGTTTGCTAGTCGTTGCTTTGCTAGTTGCTAGAGAAAGCCAGAGATGGAGTTGTAGATTGCGGAATCAGGAGTGGTTCTCCTCACCCCTCCCTAATCGTCTTGAAAAACGGCATGGGAACCGCTTTATTTCTACGATGAACATTAGAACGCTCCTCTACGTAAACGTTTTGGTCCTCTCAGCAACATATTCATTGGTTTCACTTGAATAGGCAGTCGAGAAGAACTCATTGGCTTTCGACCGCTGCGCAGCTGGATGCGGCGTGTGTAGAGTGCTGGCGCCTTGCAACTGAAATCATCGTGAAAACGGAGCATTTGACGCCGTTTTTCACGGTTTTACAACAATTAGGCAGAGATGAACCACCCCTGACTCCGAATTTCACAACCGCATCTCTAAGCTTGTCCGGCTGTTTACCTCACTACGTTAGATTCGTGGTATGCTGCCGTTAGTTGACGGAGGCAACTCTAAAGTGCCTCTGCTGCACTTTCGAGTCAGTGAGTTGCAGAATTTTGACCGAGCTAACATCAGATGTCGTCAGATGTCAGATGCACAGATATTGCGACTCATTTTTGCACATCAGAGGCTGGAGATCTCTTGAGTTCATTTGCATCTAAAGGCAGTAAAAAGTCGCTTTTGGTCTTCGATTAGCCCTCATCTCCTCTAGAGAATCGCCATACCCCAGTGCGAGAAATCCGTAAGAAGACTGGTAACCGAAGAACTCCACGTTCTCACATGACGCACAACTATCGCGTAGATGTTTGGAAATTTTTCGATTGTTTTTATTTATTTCATCTTTTCTGCGCATTGCTCTTATTCTACGCAACGTTTACCAATTAACTAGAACTAAGCAGGAAATTTCACCTAAATTAAATCCTCAAATTAGACAAAGCAAGGTGTAAGCACTGAAATTTCGTTACTAGCTCTTTAGTAGCACTGCAAAGTAACTAAGCGAAAGATTCTTCTATGAAATTCCTTATTCGTATACAAAAATCGCTGTTATAATTAATTTCATGTAGTGCTCTTCAGAGAAGACGATTGCCCCATGTTCACAACATTCAAACGAAATGAATTTGTAAATGAGGACAATGCGACTTCTCCTAACAATTCGACCTATGACAGTGGCTTTGAGGAGACGAATAGCACAGAGTAGGTACGTTATCACTCTACATAAGTTCATGAGCATTCATCTGAGTATTTCGCAGATTGAAGATACAAGAGAAAACTCCTAATAGCGTATGTCACTAAGATATTCCAGGATGACTCTAACTGTATCTGCAATCGCTGCATTAGACAAGTTTACTTACTGGCTAAAGGTTCACAGACTCTTCCTCCCAAAGCATGATCATGCAATCCTAATCACAAAGTGTGTCGTTTACTGATTTCCCACTTATTTCCATATGTGTTTAAAATCATTCGCAAACTACGTAAATATGTACATGTTCACTTCATACTTCCAAATTTCTACCTGGTTCAAGATTTGACCTAATCTCCCCCCGGGGTGACTCTGGTACGCAAGGAATGGCTTATGTTGGCAGTATTTGTCAGCCGGGTGATTCCGCCAGCATTGTGGAAGACGTTGGAGCGGCTGCTACCGCGTTAATAGCAGCCCATGAGCTCGGTCACAGGTACTGTGTATGCATGTACTTCTTTGCTTGCTCTCTTACAGACATATTGTGATTGACAAGAAAATTAGTCTTTGCTGCATTCTTTCCTAGTTTTCCTCAACAAAAAATTAATATTCCACTATTATTGTTTTCTGATACGTTTTTAACAATTCCAACATCCTATGATGTATTTGCGACAAAAAATGCACGGAACACCTTTGGTCCAACTTTTCTTCCTTATGGAGTGATCAAGGAAAAATCACACAAGATTCTACAGCCTCGGAGCATTCCATGACGGCAATCCACAATCACAGGACTGCCCTTCCTTTGCGAACTTTCTTATGGCCGTTACAGTTTCTGGTACCGAAGACTTCGAACGCTTTGCTCATAGTCGAGTGATGAGTCCTTGTAGCATCGAAAGTATCGAAAAGAAACTGAAGTAAGATTGGAAGAATCCAGCCACTAATAGGGAACCATGCACGAAGTTGTTTAATCGCAGATCACCGTTGGCGAGCTGCGTTCGGAAGTCAATGCCGAAAGAACACAAACTTATGGGGATGTCCTCTCTGTCTCAAGAAACGACTCCTACTCCTGGGGAATTAATCAGTCTGCAACAACAATGCCAAATCACCTTTGGTCCACATTATGGAGTTTGTCCTGTGAGTCGCTCCTTGAATGCGGTCTTATTTCATGATTGTCAAAGTCTACTTTAAGAGCAAAGATTATTTCCGAGGCCTTGACGTGTGCCGACGCATCTGGTGCAAGGATCGCACCAAAAGACGAAGCGGCCCTTGCGAAACGAGAACGTATCTTCCAGCACTGGATGGGACAGAATGCGGAAAAATGAAGGTGAACGAAGTGACTTGTTGACAAATGCGCATGTTGGCTTTAATGAGATTTTTAGTGGTGTATCGCCGGACGCTGCGTTGACAACCCGAAAAAGTTGCAAGGTATGTGTCATTCCTTAAAATCACATACTGTTTCAAACATATAGAAGTATAAAACCATTATTAGAGTTTTAGAGTGCATCGATCTCAATCCGAAGACATGTGGAAAATATTCAAAAATAAAACTACGCCACTACTGCAAATCTAAGGACTTCGCGGAAATTTGTTGCCGCTCCTGCGCTCAATTAAAAGATCTCTAATGTTTGTTTGTAAGACCCGTATTGTTTTGGAATGTGAAGTAAATGTTACTACTCTACATTGATTTGAATACTGTGTGGTTGCAATGGGCAGAACTGTGCGAAGTACTTAACCATGATCACGACCTACGATTGGTTGCGTTTTACGCATTGTAAGTGCATCGCTGGATGATGCACGTCTAAAAAAACTCTTACGCGAGTTTCCGAAGGTTAAGTGTTTAACGTATCACTCTGCTACGTCTGAATTAGGAGTCTCGAACTTAAAGACAAAAAAGCCACTGTAGATATTAGATACCCGTAATCTCTGAACTGTACAATTGAGCGGGAAAGTGAGGCGATATGGTAGGGTTATTCCAAGTTCGGAAGAAGCAAATGCCCAGAGAAGACGCACGAGAAAATGTTGGGTCAAGTACTAAAAGAAGGAACTGGAAAGAAACTAAACAAACGATGTTGAAGGATCTGCAGCAAGTGCATCAACAGAAAGTGCCAATAACTTTACAGTTTGTCTACAATTTTGTGTTGTAACAGTCCCGACCAACTCGTCATGAAAGTTCTTCCTTGTATTGTTTGTTTGTGTTTTCATATCTTTCCTTGGATGACCTCATCAAGAGGGCTGATCATCGGGTTGGCAGACTTCTTGCGGGTCATTCCGTGGTATTTTTCGTGTGTCCAGTCGCGCACGGCTCTAATCCGACAATTGTTGTTGAAACGCATCACATGCCCGGTCCCACTAATTTTAATTTCCTTGGTACACAGCGTCTCCTATTCTGGACTATTGCAAAGGTTTGAACTTCGAATAACCTCTTTCACTTGCGTAAAGCGGGATATTCTTAGCATCACACTTTCAGTTGCGCGTTCTATGACGCCGGACGCAACTTCCTTCTTCTTGCGAAACGCCCAAGTTTCTGGAGCATGCGCCATCTTTATCCTCTTCATTACATCCTCAGTACCCTTTCCTATTGCTTGGTTTCCAATCAATAAGAAATACGCTGAAACTTCCGACTTCTCTAACAACTGACCATGCTTGTCCAAAGTGTCCACTGAAACCAGGAACCCATGTGGTTACGTCCATCACTAGGGCACGTTTAATCGGAAATTATATTAAATTCTGCTCTTTTAGACCCAACGGATGTGTCGTCAATTTAGATCCTTGGTTAGTAATGTCCATACGAAACACTTCAGAAGGTCAATCATTTACGGCTGTGAAAATACCGTCATTCTTCAGCAAATACGCACTTAGTGGAGTGTGAGAAATGAAAAGGAACCGGTTTCTCGTTTAATTATTTTTTTGACTTCGCTTCCCGCTGATTTCGCCGTGCATGACTGGTGTGTCCGTGCATCGCTGCCTCAGCTTAGTTCAATTTCTTTTACACATGTGTGACTTTTTTTCGGTTTATTTTTTTGTTGCCGAAGAATCTCTCTAGCAAACTCTCTCTTGCAGGTAAACAGTATGTGCTGCAGTGAAATTTTCCTTAGTATTTTCCTCTCTCCTGATTTCACTGATAACACGCTGCTAGTGCCCACAATTTCGCTTGATGAAATCGCAGGTCTTGGGGCGTTTCTATGGCAATAATGGGAATAAAATGAGAAAATGAGCTTTTCACGACTTTTTTACTGCAGAACCTTCCAGAGATCAAATTAGTCCTAACTTTGCACACAGATACTTCAAGGATGGACAATTAAAATATTCATCATGGATAACATAGATCTGATGCAATGATCTGTTGCATTGATTTCATCATTCTCTCCAGACATTCCTAGGCCGCCAACAGTTGCACCGCTCGGACCGGATTCTGCATGCAAACGTCTTCGGAACGGGCAAGTAAACAGGCACCTTCTGAATAGATTTTAAGCTGTAACTTCAAATATCGATCACGCTGACTTCGCAAGTTCTTCTAGATTTCCTTTTGCAAGCGATACTCGCGTGACGAAATGCTTAATGAAGGAGGTTCTCTGATCCGCAAATTATAATCCCTTCCTTTTCTTTTACAATTTTCTTTCAAATTTTTCTAGTGATCTAACGAAACTTTATCTGTGGAGGTCTTAATGAAAGTAGATTAGCAACTTTAGTCATCCTCAACAAAAATATTCCACATAAGTTCAGAGTTAAGCGATGAATCACTGTCAGCTCACCATTGACGTTTGACAGCGTTTTCGCATCTGACAGGAGTGCTGAAGCTAGAGAAAGCATTCCACGAATCTGACGGGTAAGGGAATCCGCGGGAAAAGCTAGAGAGGAGGTAATAGAATGCGGGATCAGCGGTGGTTGCGTTCATCTATTCCTATTCGCTATAAAAACAAAACATCAAAGGCTCCCTTTTCACGGTGATTTCAGCTGCAACGCGCCGGCCTTGTGCACGCGCCGGCCTTGTGCACGCGCCGCATCGAAGTGCGAGCGGTCAAAGAGTGCTGTCTTCCCATCAGCCTATTTAGGTGGAAGCAATGAACAGAGTGCTGGGGGAACGGAAACCTGTCATAGAGCAGCATTCTAACACACCTCCGAGAAACTAAAACGGTTCCCCGCCGTTTTTTTTACGACGATTAGGGAGATATGAGTGGAACCCCACATGCAATCTAAAGCTTCATCTCTAGCTTCTTCCACGGATTCCTTCATCACTTTAGACTCGTCTTATGCTCCCTTTAATCATAAAACTAGAAATTAACTCGCGTTTAGAATTCACTTGCATTATTTATGCGCATAATGATGAAATGGTGGTTAGCAAAGAAACCCAGGTGGAGTGACTGTGTGCTCAATGCAATCAACTTTTATATGCACAATGAAACTTCTTGCAGCCGGAAGTTTTGGTGTTAATCTTCACTCGAACGTTTATTGCTTCGATTAGAACAGAAAATCGGAAGATTACCATCTTAATGATATAGAGGAAGGCATCACACCTCTATCGCTGTTCTCAAGAGATTTCCGGTGAGGCATTGATTGCATTACTGCGGATAGATTATGATCGCATGGAATAGGCTTTGTTGAAAAAGTCACAAATTAAGCCATTGTTAATGCACATCAAAGTTGATCACTATCAGAAAGATCTGATCTTGTCATCCTTCTCTGCTATTCCAGTTCATAAAGGGATACAAAAGCTCTCTTTATGCCTACGGCGGAGTTAGTGAGGAATTATGCTGATTGTTGTCGGAAGGCATGTGAAATATCATTATCTCACTAGTAAAGAAAAACTCGAATTTCCACTTCATGATAATGCGATAAAATTTAGCCTGTAATTATGTCTGTTCTGCACAAAGCGGTAGAACCACAAAACTTTCCGCATACGAAGAAGCGTACTGATGTGAGAAGTGTAAAAGAGCGTTATTTAGTTTTCCAGAGCACTGTTGTTTTCAGCACAAAATTCCATTTTTCTAACGAATCTAACTTGATTTTAGCTGCTTCAAGACTTGACACTTCAACGGCACAACCTAAGTTTTTTTTCTTTAAATGAAACTCCCTCATTAAAAACTCATCTGTAACTTCTAGTTATCTATTCAGGCCATAATGTGAATGCCGACGATTATAAATGTTTCAAGGTTCCTTTCGATGAAATATCCTTTGCTGTGTTCATTTCAATGAAAAGTAGTGTTCATAACATAATTTCCAAGTATCACGGCGATAATATAATACACCATTCATGAGTCTAGAAATTTGTGATTCGATTCTCTCGCGCACCCGTCGATCCTATGGGTGTAAAGAGACGTCTCGTTAAATGAATTGCCTTTCATGATCAGCATTTTTGCTGCGATAATTGTAAAGAGGTTTCATAATCCCATCTACTTAAACGTAGGTTTAGGGAGGAATGGGTAATTCATATGTATGAGCGCCATCACACTCCATTTCCTCTAATTACCTCTAGAAAAAAGGTAACGAAAATGCACCCCTTATTCCCCTATTCTACCCCTAATTCTACCTATTTGTAAAGGGACCTCCAATTTCGTAGAATTTCAAAGAAGTTTTAATATGAAACTGGTGGAAAAGATTTCAAAACATTAACGTGCAACTGCCCAAAGTGCGTCTAAACACTATTTAATCCAACAATGTAACCCCAGATTACATTATTGCTCATAATCTTTCAAATTATCCTCCCTCTCTTTTTTCATTTCATGCGTTTATGTCATTATGCGAACTCCAAATGGCCACATTCTGAACTTTCGAATATTTGTTCTCCTTTTCGGACAAAAAGATGTTCTGTCTCTGAAGATTTTCGATTTTTGACGCCACTAGTTTTCTCCGACCATCACAGTGATTAAGATCGAAAAGACGAAAATGTCGATATAAATCGATCCCTGGAACTCATAGGATGAAATTGGAAAGTCCGTTAGGTTATTAGAAATTCCTTATTCTACATTAAATTCTCAATTTCGCGTATGCTATTCCTAGAGCAGCTTTTTCATGAGTTTTACTTGAATAGTCTGCTGAAAAGACCTCACTGATTTTCGATCGTTCGTTTGTGGACGCGATGCGTGTAGAGAGCATTACTGTAACAGTAGTTGTTGTGATAAGTAAAATTGGCCGATGTATTTTGTTATATCAAGCAGCAAAATAAATCTACGCAAAAATTTGATGTGTTCATTATGTTGTACACCTTTCAACACTCTTCCACCAATCCAAATTTTTGTTCCCCTGTTCGGAAGAAAAAACCATCCATTATCTAAATACCAATTTTTTGAAGGAAGCTCGATGGAGCATTAACCTTGAATTCTCCTCTCCACTTTTGCCACTCGTCTAGCCACTTTTGTACTTTTCGTTTGTTTACCATGGAACAGAACGTTTACTGAACAACCTTTCACTTTTTTCTTCATACGACCCTTGTTAGGTATAATTTCTACACATAAGGAGTGCTTCCCACGAGGTTCTTAGTTGATTTGATATTTAGAAACCCAAGTTTCTTCTTTCAAATTCGTTTTTAGTTGATTTTATTTCGAATTGAAATAAAATCAATTAGCATCCTCGTGTACCGCAGGACAAAAATTAATACGACATCTTACTATGCTGAGGTTCATTGAAAGTCGAACATTATTACATCTGGGAAATCACTAATTGCTCGCCAACTGACACTTTTCCAGAGAAACCATTTATACTAGCATGTCTTGAACTCTGACATGGTTAAGAAATCTTCAGAAGCGGTTGCTCACCAATCGTGTTCAAGCTTCTCTCAAAGACGATGGTTGTAAGCCTCACAGCAATGCGTTTGGAACAAGCATTATTGTTGAATGCTTCACACTTTTTTCGTCTGTGTGATGTCTTATCTTATGAACGATAGCGCAAGCGCAGGTGAAAGGGAGAAGTGAGAAGAAGAGTCAACAAAGTCAAGCGGTTGCCATGATGTCTTTTGTTCATAATAAAGCTCTCCTGAAACTTCTTAAATTCTCCTCTTATTGTGATAAGAAGCATTCACGTACCCAAAGCGTCTTTTCTTCTACCCTTTCACATTTTTTCCCTGACTCAACCGCAAATTATTACTGCAAAATTATGCCACAAAAACTTAATTGTCCTATCATTTGATGACTTCCTACTACTGCGGTAGAAAGGAACTACACCGCTATCAGAATCAGTTTCAATTATTTACGACGTCCTTTATTGTTTTTTGGCTGTGATCGAAAGAAACGAAGGAAAGAAATCAATTGAGTTAATCGGCTGAGAAGATCATATGATAGTCTTCCCGAAAGTACGAGAAACCGACTGCTTAGAACGCTCACACCAATAAATCACATCAAAGGGTCCAGCAATCTTCAACATCGTCTTTTGGTTTCCTCTTGGATTCCTTCACGACGGCAGATTTGGGGTTTGCTGCCTTTAAGTCATTCAAGGGTGCGTATCACCAAATTGAGGTAGTTGGGAACCATGTGAGAAAATAAAGAGTTCGGGGGTGTAGATTACGAGTGAGAGCATGGCCCCACTCATTTTCTCCTTATCGCCCTGAAAAAAAAGCGCGAAAATGGTGTTTGTTCGTTCGACGCACGTCAAAACATTCTGTTCCTTTCCTCTCAGCATCCTATTCATTGTTTCACTCGAACAGGCTGCCGAGAAAACCTTATTGATCTTCGACCGCTTGCTCGTGAGCGCGGAGCGTACACAGTGGTCGAGCGTCCCAACGTACCTAACGTAGGAACTAAGGTCGTTTCCCACGCATTCTAGAACGATGAGGTGGGATTGACAGTGGCTGCACTCATATATGTGAGCGTGATGTACAACCCTATCTCTATATTATCTGTCAGGTACACCACTGTCATTGATATTTCCGCGATATGCTGCCTTGAATAGGCTACTGAAAAAAAAAAACATTATTGATTTTCGACCGCTCGCGCTTGGTTGCGGCGAGTGAACAAAGGTGGCGGATTGCAGCTGGAATCTCAGTGAAAAAGGGCGTCCCCCACACCGTTTCTTACGACGATTAGGGAAAGATGAGCGGAACCACCCTGGATCCAGCAATCTACAACCCGAACTTTACCTTCCTTATGGGTTCCGCACAAAATCGTTACACGGTGCCTCTGACTTGACGTTTACTCCCAAGAACCCGCATGTGACTGTTTCTCTAATTATTTCACAAGAGCTTTGCTTAGTTTAATTTTTGGAAGCAGAGTGCTCAAAATTCTGTAAAGTTTGCTTCCTCCTATTTAAGCTATGGCCATAGCCGAAGGCAGTTGAATTTTAAGAGAGAAAAAAGTATTGCTTCATTGCTTTATAGCACTAATCGGTTTACGGCAAGCATTACTTTTTTTGGTTTGTTTGCTTATGCCTCCGAAATTGCACTTTCTGTTCCGAAATTTCTTTGAAAAAAGCATCGAAACGTAGAAGGAGGGGTCCTTGTGGCGTGTTCGGCCGCACTTTTCGCACTCCTTTGTCTGTCACTGTCACCTAGGATGCCCTGAAGCAAAGGTTAAGTGCCCCTAGCTTGATTTCATGTCAGCTTATGGGAGATATTCGAAAATTTTTGTGCTTATTCCAGTGTGCATTGTTCTTCTGCTCTATCCTTTCGACGAAAAACATGACACAACATCAGAATTCCCGAAGTAGAGGCTCAACTATAGAAAAAGCTTAACATTATTTTGTACTTAAAATGTGAATTTTATTTAAAAGATCATCTGCATAGTCGCCCCAAAGTACCCTACACTTTACTTCAAAATCGTATTGACTACAGTGGAGTGAGGAAATATGAGGAAATTAAAGCAAAATTGAATTGAAACGCATAGCCGACATGGCATTAGTTTATGCCACAACGCATTTTGCTTTTAACACCAATCCATATTGTATGTTATTTCATATAACAAAGCAATTTCATGTGAAAATAGTGAACGTAAAATTTTCTATGCTTACTAGCGTTGAAGTGTACATCAAGTCTAATAAACCTGTTAATTTCAACCTATGCATTTCTCGCAGTAGGAAATGGATCACCACTGCGCACTTTGATGAAGTTCGCTAACGAAATATATTTCCTGATCAAAATTTGCCCCCAATCATTTATCATGCTGACCACTCCTAAACCTAACAGGGAAACGGTGTGCTGGCCGTTTAGGATAGAAAAAGCGTCCTAAATCGTTAACGCATCACACCGATTTTCTCGTTGGCGAATTTTGGAACAAAATTTTTGAAATAAACATGAGCACTTCTTGTTTTTGCTCAGTCATTAAGGCAATGGCTATAGTTCACACTTTGAATTCGTTTAGCATTTATCTGAGTGGATTTCTATCCATCTGGATACGAAAATTCTTGAAACCAAGTGCAATGACAGTTTTAATTGTGAGGACTACGTTTGCATTGCATTGCAGTCGCCAACAAATGGTTTTTCATGTTTTTGCCTCTTCTGTTCTTTCCGGAAAGAGGGGAGCTACAGATACAAATCGTTCCACGCTGAAAGAGATGCTAGTGAAACTTGGATCTTACGACACCCTTCATAAGTGTTATGCACCGAACCCCGCTGTTATTTCAAATGTCCCATATTTTCCAGACGGTTAGAACCTGGCTTTTTTGTAGCTACAAGAATTTCAATATAGCATGTTTTTGGTTCGGAAAAGTGCACCTGTTCAATCGTCGTGTGAGAGTCGAGTGTAAGCAAAGGGCATCTGCGCAAATTATACCGCCTTGTTGAATGCACTGAGGCGCGAAAGGTGTCAAGTAGCTGGGTATTGTTTCACTGCAAGCATGTTTTGTTTTCCCTGTTGAGCATTCTTGGTGACCTTTCAGTTTCACTTCTACCAGATGAATGTGGACGTATCACTGCTTTCAGATCATCAAAATTCTTTCATCCTCGTATAAAGCATTTACAGTTTACCCTAAAAATCGAAAACGTATGTGAACATTTTCGTTTTCTTTCTAGTCCTGAGTTGTTGTTAACGGTGTCATTTCGTTCTTCTTATTACCCTACAAGATACAAAGAATAAATTCGATCAGAATATACCACAGAGCAGTGACCATGCTATCTATTCAAACAATTTTTAGCTGTTTCCCAACATCTCACGTTAGTCGTGAAATGACCTTGGAAAAATCCGCTTTTTTATTGGCGCCATTCTTGACATCAAAATGCGGTTCATTTTTATATTAGGAGACACTTTTCCCTCCTCACATTGAACGACAGCAGGGAAATTATGACATAGGTGATAAAGATTTCTTTCAAGTAATAGTGAAGAACGACGTATGCATTGAAACTTTTCTTACACCTAAATAACACTGTATATTAGAAGAAAAGTTACAAAATATTCGACTGTAATTTTAGTATTATTAGTGTGAAGCAGGAAGTGAGACGCCAATAGGTAATAAAGTCACGAGTAGCAAAATATCCAAAAAATCTCACTGAAAAGTATCCGTTCGTTATCCATCCATTCAGAAAATTATTTTTCCAGCCTCTGCACTGAACCATCACTCAACTATTACTTTTTTACGCCACGAACCATTCTGTGAGGATGAAGACTCGCCAACTACATCACTTCTAAAATAACGCTCCAACATTTCTCTTTTTTCTTTCTTTCTTTCTTTCTCTCTCTTCCTTTCTCTCTTTCCCTTCTAATCCTTCCGTACTCGCCTGAGTATTTTACAAAGCTGAATGAATCATGTTCGACAGATTGGATATTTTTAAAATATACCCAAACAATAAAATTAAATGTCCGGTGCAAATGAAGCTTGAGCTTGAAGTTTAGCGCAGTTGGTGGGAGATTCGACCGCAAGAGCACAGTCGATGTTTCGAAATCGTCCTGTGCCAACAGAAGCCTCTCAGACCGATAAATTGATACTGTGTGGCATGTCTGAGAGGATAAAAAAAAACCGACTAGCCCTTATACAATATATGATACACACACTATGACATACGATTGAACGTAGCTCGTGCCGGACTTCAGACTTCTTGTGGTTCTCGCTTCGCTCGGCTTTTCTGACCAATAAAAATTGAAAGTAGTAGTAAAATTTCTGTAGACGTTTGCCATAGAACTCGATTCTTCCTTCCCTCGCAACAGCTTTCCTTTTTTTTTCTAAGAACTTTGCACATTGATGAAAGATTCCACAGTTATCTTCCTAACTGGGTCCGTATTTCACTTGGAGAATATCCAAAGTTGAATATACACCTATATACCTTCGCTACAGCTTCGATTTGAAAACATCATTTGGTGTATCAGATATTCTCACCTTTTCTCCAGTAAATAACATAGAATGATGTGTTAACATTAAATTACGTAAACATCATCACCACAGGGACAAAGTTAAGGGTCTACGTCAAATCACGTCATCTGTTAGGTACTACTTGAGCAGCTTTTTGCATGACTGTTTCCAATTTCTGAAGGAAGGATGCTATCGATCTTAGACAAACATGCAAGAAATAGACATGCGGAGGAATACATATGGCTGAAACGCAACACATGCAGTTATCACGGCTAGGAAACTGTCTACAAGATTCCATTTACTTCTTGACAAATCCACCTTGAATCATTGCCAGACACTGCTGCATCAATAATTGCACTGGTTCCAGTTTTTGCGCCGTTGCACCCAGCGTTTTCTGGCATCGGTGTACCAATTCTACGCCGTAAGACTTTGTGCTCTCTAATACTTTGCTCCCCGGACACACACACACACATATACATACACGATAGGCTAAGCCCGTAATTTTAGAGCATGATAATCCTTCCTTTAATACCGCTATTAGATTTAGGCTTCTCTCGTTCCCGTCCAACATAGAATGGTATGATAGTGTTAAATAAAGGTGAAAGTTATCATTATGCTGATGAAGATAAGGATCTTATTTCAGATCAGGTATAACAGCTAGTTACTACTACAGCGGACGTGTGCATGCGTGTGTATAATTTCGAAGAAATCGTCTGGGAAGCACGACGAGTTTACTGGTTTCTAATGTTGGCGCGCTATGACGTACACTTTTTACCTTTTCTACTTTATGGTGCTGACACATTTACATGACGTGGTTAAATACGTTCCATTGCCTTCCCTTGCCTACATCCTGTCCCACCCATCTTAGTATTTTCCAGAGTGGGCACACAGTCTGACGCTATGGGACTCGTGCCACGTTATCCTTCTGCCTTCTATCTTTGGCGCGCCAATTCAACATTGCGAAACTCTTCACTGACCTCTAACATTTAAAGGCATCACTCCACGAGGGTGGTGGTGCATTCTGAGGTGGTGCAGGTTTCAGGTGGAGTATTCGCATACGGAATGGGAGACTACGGAGAGGGAGGTGATTCCGTTTATTTCTTCCTAATTGCCGTAAAAAATGGCCCGGAAGATGCGGCGCTGCACAAGGCTGGCGCGCTCCAGTCGAACTCCCAGTAGAAAATAGTGCGCCAAAACGCCTGAAGCCGTATCTTCCGGGCCTTTTTTTACGGTAATTAGGAAGAAATGGACGGAATCATCCCCTCTCGTTAATTTACGATCCCGTATACGAATACTCCACCTGTAATCCGTACCAGTTCAGATTTGTGGGGTGATGCCTTTAATGTCGTTGGGCCCGTACTATAACTACCTCACTTTATTCGTGGCAAAAACATTCAAGTTTTTCCCACGGAAAAAAGAAATAGAAACGAAAGTGTGCTGTACCTTCAGACTACGAATTTTTCATTTCACAACAACATGAAAGGAATGGGAGCATAGAAAACTTTGCAATTTCAGACAAAAAAAGGAATACAAAGCCACACGAAACGAAGTGCCAAACATAATCCACATAGAAAAACGATAGAAAAGAACTCTTTGTGCAAATACTGAAAAAGACTAAATCATTCGAAAAGAGGGCAAGGTTTCAATCGAGTGCGATGATTAGACGTGTGACAAACTTTGATATCCAATTCTTTTTTTTTTCTGTGTTTGAGTTAAAGGCATCACGTCACGAATCTGAGGTGGTACGGATTTCAGGTGGAGTATTCGTATACGGCATAGTAGATTATAGAGAGGGGGTGATTCCGTTCATTTCTTCCTAATTGCCGTAAAAAGTGGCCCGGAAGATACAGCTTCGGGCGTTCTGGCGCACTATTTTCTACAAAGAGTTCGACTCGAGCGCGCCAGCCTTGTGCACGCGGCGCATCTTCCGGGCCGTTTTCTACGGCAATTAGGAAGAAATGAACAGAATCACCCTTCTCTCAATTTCTCTCAATAATCTACGATCCCGTATACTAATACTCCAGCGGAAATCCGTACTACTCCAGATTCGTGGAGTGATGTCTTTAAGCTCTTAAACATTAACACGCTTTCTCTGCAACGAAGTTCAAGGACATAAATGTTGCTCTTAAATGTGTTAGATCGCTAAAACAAAGGGAAAAAGTCGTTATAAAAGATGTTGGCTATAGAAGAATAATAAATCCTTAGTCCCTACAATTCCTTAGTTTTCCCTTCAGTTTTGCAAGGAAAAGGTACTTCACCTTTGAAAAACTTCAGAAAAAATATTTCGAAAGAGAAGGCAAGTCAATCCTCTATCAGCTTGTGATTTATGAATGCACTGAACAAAAAACTTTCTATCCATCTTTGAAATCTAGGGGCCAGTTACTTTAATTGCTTTGTAGGACTGGAGAATTGGAGGTTAACATGCTTATGAAGCTTTTTAGGCTCTTCTTAACACAAGACTAAAAGTAACCTGTCCCATCAGGTGTTTCAGATATGCTCTCGTACTTCTTAACAGTAGCTCAGTGGCAGATCCCTCGCCTATCAAGTGGATGGGTCTGGTTCGTTCCAGCGATGAAATGTTTCCCAAAACAAATGGTAGTTAAATAAGACCGAGCAGTGGGAAGAAGAGTGGATGAGGAACCCTTCACCAACCTATTTCTTGTCTATGGCGAATAGTAGTCGAAGCAAAATACGAAGCTCGTTGTCGTGGAGGAGATGAACAACGGCACGTCTCGGGTCCATTCCTCGGATTGCGGCGTCGATATCGAAGATTTACTAAACGTTGGCCATTATCGATCAGATATTATTTTTGGCGTCAACCGTCTGATTGTCTTGCAACAGCTCCCAGCACAGCATTCCCCGCGAATTCCCGATGATCATTAGCAGAAAATTCCGTTGGTGTTGATTCGGATTTTGACCTAGTTCGTCTTCTGTGGCGGCACCTTGCAGAAACTCCGCCCGAAAGGGGAGAAACAGCAATAACTGACAGATGTTCACCCAGGTTCGGTCAGTACGAATGTTCACATCTCAATAAAACTTTCCGGTGGCACAGAGCGTGTAGGTAAATTCCGATGGTGCGATTAGCAACGTGCAGTTGTGCAGCTATGGTCCCAGTCGTTAGGGAACCGCTCTAATAGACTAAGCAAAAATGTGTTGTAGCTTTCAAACGTCAAATTATTTCAAAGCGTGGAAAAACAGGTAGCAAACCTAATGATAACAGGATTACCTTATGGTACGAGTGTGTATTGTGTACTTCACGTTAATCTCATCATGTTTGCTACATCCCCCACACAGAAATTGATTACTTCCTCCAAGTCCTCTCTTCTTGGAACCTCGGCATTGGGAAGTGTATTTATGTTTTTTGTTATGCCAACGAGATTTAGGCGAAACGTTATTATTGGCCTGACGTTTCGACAAACTCGTCTTTTTCAAAGGCCTGAAAATGGCTCGAGGTCTTAGATACCATACATATCCCATTAAACTTTTTTCAAAAGGTTTCAACCTTTTGAAGGTCTTGCGTGGTGTACTTGGAACAATATCGAGGCTTGGCGAAGAGAGAGGAAGAGTTTGGTGGGATATGAATGTGGATATGTATGGTATCAGAAACCTCGAACCATTTTCAGGCCTTTGAAAAAAACGAGTTTGTCGAAACGTCAGGCCAATTAAAAAGTTTCAAATAAACCTCGTTGGCATAACAAGAAAACATAAATACTTCCTTCCCAGTCAGCTGCTAAAATAATAGCTAGCAGTTTGATTTGTGATTATTGTGAGTTTGTGATTATAATGTTAATATCGTGAGAAAGATAAGAGCAACTTTGTCTAATAATGCTCGGAAAATGTTTTCAAATTGCGGGGTCGTCGAAGGGAATAAAGGTAGAAAGAACATGTGCCATTTCGAGTTTATTGATAACAGTACAAATAAAAGCTCAGCAATTTTTCTGCCCTCCACTGTTTGGATTGCTTTTCTTACTGCTGTTGCTTTTTCCAATGTTATACACTTTCCTGACATTTTTTCTTATTCACATACAGGTAAAAAGTAAGAAATTGCTCTGAATATGAAGAACTAACTACCAAAATCGTTTGTTCTGCAGCAGAGAAGAAAAAGGTTATTTTGTGTCATATTGTTGATCCAAGAACTACAATTAGAACTTGTCAGCATTCCGAGAGATGAAAAGTTACCCGAGGATCGCTAACAAAGCGACCAAAGAAAACTATTGAAAAAATTTATATCAGGTTTCTTATAGAAATTTGCGGTAATTCATATTCAAATGATAGCCGTTGGAAAAGATCTGGTTATATCTCCGAAAATCTCCTCGTTATTTGCTGGCGGACTCTCCGAGAACCCATTGGTTTTCGCGAAACTTAGGATGATTTGTTCATTGCAAACCAACGGCTTCTCACGGAGTCCGGCAACGCACAAGGAAACATACGTAACCTCGCGATAACTCCACTTCTCGGAATGTTGACTTCTTGCTGTTAGCTTTTATGTGAAGAGAAGAAATTTGTCGTGAAAGTGTGGAGCATGACAAAAGAGCAACCTGAGAAGGCAACACTAACGCAAACAAAACAAAAACTGAGGAATTGCTATAGTTTCGTCCGCGCTATTTTCAGTCAATCTGAAATTGCCAATTCTCACCCTGCAATCTTCCCCTTTTCGTAGTGGAATTGCGTTTCTTGCACCATGTTTGATTATTTGCACCAGATTTAACCCAAAAAAAAAAATTAAAAATTGGAGCAGGGGAGGATCGATTGCTAGACTTTTTTCCGCTAATATATGTATTGACTGATACTATATTACCCAACACATAATCCGGCCTCATTATGCGCAAAAGTAGCTGCACCTCTTGACTCAGCGCGTCGTACTTGATATAATGTGATTTTGAGCACGATCAGGCCAAAAATTTTGGAAGTGAGAGTCTCAGGATGTGTTGTCTAAGAAAATGTTGAACGCGAACATTAATAGGACTCCTTTGCTTTCGACTGCTTATTCTCATTGTTTATCTTGTTTATCTTCTATTCGGATTTTAGTGATCAACATGATCCGTGAACCAAGACAATCAACCATCTATTCCCGTGACGACTGTCAGGAGAATAGTATCTGGTTCTTGATTGGGAATCGCTGCATTTAGTAACACTACCTACTTGTGTTGGTCGAATCTTATCTATAAACAGCATCAAAATGTCACAATGCGGGAAACTTCTCTTTTGCCATTCAATCGAGCACATCCGATATTTTTGTGAATTTCTCCATGAATGTTGGTTGTCTTTGTTATTGCACTACATTTGCGAGTTCAACAACTTATTCCTTGAAAACCCGCTCCTTCAAATCATGACGTCCGATGATATTTGACGAACTAAAATTTCTTGTTTTTCCCATTCACAATGGATTATACGTCAGTGTGCTGAATACCTGTAAGTGTAGCAGCCAATGTAGGAATTCGACTAATGTCTTTCACACTGCGATTGCTGCTCACAGCGTCTCATTAAACGATGTGATCATCTTTACGAAGCTTATTTTGACTAAAACGGATGCAGAGAGGGCGTTCACCCACCATTTTGGCATATACGTCAGTGATAAACTGATTTCTGTCTTAGCACGACGGTTTGCTTAGAATTTCATAACTGATATGCTAATATTCGCAAAAGCTTACCTCGAAGCGTTCTCCCTATCCATGCGCTCCCTAAATTTGTTGAAGAGTTTTCCTACGTTTTTCGCTCCTATGTTGTGTATATCGTATATATATATGTATATATATGTATATATGATCTCCTACCATCAGAGTTTCCACTTGGTTAACGTTTGGTGCGTTAGAAAGCCACTCGGTTAACGTTTGGCGCGTTCATTTTCTACAACTGGCCTTTTGTTGGCACGAATCACGAATTCGTATTCATTAGCATCCGTTCTGTCCACTTAAACACTCTTACCACAATCCATTACTTAAGTTTAAATTAATTCCCTCTTCGTTCTCCCAGAAGTGGCTCATTGCATATAAAATTTGGGGTTCTCAGTATGACCTGTACCACCTGTGCTCCCCTTGTTCATCGATTTGTTCCAGCGGCCATCACTAATTCCAATTTTCCTGATACGCGCAAGTGCTGCTCAGTGGTATCTCTTCTCTCGAGGGACTCAAAAAGCGTTGTACTTTTCTTTGAATGACTTCGTTAAGAGAACTGACCATCGAACGGCGGTCTTCCTGAAGTCCGTTTGATGTCGCGTGGTATCCAATCACTTACGGCTCTAGTCCAACGGTTGTCGTTGAAACGCATCACGTTTCGGGCCCACCTAATTTTGCTTTCTTTGGCATATGCGGCAGCGTCTCTGATCTTTGATCGGTGACGTAGGAGTGAATCCCTTCTTTTACTTGCGCAAAGCAGGTTACTTCTAGCATCACCCTTTCAATTCCATGTGTTCTATGACACTGATCGCATTTTCCTCCCGCTTGCGAAATGCCCACGTTTCTGAAGCGTTGGTCAAACCACGAAGAACCATGGTGTTGAATAGGTGAGCAGCACGGAGCCGGATGTTCTTTGTCCTATTCACTACATACTCGATGCTCTTGAATGCTCCCCAAGCCGCTCGTTTTCTTCTGCCCAGTTCGGAGGTCAGGTTGTTTACCACGTTGATTTCTCGACCTTGGTATACATAGCTGAAGCAGTCGGATATGTTCGTTCCGTTGAGCGTGAAAGGGGCATCAGAAACCTATCTGTTCTTCAAAAACATCGTCTTGGGTCAGCTGAAGACCGATCGTTTTACACGTTTCATCAAATCCAGCCAGCATCCGTTCCTCGTGATTGATGCTTGATGTTATAAGAACGATGTCATCAGCGAGAAGAAGATAGTGTAAGTACATTACATTACATACATCAACATTCACTCCCATGTCATGCCATTCATCCTCGCATAAGTCGCTATACAGCTCATGAAGTATCTTTATATATGGAGTAGGGACTCTTGGTTGTCCAAGTCCTCCATGACCGCTTCGGTCTAAACTGTATCAAAGGATTTCTTCAGATCGACGAAATTGAGACGCAGCGACATCGTGTACTCTCGCCATACTTCTATGAGTTTTGAAACCTTGTGTATGTGGTCAATCGTACTGAATCCTTTCCAAAATCGTGCTTGCTCGCATGGCTTTTCTTCATCTAATGTTCTTTCTTTCCTGTTCGGGATTACACTTATGAAGAGCTTGTAGATGACAGATAGTAAGCAGATTGGACGATAGTTGCCGATGTCTTGTGCGTCTCCCTTCTCATAGAACATCACGGTCTTGCTGGCTTTCCATCGGAACCTTACATTCCGACAGATAACGGGTGAAGGCCTTCGCCAGTGTGTTGATGAGGACTGGCGGTAGGTAATTCAGATGTTCAGGCTTGATTCTGTCGAGACCGGGTGAAGTACGATTCTTTAACGACATAATTGCGTTTCGAACTTCAGAAAGGAGGACCTTTGGAATGACATGTCCATCTTCCTTAGATGGAGCTCTAGAGTTTCAAAACCACCAAGAGACAAGCGTCTCTTGGTGGTTTTGAAACTCTTCGCTTTTCTCGTACAGTCGAGAAGATGTTCACCGAGCCGTTCATACTCGACGTCGATGTTGTCCACGACAGTATCTTCCCAGAAGCCGGCTAGCGTAGCGAAGAGATCCCAGTTGATTTCTGGGATTTCTCTCTCTGAACTTGGCGGCTTTCTTTTCTCTCCTTGTTAAAGAAAATCTTCCTCGGAGGAGGCGATGGTCCGATCCCGGATAGAACTTTGGTACAACAGTGATATCCGTCAGGCAAAACCTTTTGCTTACGATGATGTGATCAATTCCACTATGATAACCTCCATCGGGTGACTCCCACGTCCAGCGTAGAGAGGAAGACATCGGCAACTATCGTCCAATCTGGAATTGCGAGTTCTAATGGATGGTCTGCCATACTTGTGTTGACGAGTTCACCAACTCTACCGACTCTACTGTTGCATGTTCATAATCCGACGTCCGATGACGTCGCACTTAAACTTCCTGGCTTGCATCATTAGACTTTCAATGGCCGCATCCCATGCAAGCGTTTGGGCGTTACAAGTGCAGATCGTTATCTTAGTCTTTTTCCGTTTCGATAGCCTACATGCCTCCTACAAACCCGTCCTTCCTGTCGCTACCGTAGCATGCTTTCCTACGAAATCAGGGGACTCTTTTCTATTACTGTGTTTTGCATAAAAATTTAAAACCCATAGGCGGGTTGCAAGATTCTAGTCCCATGAGTTTTGGGAGAATGTTGCGCTCTCCCGGAGTGGACATTTGGAACTTACTTGTTGGAGGCAACTCCAAAACGTCTCCCTTGCACCACCCAGTCACTTGATTACAGGCTTTTGGCCGGACCAACGTGCGAGATACGGTAGTATTATGAGCCGATTCTGGCACGTAATAAAAACAGGGAGTCCATTCCCTGAATCCACCTGCGTCTCAGGACAGGTACAAGGTGGCTTTTGGTCCGCGATTACCGCTCTGTCTGCCTCGTGTAGGCGCGCCACGTATCCTTGCGACTAACCGGCTGTGTTCCCTTTAAGAAGAGAGATCCATGGGGGGATTCTCAGTAGGTGCCGACAATATATCCGATTGACTTTGCTCAGACTTCAGACTTTGGCATAAAGCTTGTTCCTTGATTAGCTGCGGTTGCAGGCGCGATTCTGCAGTAGTTCCTGTCATGTAAAAATAAAGGTTGTTCGAAATACCGATTTAGAGATAGCAATTTCACTTTCCCTCTCAACATCAAATTCCAGGAACTTCAATTCGTTACTTGCTAGCGGTAGTATTCTTAAATGACATCCATTACCAATTACCTACTAACAACATTCTACCTCATTTTTTGTATTCAGTAGCCATAATTGCGATAATAATTGAACGAATCAAAATTTCAAAATCTCTGTCTTGTGTGAATGTGTCGCATGCGATCATTTTCAAGTCGAGATTCACGCTGTCCTCTTGTATCTGAAACCTTTGATGCTGCACTCTTACTTGATTTTTCTTCTATTTGGTTCTCACGTTGCTTCATTCGTTTTGAAAATCTCGTTCAAGCAATGATTAGCCGATTTTTTTCAGTAGACCGTTCATGTTGTTTCGCCGAATACTGCTGCTCTTGATTCAGCATTTTTCGGTCAGTTTTCTTCCAGTCGCCCATCATATTGCACATATGTTTTGGCAGCTCTCAACTGAGTCATTCTCAGCCGCTTTCGCTCTAGGCCGGATCCCGTGCTACTCAACGCTTCTGCAGTCCTCGAATAGTCGTTTTCGGCCCTGCTTCTTCGAGTTCGGGTTCACGTTATTCCATAAATTCCGAAGCCTCTCTCTCACTATTCTCAAGCAACTTTCGTCCAGCCACGCCTCAAGCTGTTCCGGCGAGCTTCTGACTCAGAATTCCTGTTGGGCTTTAGTGTTGCTCAGGCGTTTTTGATAAGCGCAACGTCCTCACAGTATTAGGTTTCGGTCAACTGCACCAATGAAGGTTGTATTTTCAGGAGGTACTGTGGGCAGTCGAAATATGATGCTAAGGATCATTACTGCATTCTTACAAAGAAATGATACGTTAATTAGACCACGGCTACACCTCTGCGGATGTAGCTCTCTTCGCCATGAGCGGGTTTTTAGGTCTCATGCACATCGCGTCCATTTCTCAAAAATTCATTTGACATTTTGGAGGTACCGGTGCATTGCTAACACCAGAGCTCTTTTTAGTGCCAGCGCACGCAAGTTAACATCGTGGGACCGGTCTCAACTGGCTCTACTGTTCTCTGATTTTAGCGCACTAATTTGAATATTTCTCACTACAACAGTTACCTCCAAAATTGGTTATTATATACACATTATTATGTCATACTCCTGATATGCAGATGTCGGAGTGCGCTTAAATCATTAGGATTTATTTAATTGGCAAAAAGGAATCATCATCTTCAGGAGAGTGGTAGCCTATCATCTGTACGGTGTCCCATAGCGTCTTTGTGCAAGATTTGCTCGAAACCGGAGCCTCTGCTGATACTTTTGTACGAAGCCTGCATATGCGGGGACACGTCCGTATACAGTACACAGTCATATACATAGATACCCACATGCGTACATGGTCATATTTCTGCCATTTGATGTGCCAGTATAAGTTGGCCATGCATGAGCACTTAATATTACAAACGTTGGAAAATCTCGCCATATTTCCTCTGAAATTTCACTTTTTATGATTTTTGTCCTATAAAAAGGAATCATTGATGAATCTAAAGTAGTTGCTTCTTTCTTTTATAAATGAAACGACTCATTTCTTCTTTTGTTGCTTTCTTTGGCTTCCCCCTATCCTGCTCTCTTCACATTTCACTTTTTAACATGCGGCTCGCTGTTTTAAGGCCATGAAGAAGGTTTCTTTTGCACACGCAGGAATAGGATTCATGCAAAAGTTTGTATATGCCGCTCGCACTGTCGTCTCAAATATGAGAATCGCCTCAAAAAGAAGTAGTGCTGTTAGTAGCCATTGGAAAAACGAATAGAATGCACCAGCAAAGGGATTAGAAGAAGCATGGAGGGACAATACCTAAGAACAAATCCCAATGTTCTACTAGCACATTATAGCGACAAAAACAAGTGCCTCATCGGTTTTCAATCCAGCAAATGGTGTCGCAGGCAACCACTTCAACCTTAATCTTTGAGGGCAAGAGCCATCTGTTTCTAATCTAAAACAGGTCTATTGGTCGACATAAGCAACTAGCGAGGAAGCACCGGCAGAGCAGGATGTTCTCACTTCTGTCCGAAAAAACTATAACAATTGGTCGGCTAACACAGAAATGATGAAATCTCTTGTTCCGCTTAGTATCTTTGATGTGACGCAGACAATCTTGTTCAGTATGGATCAACAAAAAGATTCTGACTTTAGATTGATGTACTGACTTATATTGACTAAACTCACTGGCTGAGTATCAAATACAAATACATTGACAGACGAAATACTGTAAATCCGCTATGAGCGAGCAGGCTTCCCGCTGTTTGATCCGCGAATAATTTTCCACATTTCATGAAGGCTAGCTGTACTCAAAAAGGATAGTTATTGCTGAAGATTCCGTGCTTCCAGACAATTCACCCTTCAGATTGTGATCTTCGGGGATGTACCATAAAATAGGATCTTTTCCCATTATGTGGGAATGTTGCGCAGGAGCAACTGGAGGAGGAAGCAATCAGAGTCGTATACGGAGACTCAAATCTCAATAGCTTTTCATAGCTACAGTTTCTTCCTTCTTCTCTTTCTCTAGACCAGCTTTCCCTAGATTTTTCGTCGTCATTGCTTTCCAGCAACGACAGAACTAAAAAGAAGCACGATGACAATCGGCAACGTAAATCGGCGGACAAGGGTAGGTCGGACATAAGCGAGATAAACTTTGTCGTTTGAAGCGTTAATTAGAGTGTGACGAAATCTGAATCACTTCCCTTTCTGTACAATTTTCCTGTTTCATAGTCCAAGGAATAGTTGAACAAGGGCTCTGCTTTTGTCGTCGTAGCACCAATAATATACGCAGACAATTTAGAAACATTGGCTTCAAGCAAAATGAAGCTCTTGTATCGAAACCTGCCTTTAAAATATGGCTGGGTTTTCTTTTATAATTCTCAGCAGATGAGTGTTCCCGAGACATTCTAGGAATACAGTAATACATCCGAGTCAAAGAAGTTCCCATCGCACTACTCCTATAGCTTGAGCAAATACACCGAGCGTCTTGCCGTTCCTAATTATGCTGTAAAGACATTGAAATTGAGGCAATATTAACATTTCACGTCTACTGAACATATAGCGGCGGGCACATTTTTGGCTATTCTTTTTCCTATTCAAGATTTTGATTCAATTTGGCTTTTTTTATCAAATTTGGTACGTGTAAACGAAAATCACATAAGAAACGCAAATTCGTTTAGAAAAGTGCTAGATTTCAGGATGAAAATCGGCAATTTCAGATGTAATTTGAACGATAATATAATTACACAGAATATAACAGAGAAAAATACAAAATTTTTTAAGTTTTGTATTATTTCATTAATTTTTCGTTCTCTTTTTGCTCTTTTGCCATATTCTACACTTTTTGACAAATCTTTCTTACTGTTACAAGTAGGTGAAGGGGAAAAGTTCCTGTAAATATGAAGAGCTAATCATCAGAGCCGTTTTTTTTGGGCGCAAAGAAGAAAGAAGTTGTTGTCAGTTGTTATCTTCATTCAAGTACTGTTACCAAAATTTTCTAAAGCTTTTGTTTCGCTTTGTTTTTTTTTCAGCCGATTAAGTTAAGTAAGTTAATCTACATTTAATCAGTCGATGTTTGAAAAGCTCAGGCTAAATTGCCCAGAATTTCCTTGTGCCTCCTAATACCATCAAACAATTTTAATTTTCTGGCGAACTATTTGTGAGAAAACAGCAAGAAACCGTCAAGACCAGTACGACCTGTAGCTGCACCTGCAATGAAGCAGTATTTCGCACATGCGCTATCTAGTGATTAAGCGACGTTGGTGCTGTTCGGAAGAGAGAAACAAGCTCATGTTCGATCCCCAATTAGAATTAAATTCAATCTGAAACGTAAAGTTTTTGTTTATTTTGTTTAGAAGTGTTGGACAGACTTATGATCAAAATCAGATTTATTCTTGAATATCAGATTCCTGCAGTGATTGTATCCTTTTGCGTAATGCAAGTGCGGTTTTTGCAGATTTTAGTCGTGCCATCCTGTCCACCGCAAAAACGACAGGTTCTTATAAGCTCTACAGTCCGTACAGTACATGAATAGCGTTCGACAGTCTTGTGAAACACACGAAAATCTTTGAAAATTCTGCCACATCTTTTTTGAACACCGTCCGGTTAAATGCAGATTGTTATAGATTTCTCTAAGAATCTTGGCATCATTTCTATCCGAAGAAGAGAAGAGCAAGGTCTCAGAGATGCTCTATTCTGCTCACTTGAAACTTCACTCCAATGAGAGAACAAGAATCAACAAGGTTAAAAAATCGTGGTCCTACCATCTCGTAGAGTAAGAAATTCAGTATCGAGGATCGTATAATACATGTACACACGCATTTTGCCGATACTTTACATTTCAACACGCATAATGAAATTGAAAAAGAGTCCACAACTTACTAGTTAACACTATGTACGCACAATGCAGTGTTACTATCATAAGTTTCTAACCGAAAAGTACTGTTTGTAAGAGGTTGTTCGATTCTCGACTCTCTGCCGTCTTAACCAAAAACTGAAACTTTAGAAACATCTTAGCAGTAAAACATACAACAAAATCGCGTTACACCACATGCTAATGTCCAATAAAAACGGAAAATGTCAACAAGTAAGTTTAATAGACGATTCTCTGGAAGGTATGTAATGCTTTGTTGTGACAGGACAGTGCTCAAATTTACCTCTAAAAACTTCACTTCGGCAGAAAACGATCTGGGTTGATAGCATTTTTTGACTTCGTCAGTGATAACGATATCCACTCATAGGCGGGAAATCGCAAATATGCCCATTTTCGTCAGTAGTAATTAAAGATGCATGAATTTCCGGTAGAAAATCGATGCGCTGCGGTGACTTGTTTAGGGAACATCCTATGCAAACATGATCATCCATGCAACAGCGGAATTTGCGTTTAAAAGTTCGAGCCGCACAGAAATGGCGTCCCAGTATAGTTGCAACTGCTTAATTTTATAGTAGTAAAGTTAACAGTGTGGTTCATCTTCACCGCGATTGAACAGGACTGGTTTCAGAATAAGTGATGGGGATCTCTGTTTCACTGCTTGTACTGGTTAGTCTCATCACTATTGTATTCAATTGTGCAGGTCTCTTTGGTAACTTCAACATCATAATTGCTTTGATTCGCAAGCCTGCGCTGAGATCTAAGGCAGGTAAGTGTTCCTTCGTCTAATTTCACCTTTGTTTCAATACCATTTTCTTTGTATTTAGGCTACCTGATGGGGCTCCTCTGCTGCTTTCAATCTTTCTGTTTACTTTTCGAATTAAGTAATATTCGCATCTACTGGAGGTACGTTTTCGATCTCTTTTTCACACTGCAATAACCAAGCAGGCGTACTCTCGTTGAATGTGAGGCTGAACGTTTTTCTTCCATAGGTCGCTGCTTTTCAAGTGTAAGAGACGAAAGCTGACCGAACGATGACGCTACACGAATCTGCTAGGTTTTGGGTGGTCCTTTGCTTCTATGCTTTCATCCGCTTATCAGAAATGAAGCAATTTATTCGAGCAACACCTAGCTGAGGTCGAACCATATCTGACTACTTCTTGGCCCCATTCAGCGCGTAATACTCCTTTCCGCTTCCTTAATTTCAGCCCGGTGCACTTCCCAAAGATAGGTCAAATTAGTGCCGGAGCACTAATTTGACCTATCTTTGGAAAGTGCACCGGGCTGAAATTACAAAAGTTTCACTAGAAACAGGGCTTGAAATTTTTTGCCGTAATCTTATTTCGCTTCCTAATTCACTCCAGGAGCAGATAGAGTCTTAAAATAACTGAACTATCTATTGCAACAGTAAGTCGTAATATTACACGTAATACTTTACAGCAAACTAGCACGAGCTTAGGAAATAAGTAAACTGAAGTATTTGAGCCCGACTGCCTTCCTAAGTAACGTCACACAGCTACTTAATACTAAATTACTTCCCGATTCGGACTGCGGACTACTAGGCGGTTTGCGACTGGGTGCCGCAGCGTGGCCTAAGTTTGGAGCATCAGTGTTATTTCAATATTGCAAAGGGTGTTGTGGCCATAACCGACCGTATGTGAAGACGGAATGTAGATGGTTGTGAGGTCCATGGTTTTGTTGACGAGTCAGACAAAGTTCTCTATGCCTGTGACGAAAATTGTATTTGGAGTAATTTATTGCATCTACTTCTTTTTAAATTTCTATGTGTTTCACACTGACAAATATGATGGAACATGTGAGTAGAAGTCCTTGTCAACGTGAATCGAATCGAAAAATAGTTCAAAAATCGAAGTTCACAAGTTAAGGCAACCAGAGCAAAAATTGAGCAACCGTGTGTCGGATTTTAGCTACTCTGAAGTTATGAGAATCTATTCACTCTCGGAAGTGCTTTCCTTTACAGTGAGATGATTATGGGGAAAGGAGTATGCTTTCGTGTAGTTTATCCGCACCTCTTCTGTATGGTTGCACAATCATTGATGTACTTTATAATAACTCTGGATATGCTTATAGCCATTAGTGCTCCCCTCAGGTAGGTTACATTTTACATTGTCTTAGGGACTTTTTGGAAGAAGTGGGCCTCTGAAAGCAATTTGGTCATAAATAAGTTTTTTTTTTAACACAGTTCCTACAAGTGTTGAGTGTTGGAGTTCAGGTTGTGCATCACATAAAGATTTAAGAATCTAACTTACTGTTCTTAGACCTTTCAAAAGCACTTAAAGTTGACTTGTTCAGCGACACTTGAATTCAGACACAAGATGTGGCCAAAGGTGCCATATGTAATTGTGATGTGCGCACCTCCAACCATGTTTGCTTCCACTGCCTGGATTGGCTCCTATTTCTACATCGGAGAGGGATCTTTTTATAGTTGTCGCTTGCTTACAGGTGACATCTTTGGCTTCACTTTCTGAAACCACGTCTGTGAGCTATCAGTATGAACTGTGAAACACCCCATTCTGATTTTCGGTTCCCTGCACTACGTCTGATGTGTAAAATGTGAAATATTGTGGAGCACCTCTTAGGAGTCTGTTCCCTAGAACCAGTGCAGAGGTTGACATCACTTCCGTCCTTCTCAGAAGTGTTTGCTAGTGAAAGTTTGTGTAGTTTTTTTAAGTCTAAGAATACAATCTCTTAAATGTCGCATTCTTGCTAATAAATCTTCTTATATCAAATCAGATAAGCAGTTGGATGTGTCATTCTCAAAAAACAGAAACTGGAGAACAGGGCTGTAGGGACATGTGACAACAGTTTGGGAATTTTGGGAGTTTGGGAAGCCAGCGAAATTTGAGATGTGACGTTTCAGCAGCGCTGTCGTGAGGGTCACTTTAATTACGAGACACTTGTCAACGTTTCCAAATCTTCCCTTTTTTTAGCCTCAATTATTAGCGTTGGAGCTGCTGCTGATGTTCCTCCCTCATCGCTTTCTGGTCGATGTTTTTTCTGGCCTGTCATCAGTCTGACGATGTTGAATTTGTCTCACTGCTTTCATGACTCGGACTGCTATGACACCTCAAAGTTGTAGTGAAGTGATTTTGTAGCGTTTTCTACTCCAGCACAGTCATACAGATAAAACATCATAGAGACATAGCTCGTAGCACCACAATGATGTTTTCACTGCAAATTTCACATATTGCTTCGTAATATACTTCACTTTTCTTGTTTCTGTCTTTTTTCGTAACTTTTTTGAACCCTCGTTCTTCTTCGATAAATTGGTACCAGACTTGTCTGGGAGAATAAAAACACTGACCTGACACATCGGCTACACAAATAGATTTCTGGATGTCACGCGGACGAAATCGCCGACTTCTGCAGGATTCAAAACAGACCATGCTGCCTAACACCATTTGTACGTCATGGACTTGAAAATCTCCCGTCCAAGGAAGAGACATCCAACTACTGAAACATCAAATGGTGACGACTCTAGGTAAACCCAATATACAAAAGGCTACGTGGTTTTGGATCGAGGACGTTCAGACGGCAATTGGTGAGAAGAAGTCCAAGTATAAACTCTGGTGGAGGACACGTCAGCCTGAAGATCGGGGTGCTTACCTAGCGGCGAAGGGGGGGGGGGGGGGGAGGCTATGAAGGCATTCTCGAAGGCAAAGTCGGACCGCTACAGGGCTGTGTACGACATGGTTGATACCAGCAAGCGAGCGGGCAGTGTATCGTTTAGTCAGAGCGCGTCATCGCTCAACGTTGGATATGGATCACACCTAGATCGTTAAAGGAGCTGATAGAGCCGTTCTGCGCCGCTCTTGTCAGATTCTGAAGGGGTGGCGAGAGTACTACAAAAACTTGTGTAACGAAGAGCTCTGTCATCCTCCAATCCCAACTGCTCCCAGCGTCGAGGGTCCTGTTCTACCAATTACTGCCGTCGAAGTCAGCGCTGCCCTCGCAAAAATGAAGTCGAACAAGGCAACCGGTCCTGATGACATACCTGCTGATGTCTGGAAACTGCTAAGAGATCGAGGGTCCGTGTGGCTCGCAACTCTATTTAACAAGATCATTGCAGAAGGACGGACTCCAGACGTTTGGCAAACTTCCGTGACCGGGCCTTTCTGAAAAGGCAAAGGAGACATTGCTGACTGCACTTCGTACAGCCTATACGACTGCTGTGCCATACGATGAAGGTTTTTGAGCGTGTCCTGGAAGCTCGTCTGAGGAAAATCGTCAGCGTTTCACTCAATCAGTGCGGCTTTGTTAAGGACTGCAGCACTATAGATGCTATCTATGCTGTCCGTATCCTCCTGGAGAAACATCGAGACTAGAACCGCAGTGTGCATCTTGCTTTTCTCGATCTCGAAAAAACTTTCAACCGTATCCCACATGAGCTGTTATGGATGTCCATGAGGTCGCATAGAGTACCAGAAGAATATGTGCGGTGGACGAAGCTCCTTTATGCGAAGCCTACCAGCGTTGTACGATGTGCTGCTGGAACAAGCAGGCCATTCCCTGTAGAAGTAGGGGTTCACGAGGGTTAATCCCTCTCACCCCTGCTGTTCATACTGTGCATGGACACGATGATGAAAGAATTCCACAAGCAGCATCCGTGGACCCTACTCTTTGCCGACGATGTCGTGCTCGCGTCGGAGTCTCGAGATGATCTTCAGAAACAAGTACAGTCTTGGAAGGATCGGCTGCAGCAACATGGGTTGCGCCCGAACATATCAAAAAGTGAGTACATGGAGTGCGGACCAAGGATAGAGAATGGTTCAATTCGTGTCGATGGCACCGAATTAAACAAGGTGAACTGTTTCAAGTACCTTGGATCCAAATTGACTTCCACAGGCGACATTGATCAAGAAGGTCGAGCACGTGTTAATGCGCCATGAATGAAATGGAAAATGGCAACAGGCGTACTGTGCGACAGGAAAGTCCCTGTTCGACTGAAGTCGCGAATGCTGGCCGACGACCAAAGCCTTGGAAAGAGTGTTGCACGCTATAGAGATGCGGATGTTGAGGTGGACGATAGGTGGAACGCTAAAAGACAAAGTATCCAACGACACTGTACCATCGTCGGTGTCGTCCCGATAACTGAGAAGATGAAGGAGGCCCGACTGAGATGGTTCGGTCACGTCTTGTGGCGAGAAGAAAATTCTGTTGCCAAAACCTGAAGCTCTCTCTGAAGCTCGACGTTCCAGGAGTGAGGCCGCGCAGGAGGCCAAAGATTCGCTGGTTGGACCGTGTGAAGCTGGATATGATAGATGCGCGTTTGTGTACGGCTAATGCAATGGATAGAACCAAATAGAAGACAAGAAGCAGAAAAGCGGACCCTGCAACAATGCGGGACAAACGCTATGAAGAAGAAGAAGACTTGAGACATCGGCTAGCCACCGCAAGTCATTGAATTGGCCTCTTACACCTTCGTAAACCTAAAACGATTCTGAATTGAAGTGAACGTAGGGGCGCATCCTGAGTGGATTGATTAACGCCAGACACTTTATCCTTTATCCTCGAAGGGTTAACAAAGTCCGACAAAAGCAAGTATCTCGTTTAGTGAGAACTCTCCATGAATCATCAAACACCCATAGTTGATCATTTTGAAGTGTTGTTTCTCTTGATGCATACTATTAGTAATAATACAGGAGCAAATCTAAGTTTTTTCATTGCTTAAAAAGATCTTTTTACAATTGCTAGTCCATGTTTGTATTATAGGAGTTCTGGCTGTCATCAAATTCACTTTCAATGTCAATATGCGCACAAAAGCATCAGGATAGCATGAAAAGAATAGAGTCGAGGCGGCATGAAGGATGGTGCAGTTGCGCAAGCGGTTGCACTTGAAGCAGTGCGGTGGAAAGCAGCGGTTAGGATAGAGTGAGGGCTCTTACTACCAGCGTTCATTGCTGCAGTTCGCAATGGTCCCATTCAAGCACACTCTGCACCGCGTCGCTTTAACAGCAGCTGCTTACGCAACTGCACCGTGCTTCGTGTCGTTTTACCACGTCTATGGCTGCTATCTTGGGAAGGGTATTATCATCATATTGTCTGCGATGAGTACCTAAAGAGGTCTGAATTTAGGAGCCAATCTAGATGCTCCTTGATTCGTATACGTTGTTCCCTCTGTGTTCTGCCAACGTACTCAACCTCACATATACAGGGAGGAGATAGCATAGATAACTCCTGATAAACATGATTCCGAACTAGTTGGTTCTTTAGGTTCGTAGGGTGGTACGTTGTTTTCTGTCTCGCAGAACTGCCTCTCATAAACTTACCGTGCAAACATATGTTTGTGTCAAGTATACAATAATTCAGCAATCATCTGTACATCAGTGGCATAAAAGATACTCGCGCTTCGGAAAGGGTTTTCACCGCTCTAGTTGCGGAAGCAATTATGTAGACAGAGCGCAGTTGCTTCATGCTTACGGTTCTATTTTGCCTTCTAATCTTCTTGTGGTAGTGTGGAGACCAACGAAATATTGAGCATCTTTGATGTATGGTCAGAAGCGGTCGTGTCGTCGTTTGCTCAAAAGGAATCACGATGACAATCCTGTTCTGATTCGATTCGATCTGTTCAGAAAGTACTAAACCACTTAACTGTGCAATGTCGAGAACCATGCGAATGCGAAGATTATTACGCGCGAATCATTGGAAGCGTTTTGGATAATATCTAAAAGTAACTATAATAAGAAAAGTGAAATAACAGTTAATAATCAGCCACCAACAATGCACCATGTTAAACATTAGGGTTTTCATCTGCGATGTCCGATGCAAGGAACAGTCGTCGATAGTTATTACTATCGGCACAATTCTAAGAGCCGGTAGTTTCAATAACATTACGACTTTACCGCACAAGGAAGCGCTGAAGCTATCTTCTCTGATGTGGAGTTGTGTAGAGCGATTAAGGATTTAAAGGAGTAGATGACGGGTAAGTACATAGCTTTGATTGATTTCCTTAAGCCAAGATTGGTATTGATCATTTTCATTAACTGACAGCTAACGTTTCGGCGCTACCGCCTTTGTCAGAGCCCGGAAATAATCAGAGCCATCAGTCATGAATTACCCTCTCTTGTGCCTCATCACCCTACAGGAAGCATTCAAACGATAGGCAAACTCAAAGGGCAACACTTCGGCTAGTGCTTATCTCATTTGGTGAAATTTGATAACGTAACAGACCACCACGTTCCACAACTATGAATCTTGAGGGTTTTCTCATAGGAACCTGACGGCTCCCCACAAACCAAAACTCGCACAGAGATTGATATGGGGCTAGTTCGTTTGCGGCAGCAATTCACTCATCTTTTCCGTTCATTTTTACGCTTTTGACTGTTATTCTATATGTCTCTAGTGTTCTGAGCGCTCGAAGGATAGTGTAGTAACCTCTACCTCTAATCCGGAGTTTTAATGACATATTCTATAGTGTGGTCCGATTAGGAAGAGAGTTTAGACTTAGCGAGTCCATCTAAATGCTACTTGACACGCACGCAGATAGAGCATCCCGTTTACCCTATAATAATCGTCACCACGCGAGCTGCACGTGATGAGATATACTACACTACATGCAATCATCCTTTCTTCCACATGAGCAAACCACACAGCCGGGAGTAGTGCAGAGTCGGTCACACGCACGATTACGTATCAGCTGACGCTTGAGGTTTGCTTGTACTATCTTCACACCTCTCACGTCGTTCTGAAGACTCGCTTTGTGTAGACAGCTCCACACCGTTCTGCTCATTTATAATCAGATATGCAAGGTATACAGAACGAAATGTTTTCTCGGCAGTAAGCGACCTTGGGCCTTCGGGAGGGAGGTCGTGTTTGTCGAGTGACACAATCCCCAGTCGGATAGCCAATAGAAATGGGCACTTTGTGAGTCAAATTTAGACACTTTTTTTTCCTAGCTCGATGCAACCCCTGCCGCTGTGCTGCACATTTTACCTACAATGGAGTTCTTCTGGGATGCTGGGATGCGCTGGAAAATCATGGAGTGAGATGTTTTTGCTTTCGGTACGAATAGATGTGCACATTCAAGAATCCCAACTAGTCGTTTATTGATTGGGATTCTTGAATGTGTACATTCATTTGTCTCCTGTGAACTTCATTTCCGGAAATGCTGGTTGTGAAGGCTAAAGCACTTGTCCAATTCTGCCTGCGTTGGGCAGACGACGCAACAATCATCTATGAAAACAACAATACAGCAGTGTTTTGCGATCCAGTATAGGCTTTTTCGACATAAAGAAAATGGCGAGAGTGGGCAGCAGTCTTTGTCCCAAACCCAGGCCTCTAAATTGCCGGTAGCATTACCCAACCATATAAAAATAGAACAATTAGGGCACTCGTTTATCAGTATCATAATCTGCTTAATGCTCAATCCGTATAGGTTTAATGAGGCCCAGTACTGCTGAGTAGTTCGTGAACAGCTTGCATCACGATATTGAAACGTTTGTATAGAGCGACGTAACGTCAAAGGACTCCCTGACACATTCGAGCATGAACGTCGTGCTGCGGAGTTGTTTGAAGAAGCTGCTTGAAGTACTAAGGTGGGGAGGGACGTATCTGAGCAGCTGGCTTAGGACTGTGTTAACCAGCCAAGAAATTCTATTCGTGGGCCCCAATACCAATTATCAGAGGTCTCACTTCAAAATCACATAGATTATTTAAGGCGAAGCCATTTTCAGGGAATTTGTGAGTTTTTATCAGAACTTACATGACTGGATATACAGGAAATTCAATCTTGAGTCGTGTGATAAGGTTCGAGCAAATCAATCAAAGCTACTTATTCAACATGCCAAGATTCAAGAACAGTCAACAGGACTTCTAAGATAACTGTCGTTTTCTATTTTACAGGTTCTGATTTTGGGGATAGCGCCGAAAAAAACATTGAAAACAAGCATTGTCGTCAGCTTAAGCTGAGGATCAAACTTAGAATTTGTTGTTTTAGTTAGGCGAATTTGGTATGACTTGTCGCCCGGTCATGGGCAAATCGTTCGGCATCACTTCTCTGCTAATCTTCCTTGCATCATTGGTGGAATTTGGATCTGCTCGTGTGGTAGCTCCATCAAATCCCTCTGTAAGATCCTTGAAACAGCTTGAAGATCTTTTATGTTTGAATCCAACTCCACTCTTCTTGTGCACAACATTGTTGTTCAGCTACATATATAGGTTAAACTTTTTTCGATGTTGTTCAACACATTTTCTCTAAAAGTTTTAATTATTTTCTTATAAATAACCAAATCCTCGTTTTATTCTTGTTTCCATAGTAAGCAGGGAAAAAAACAAAGAAAGGCAGGAAATTTGTTGTGAACCAAGATATGATATATAATTGTGGGGTATCCCTTTCTAAGAGCTGGAAAAAAGTAATTTCCCAGGTTTTTCATCGCGCCGCAATATTGAAGTCTCCTTTTTGATATCCACTGTGTTACTATGATAATTGATTATATCATACATGTAAGTTCTATATGATGTACTACACAAAGTGGGCACTATATCATCCAGGACTGATATCTTACAAATGACAATACTTTTGCATTCAACTTTATGGTTCCATTTGTGGTAATCTTGAAAGACGCTACTCGTATAGAAGGCTCGTGTAGTGGCGTCACATAGTTGTGAAACGGGAACGTCGTGAAAAATGGAATTAGGAATGTGCTGTTGCCGTCTCTAAGACCGAAACGATAGGAAATGTAGTGCACGAGACGCTAGAAACAAAACAAAATTCGAACAACAAGACAAAATTATGACAACTTTACCCGTAATTCCGCAAAATTCCCATATTGTCCTCCTATGATTTGGATTGATTTGAATTTGATTTCCGTGTGTTTTCGCTATCGTATCGTTATATCCCATTCGTCAAACCATTCTTGTATGGCACTTATATACTTGTGTCTACTCAACTAGTAGCTAGTCCTGTAAGTGGTCTAAGATGGTCGTCTTCATCGGTGTAATGATAATGTCCACCTTGTTATAGGTTATAAGTCAATGTAGAGGGGAGAGCGTTGCCAAATTTTTTGATCAAAATCTCCTACTGTTGTGGCAGGAGATCTTGATCAAAAAATTTGGTGATACTGTAGGAACCTCATCTAAATAGTTTGGAAAGATTTTTTCTGGATAGTGTGGTAAAACATTTCTGGCATTAGAACACGTTGACTGACCAAACTTCATCATAACCAAGAGCGTTAAAAAAGTAGAACGTCGTCAAGTAACCAGGAAAAGTGTGTGCTTTCGCGGATGATGATGAAAGAAATAAAGGATTTTTAACTAAAAAACTGGGAAATTCCCATCACTACAGACAATTCCGAAAGACATAGACCGCTGCTAGTAAAAACCGTTTCTGTTAGGTGGCAGTCTCGCATTGTGCTGTCTGATTTTTTTACGGCTCGTGAGCGGCACACCACGAAATTAACGGCGTTGGGACCTTGCACAAATAGAGCGGGGTAGATTCGCGACTTGACCAAAGTGGTCACGTTTAGTTCCGTCTAACAATCCAAAAACTGTAAAAAAAATCCCTACAGTACCGGTTCTCCAGCGATGCAACTTGTGACGCGATGGAACGCAAGCAATCTCGTCGTCGTACAGCGTCCGCAATTCAACTAATGTGGCCTAAATATGCAGCAGAAGCAGTCCACTGTGCACAATCGCATAATCGTTGCGTGTTACCATCATTCTAGAACTTGGGATAACTACGTATTTGGGAAGACCGGCGTAACCAAGGCTATTTTACGCGCCTTCTTTTAAACTAATAGGGATGACTGAACTTGATCACGCTCATATTTGCCAACTACATCACTATCTGTTCCTGGTGAGATCCCTTAATTGTTAACTTTGTGGTTCGCAGATGCAGCAATGCAATCCAGCTGAAGCATCTGAAATCGGTTCGGAAGACGCCTTCTTGTATTAGTATGGTGATTATGCCAATTTATACGCACTGGAAGCTATGTAATACGTTCGCGTTGCATATATATATATATATATATATATATATATATATATATATATATATATATATATATATATATGTATAATTCATGTATAGAAGCTATTGAAGCTTGCTCATTTGCGTCTATTTTGTGCAATAGTAGCTACTTGTATCTCTTGTTTGGAATTTTACAGCAGTATTCCATGATGTGGTAATGCTCTTCATTTTTATTCTCATTGCCGCCAATACCGCAGCAGTGATCATGGTCTTCAGCTTAGTTCTGGTTGTCAGAAGTAGAGGTAATTTTATGTTTGTTTCTGTCTATGAAGTTTAGTGATGCAAATTTCGGCGCATCTATATTGATAATTACACAATGGTCTCACTTTATGAAGGTGCTTTGAAGAGTGGGTATGTTAGTACATAGATGGACAGTGGTCTGAAAGGGTGGGATGTCCCAGAAGTTTGTCACAAACTTCTCTTTCTGGAAGTGAAGGGTTTTGCTACATGCCACTATTTGGTTACATGATCTTACGTTAACATAAAAAGTGTGGTTTTTTCTATAGCTGTGTAACAGCCAAAGCTTGAAATTTAACAACGCAGACACATCAGCAACCAATTCGAGGGTGCAGTGAAACAAGGCCTAGGAATATACCCATTCCTCCAAAGTGCAAATATTCAAAAGCACAGGAAGGCATGAGTGGGAGATAAAACAGAGGTTACGCCACCACTAGCGAAATATCTTTCATGTGTAGCTAAGAGCAGGAAAATGCCCTTTCAGCCAGCGCTTCCAGGATTACATATTGCGAATTGGGATGTTCTTCCTACTTCGTATCTAGAAGGTAAAAGTGAAAAGATGTTTTTTTTTCCTTAATTCATCCGCTCTATGCGACATCTCTATAAAATATCCGAAGAACTGGAATTCATCTTCTGTCGTTCTCAACAGCTACAAAAAACGCTTCTCTTGCTTGCTTTCTTCTACATTCTTTGATTTTTTTTTGCTATGAGTTTAATATGATATGAAGGCGAATACTGGCATCATAAATACTGAGGTTAAGGAGAAGGTGACTGAAGTAAGGACTGCATAAATGTGTGATGTGAAGTTGAGAGCGGAAACGCATTGATTCGGAAAGTTTTTTTATAGCTTATGTAACAAGAAAGTTGCATAATCCACAAACAAGTCATGGGTAGGAGTGAATTGCTGAAGATCAAAAAATCATTTTTGTTTGGTTTTTTAGGGAAGGTTTTTTTTACTTCTTGGCGTCCGAAATAACGAATAACAACTAGATAGTTGGTTCATTTCAGGAAAAGAAATCTTTCTGTGAACTGAGGAATACCAAGAGAAGGTCTTTTTTTTCTAAGGGAGAGCTAATCATTTCAAACAATGAATTTCCCAGGGTCAATAACTTGATATCATAAAGGTGTGGCGGTTTGAAAAAAAACAATTGAACTGTTCGGAAATCTTAATTATGCACAAATCATTACTGTTTCTTCTCGTAGTGGCTCCATCAACTAATTTACTTGCTTAGTTGGAATGAAACTTGAAAGTTTGTGCAATGTATTATGAATCATTATCATGACAAAGGATGACGTATTATGAAAGTGCAAATGTTGTTTGTACTAAGAAACTGCTCAAGCAACAGATCGCGAACGAAAACTACTCGACCCGCCTGTTAATGTGTGTGTGTGTGTGTGTGTGTGTGTGTGTGTGTGTGTGTGTGTGTGTGTGTGTGTGTGTGTGTGTGTGTGTGTGTGTGTGTGTGTGTGTGTGTGTGTGTGTGTGTGTGTGTGTGTGTGTGTGTGTGTGTGTGTGTGTGTGTGTGTGTGTGTGTGTGTGTGTGTGTGTGTGTGTGTGTGTGTGTGTGTGTGTGTGTGTGTGTGTGTGTGTGTGTGTGTGTGTGTGTGTGTGTGTGTGTGTGTGTGTGTGTGTGTGTGTGTGTGTGTGTGTGTGTGTGTGTGTGTGTGTGTGTGTGTGTGTGTGTGTGTGTGTGTGTGTGTGTGTGATTCTATAAAAAGCCAGATCCACAAAAAAGTACATCAGTAACGTGCTCGAACTTGAAATGTGTTCCTGCAAGTCGCAGTTGTGTGAGAATACATACAAAAAAACAATACAGTAGTAATTCCACTTTCGGAAACTCTTTTTTAGCAGGACTGATCATAAGTTCTACCAGTACTTGAAAGTATATATAGTATACCAGTATATTTCCTTCAATATTGAACGAGGTACTGAGAGGAAAAACTTTCCAGCCACTTGATACAACGGATCAGTTAGTGAATCCAGTGTGCTTACCAAACGTTTGTTAGATGTTGTATTCTCGCATGTGGATTCTAAACCAACCTACACATTTTCAGAAAAAAAGATGAGAGAATCAAAACATCGGAGAACCTCAAGTTCTGCATCATTCTACCTACACACCAAGGTGATGATTTCGACTTCTTCGTAAGAACACTGTGATCGTTTTATTTGAATGAAATGACAGCGGCTTCATTAAACAATATAGGAGTTATCATATTTTTACACATTTGCTGCTCTGTTTGAAATTTTGACGACAACTGTTAAGAAATTGGTGGAGGTAGGTGGGAGGGTGCTGGAGGTGATAGTAGTTCCTGTGGGTCTTGTAGATTTCAGCTTGCCATGAGTTAGACTGCTGTTCATCTCTGGTCCCTTATAATTACATTATTTAGGAACGGTGCCTCAGTGGCTGCGACAGAAAGTGTTTTCCAGATGGGTTTCGGGGTCTCGGAGAAGAATACTGCACTTCATCAAGTGGGGACTTTCTTGCAGGCTTTTTGCGTAAGAGCTGGCACAGTGTTGTCACAAAAATCAAGCTGTTGTTCTTGAAGCGGTAGGAGATAAGGTAAGACGAGCAGTCATTTCGAGCACTGATAGAACGACCCGCTAGACGTTCCGCCCAAAAACATACCGCTAAGGATTTCTGACTGAATTCTCAACTAGGACTCCGTTGCTTTCCTTTGATGGAAACTTCGAGATGAAGCTCTAGATCAACTCACTACCTCAAAAGGAGACCTGCTCGCTCATTGGTTTGGATTTCTTAAAGCTGACGTTCTTCAGGGCTAACGTTTACAAAAACTGAATAGAAACTTTCGAAGCTTCCAACTTCTGTCACCTTTACGTCCTTTACTACTCGACTCGCTCGATTCGTCAAAGTGAGTATCACAAATACTTCATCTTGCTTCTTTTTTGTCACGTCCAAAGAGTTACCAGTTGCTTCTGTTTTCGGTGTTGTCTTCTGTACGGGAGACAGACGGCATCATATTTTTCCTGGAAGAACTTCGTGAAGAAATCTGGCTATTGGGTTTGCAGGCTCCCTGCGGTGGATTTGATATCGCGCGCTGTTCAGTCACTTAGTATTAGATATTAGATTAGATCTGTCCAACGATTGTCGTTGGAGCTGCTCAGTTTACTTTTTTAAGCAGAGGCCGATCGCTGACGCACCATCGTACTTCCAATCTCCTCTTTCACCGGAATACTCCTAGCATCGCACCTTCAGTTGACCGTTCAATAACGCTGATCGCATTTTCCTACCACCGACCCCTCCGGATCCGGGCAGTCGGCCTCCGATCCAGTAGGACCCGAGGCCGACTGCCCGGATCAGGAGGGGCCTGCGCTGGGCTAGCCACCGAATGGCGGCTTAGCCCCTCCGAATTCTGCGGACTCGTGCCCAGGTTCCCATCTCCTTGCCCCGATTTTCCCTTCGGGGCCTCGGGGCTGCCTTCACTCCCCAACCTATTCCCCTGTGGTTATAATGCGGTAACAGTGGTTATACATACGTGGTTTATAATTATAACGACACTGCACGACAATGCAAGAATGAATGAAGAATACACGACATAATCGGCGGAATAACATAGGGGCCTGTCAACGGCTCAGTGGTTCTCGGCGGCAGATGGTACGTGGTTGTTGCTCGAGCCCAGGGACTAGAGTTAGATGGTGTAGTGCGGACATGCGGTGGTGGTGCGGCAATCAATCGAAAAGCACGAACACAAGCACAAAATTACGACACCACAAGAAATGATAAAAAGGAACTGGAGCCCCGAGTGCTCGGAGCCAACCCTTACATACTGCGGCCGACATGGGAGCATTACGGTGATGCATTCCCTTGCCAACGGCAATGTTTCCCGCGCCGCGTGAGAGAGGGTGCCGGTTAGCTGGAAAAGTCGTGCCGGGCACGAGACCATCTCTACAGATTTCATCGATTTCAAGCAGCATTGGTCCCGCTTTACGGATGCTAGATGCATGTCCTCTTCGAAACAAAGATGGTGTAACTGTCGGCTATCAACTTACTTCTCTTTGTTGTCTCATTCCAATCCTCGAATAGGTTCTCGTGATTGGTAATATTTTGGGTGGAAATTTGTCATCCTATCGTACCCCCTCTTCAACACGTCCTCGATTTTATTGTAAAATTTTCTTAAGAAGGCAAAACAAGAGAAGGAATCAAGAATATTTTCCAAAGAAAAAAACTTTCGAGGAAATCGCTGCTATTCTATTACAAGTAACCAACTAAGTGGAAGAATACTTTAGAAGAAGATTTTGAAAGCATACAGCGAGTAAAGCACGCTACTTGAGCAATGTGCCTGCAAAAATGATTGCAGTATACTTTGTAGAACGTCTTTACCCCTTGAAATGTGGGAAAAAAATTTCACTAAGTCGCGTCCTGTATTGTTCTATTCCTTCAATAACGGATTTTCTTCGGCTTTTTGAATTTCTTCTTTCATGAAGTCTTTCTTCTTTCTATAACCGCTCTGTATATACGTTTCCTTGTTAGATGTTAAAACTGATTTCAGCTAATCAGAGCCGTCTCAATTATGGTCACCATATTTGCGTGTACCTGGTACTTATGCGTAGTTAGCGTATACGTAGCGCTGAAGCTGAAAATTCAAGGTATATACATGAACTACGTGATGACATTCAACGTGAGTTGCACGTGTTCTTTGACACAACTTGTCCTAAAAAGTGGAAAATGATCATTATTTTGAACCTATCTATTTTAAAGATGGTGTTAGCGTTCGTAGCTTATTCTCAAAACTACTATGTGCTATGGTTTCGCTCCCCACAATATCGAGCTGCGTTCGAGGAGCAGTTACGGTGGATGAAATCCTGCTGTCTTCTATCAAACAACGGAAATATAGCTACAGGAATAAGTGTTGATAGTTCTCGAAGCAAATGTGCTTGTGAAAGTATAGCTTTCTCCAATAAAGATTAAATATTGAATCTGGACAGGAACATTTCAATGGTTTTTGATTGGTATTGATTTTAACCGTTCGTACAGATTTAAGGTAAACCATTGATGTATTCACCCGCCCGGGGGGGTTAAACTTGGTTTCGCTTACAGTCATTCTCTCTCCACTAATGCAGAAAATTCCATAAATTTGTGGTTAGAATTTGGTGATTTTGGGGTTCATGTATAGATTCTAAAAGATGGATCGATGATCTATCTAAAGTTGGCTGTCAACTCGTCTCCAGAGAGAGTCTTCGCCAAAGGGAATGTTGTTAAAACAGCTCACTCAAAACTCCCTTCCTTTTCCTTTATAACCAATTTAAAGCTTCCTATACATTGGTAAATGCTATTTGCCATTTTTTGTAGCTTAATTAGTATCTACCAATTACTTCGATTTGCAATTTCCTAGTTGAAGTGATCCAGGAGTTCTAATCCAAAACTTTTGAACAGTTTTAACAGTTGTTGTCTTTGATAGCCCAGCTGTGAAGCCCGCATTCTCTCTCGAAGGTTTCCTACTGTCCCATAAGTGTATCTTATTTCATATCTCATATCTTATTTCTTATATGGAAGACTCTTACTTTTAACTCAGAGACCACTCCACACTACAAACTTCTCATCACTTTAAAGCTGTTCTAATTCCTATTTACCATATTTCGGCTACTAGGCTCTACCAATTACCTAACATGATTTCGAATTTTCTAGTTGAAAAGATCATGAGTTCTAATCCAAGTCCTTCATACAATATGAGGAAACAGTTTTCGATTCTTTCTAAAAAAAAACAAGCGTGGAGGGTGGATTAATGCGGAAGATGACCACAGAAAGGACCAATGTCACCTCAGTTCTATCGAACCATTAACCAAAAGATACAAAGTGAACGCAGCAGATAAGAAAGTTTCCACTATGCGGTCAGATCAAAAATCTCTCTATTTGCCTGAACAGGCAACGTAGGCACTTTATTCCCTACTAGTAAACTTTACAGTCACAACACGAACCTCAATAACGTCTGATAAATGATGAAGGGTAAAAGATGAACTGCCTGGCGTTAATCAATCCACTATGTTTATGAACGCGTACCTAACCTACAGAATGACTTAGGCTAGCATTATGTATTATATGTATCAAATCAGTCTTTATATCCTCCCAGACATGTTTGGAACCAATTTGTCTACTCCTTAAGGATGAAAGGCTTTTTTTGTACACTGGAGCGGATTCGAACCATCGATAGATCCCGCATCGCATCGGAACCTTTTACCAGCGCTGTTCTGTTCTTTTCTTTTTTGGTTCCTCGAAGTTTTTCTCCGCTTATTGTATATGAAAGAACAAGAATCAATCAAAGAGACCAAAGAAACAGGACGTAATTTGTTTGTAGAGCGAGAAATCCTTCCTCAAACGACTTATGACATTTCTTTGCACTCTCTATTTCCATGGACATTTTGTGGATAAAAAAGAGGTGACGATTTATATCCCAGCACAATAGGCGTGGAGAAATATGTACCTCTTTCTCACCGGTAGATAGGACAGCCGTGGATAGCGCATGATGAATATGTTAACGAAGAAGTTCTGTTGGAGGAGGTTAACTGCGAAATTTTTTTGAAAGCACCGGTAGTTGGTGTCATCTCCTTGTGATAATCGTTCCATGGATAACGCGCCAAAAAGGACAGAAAACGGTTGAGGACAAAAGCAACTGTAGTCGATAATACGACTACGGAAATGCATCTCTCACTGTGACTATGCATATTTCAAAAAGGCTGCGTCAACTCACTATAAAACAGAAACGATCCAGTACAAAAACTAGATCATCATACAGCGGTCGACGTTTTTCCAAGAACTTCAGGATTTTTGTTCTGCATATGGTAAGGATCCTACCGCGTTAGCAGCAATGCTCCCAAAACTTTGTAACCTGTTACTTTCGCTTTCGCAAAAAAAAAACTTTTTGAGTTTTTAGACAATTTTATAGGAAGAGACACTCACTAGTTTTCATGTTTAAACACACATTGCAGCCTGAATCCTTGTCGTGCGTATAGGTTTATTAATCTGGCAGCGTTGACTCTTGCTGAATTTAGTAATGTAGTAGCCAGTTTCCAATAATGATAGCATTTACCTTTAATGGCATGTGCTTAAAGTAATTGACAACAATAACATCTGAAATGTTAGTTTTACAAAGTGTATACATATTGTAAGTGTATATTGTGGTGGATAAAAATGCTGAAATATCACACATATACTAACAATCACAACAACAGCCACAGCAGTCGTCACAGCAATTCTCTAGGCACCATCCACAGCACAATCCTGCTAATAGCGCAGCACAAAGTCCTCCTTTTCCACCACCACCACCCGTTCGTCGAGGTTCTTGGACACTGTAATGTTAGTTGGCATTACTAGATAAGGATAAAACAGATAAAGTCTTTGACGAATCTGTTCGCTTGGGATGCGCCAACGCGTTTTACTGCAATTTGGAATCGCTTATTTTTTTTAGAACGTATGTTGGCTTATACGATGACTTGCGGAAGTCAACCGATGTGTTAAGTAAGCGTAACCTCTTACCTACTGCGGTACACCCGCCCTAGTTGACAGTAGTGCATGGTAAAAATGAGATAATCTGTTGTAGATATTCGATAGCACTGCAAGATTTGATTTCTGACAATGGAGTATGAGTTTTCTCTCTGCCACATAAAGTACTTGGTAGTTTCATGAGAACGAGTAATGCTCCGTTTGTTTACAATCCCTTCTCACTTTGCTACGGTGCTCGTCTCAAGGATGCTTCGGAATAATAGATGTATTCGCGGCGAAAAAATTGGTTTAACGTCGACAAATATTGGAACGACTCACTGGTATTCTACTCATGATGAGCTCACGAAATGAAGTCAACACCTAAGTTAATATTTAAAAAAAGCTAGAAAATTAAAAACACTTCTTCTAAAACAGATATACTCTCTTCTTTTCGGTACTGAACTTTCTTTGGTTCTTAGCTAATTTTCTGAAAGTTTTGTGTGTAATCTAGCTTCAAGATCGTATCATGCTACATAATAACGAACTTAGTTTGTCTCTGTGTGTTTGAGTCTCACGGGTAACTTTATGGAGCGAAATTAAATCCGCCTTCTTACTTTTGTCTAGAGACGGTGTCAAATTAGTGCGCCGGCGCAATTGGCGCCAGAACGCGATGAGATGGAGTAACACAGATCACATGGCGTCCAGTTGATGCGCCGGTACTAAAAAGAAACAGGAGTCACGCAGCGTTAGGTTTATGTGCGGAGGCTAACACGTTGGATTGATGGTGTGCAGCGGTACCCCGCCATAATTGCGGATGAGATTTTCCAGAAGTATAGTCGGGACAAAACTACATGAAGAACGGATAGTTGCGCAAGTAGCTGCGCTCCCCGACGGCAGCGGTTGGAATCGAGGTGGAACCATTGTGAACTGCAGAGATGAGGGGCAGCGAGGATCCTTACACTGTCAACCGTGCCGCCTCGAGCGCAGCCGCTTACACTACTGCCCGCACTTCAAGTCCTTTTTGACCCAACTTCATGTTAAATGTTGAAAATCGTCACATGGTTACGACAGATGAAGGCATATGTTTCACCTAAATGTACACCTCCGTATGCATTCTCCTCTGCATATATGGAAGTAAAAGCGGGTCAAAACGACTGTCAAATAAAAGTCATGTCAATGAATGTCAAAATGTCTAAATGCTAGTGCACCTAATCGTTGGTGTTCGCAGTAAAACTCCGTGCCAAATTCTAGTACTAATAGGAGCTGAACGAGATCACAACGCAACCGCTTCCCCGCTAGCCATATCGGTTTTATCCGAATGCAGGGACGCAACGTTGAGCACAACCAAACAAAGTGCAACACTACAAAGTTTGCACGAAAGAATGCAATCTTTTCTTGATAACTGAATTGTTGTTAATAATACAGTGTCCTTTACAGTCGTGCCACTTGTCTTCATGTGTACTTCAGGTATGCTAAGCTGGGATTACAACCCGACATATGCAGTTGCCCGCGTGCCAGAGTTGCCTAGTGACTCCTTTTTTGCTCGAAGGACATGAATAGTGTCACATTCTGAAGGGCATTGTAACAACATTCGAGAATAAAATGAGGGTACCTCCGAATGATATTGTGTCCCTCTTTCTATATATGATTATTTTTCTAAAGAATGCGGCTGTGAGTAGAAATCGTGAATGACTTCCTCTATTTCCGATCGCTTATTGTTGAGCACTGTTTTTTGATGCTCTTTTCGTGTTTCGGAAGGCGTACATCTCCAATGTGTGATCGGAGGAGTCTCGGGACGTACTGGCAGACGTAGTTCAAACTCTGCGGCTCCACGCGACACTGTTGCTCTTTTCTATTCGAGATTCTGTTCTTTAGAGTGGGCTTTCTGAGTTTTAACTCTTCCTCTAATTTGAGAAGAAAATCTTTTGCTACTCGTCTGAACCAACCTCAACTATCTAGGCGAGCAAAAACTTTGACTAATAATTAATGCTATTACCAAAGAATTATTTTTACGACATGGTTACATGAAATATTATTTTAAGCTAATCCTGAATCACTCCATTTGAAATAAATGTTCCATGCATATTCCTAAAATATTCCAAGAACACATCTTTATCCACATCTTTTACAAACCACACAAGTAATATTTAAGGCGGAACCAAAATAATTAGGAATCGCTTCGGGCTATTACGGTTAGGGTATACAGAAGGGGAAGTTACGATGTTGTTTATCAAGTAGCTACATGTTGTGGGGCCAAGCCTCAATGTCTCTGCCGTAATAGTACGTTCATGTTCATGAGCTCAAGGTGAAACACGGTAATAATCGCAGTAGAAAATAAATAATGCAAGCGTGGTTGGCAACCGGTTTGTTTAACACCAGCCTAGATATTGAAACTGTTGAGCTAACTCTGAGTGATAAAATCAAATCTGCATGCCAGTAAAAAAGGAAAGTTTTGAGTGTCCGAATATTCGCACTGTCCACTCATTCTGTTTGATAGATCACCGAAAATAAAGTGTTAATTATCTCATTCACTGACTACCTTCACTGGTTGGAACCTACTGTGCGTCCCTGACTAGAAATTTAAAAAAAAAACCCAGCGAAAATCGGAAATTTGTGCAGAACGATTATCGTAATTATGGGTGGCCTGGAACCCCTACAAGCAAAGTCTTATATCGTCTAAAAATTAGAGGAGAAATCGTCAAAAACTAAGACAAAGTGAATGGGTTTTGCCCTTGGAGGCAAAAGTACCGAAACGTACGTAAGCATATAACATCTCGACAATCTCGTTAGGCAAACTGATAAAGAATATAAGATCAATTTGTCACGAGTACAACAAACTTTGACCTGCTTAATGGGTGCAAGTGGCACAAAAGTAGCAGTTCACCAATTCACTTCATGCCCTGTTGAGAGTGACCTACAATACGCGCACGCTTCTACACGCCTGGTCCCTCATCAGTCCACTCATTGGTTTTACTCGAATAAGCTTGTGGGGAGAACCCAGCAATCCTCGACCGCTCGCTCGTCGACGCGGCGCGTGCGCGAGAGTGGCGCGTTGCGACTGGTTTGTTAGGAAACAACGCCTTTTACGCCGGAACCCGAGTAGTACGTTAGCTCGACAGCGTTCGAAAGTTGAGCGCAACAAGATCGAGTGTTGTTACCAAAGATTTCACGGCCAACAGATAGAGATTTGGATTTGTCGTTCTATTCTATGACTATTATCCATCTTTACGGTTCCTGCATAATAATGTAGTTGCGGTTCTGAGGTTCCTCGCTTAAGAACCGGTCCAGATAATTTTTCTCATATTCGAATGAAGTTATGTTTTTAAAGATGCTGGTGGTTAAAGACGCTAGCATTGTCTTGGTAAAAACCCACACTCTTTTTGTAGGCTAATTCAACTCGCTTTTGGTTGATTACACGCTTTAATTCACTTGGTTGTGAACAGCATTTTCCCAAAGTAATTGTCTGCTTGTAGCGGATTTAGTGTAGCGGTTAGAGGTTCCGCTTCCTGCACTACCGATCGAGGTTCGAATCCGCCCTAGTGCTCACCAAGCCTTTCATCCCTCCGGCGTCGATAAATTGGTACCAGAATTGTCTGGGAGGATAAAAACACCGATTTGACACATCGGCTTGCCACCGCAAATCATTGTACGGGCCAATTACACGTTCGTAAACCTCAAACGATCCTGAATTGAAGTGAACGTGGTGGCGCATCCCAAGTCGGAATGATTAACGCCAGAAACTTCATCTTTCATCGTTTATTTGCCTGCATGGTAGGTAACAGTTAATAGCAAACTATTCCATTCCAGTCTCAACAGAAGCATAGCATAACCTTCTGGATACAAATTGGCTTGTGCGTTGATTGAAAGGATACTTCCGCGCTTAGACCATGTTCTTTTACGCCTAACATTTCCTAATATCACTCAACACAACAGACGCACAACTCATTTTTGATCCCCTGTTACCATCCTCTTCAAGAAATAATGCGATTTCGCTACATTTTAATAGAGAGAAACAAGCAAAAATTCGATCTATGAATTTTTCCCCGTTATCTCATGCAGTTCTCACACATAACCATTATTAATCATTCTAAGATTAGGAAACGGTCTAAAAACTGTTAACTGGCTGATTCTAAGAATTCCCCCGATTTCTCGAGTTGTTCTATGTCGATCGTTCGCAATTAGCGCCAGTATTCCCCCTTCTTCAACCTCAGCCGGTCGTTCGGAACCGAAGGTGACGCAGAAAGCGATGCATTGCTATGAGTACAGTAGTTTTTATGAATCCTTCTGAGCCACTAACGACGAGTGGGGCACTCTCCTCAACGAATCATTCTTCCCTTTCCGAAAGTAAAAAAGCATAACATGTCAAAAATGCTCCATATTTCCTACCGGTTTTAATGCGTAATAAAATATAGAAAACACAACCAAGTGCTGCAACTTTCTTTCTCATGTACTTATTGATACTTTTTCTGTCAGAAATCAAAATTCTGCAACGTGAAGTTGACATCAGTTCAGTTTTGCAAAATAAGCCGCATCGAGACGAAGTTTTGTATCAAGCCAATATATTTTGAATTCAAAACAAAGAGTATTCTGTTTCAAGGACAAGGGAACATGGGACTATGCTCGGCTGTGCTTGGCTTCAGTTTCTGACATTTTTCTTCTGACAATTTCTACTCAACACTTCAATATGGAGTCGTGTCCCTTCAACGGTACTCACGGATGCAATCGCCCTCAACGCCAAAGTCGTGGATGAATTCTACCACATTCCGAACTCAATGAAACTACTGTGAGTTTGGGAGAACGGCGACTTCAAGTTATTCAGATCGCAGTAACCCTTAGCCTGGTTTTAAGTCAGAAAAGAGAGCCAGTCACGTTAATTCGGATTCGTCTTCCCTCAAGAAAATTTGGGAGAAATTTGAGGGAAGTACATGAGTGCTCTATCGGCAGCACTAATCACCAGGCTCCTGAAGAAAGGTTCCCCGAAGTCGGTAACTTGGGTCTATATGCTGTATATGAAATTTTAAAAACGTGATGTAAACCCAGACATTTCCAGAGATCGACTGTGTTTGCTTTCAAAGCGCCGCCGTGAGACTGTTGTGTGTATATGCTTTCGCATCAATAATTTCGGCGCACCCGGTAGAATTATGAATGGAGACCCGTAGTCACTATGTGAGATACAAAACCGAGCCAACCAACCAACTCACGTTTTGACCATTTCTCATGCCTAGAAAAAATGAATCTCTGTCCAAAACACTACTGGAGTCATGAGCCATGAATCATGGGATGTTGAAAGAAATTAGAAGATTACAGGCTTATAACCGGGATTCTGTCGATTCGCGTTTTGAGTGGAAGAAAAGCGGAATCTTCCAGCCATGGTTTCAAAATGGAAGAGGTTCTGACAAATGTCAACAAAATAAAAGCATTGCGTCAGATGTGTGTATGCGTCTTTCATTCACGGCAATAAAAGTCACACTCGAGGTTTTTCCAAATGAGTAACAAACCATAAATATGACTCAACAGACGGGTTGTTTTAGAAGAGAAACAATGAAAGAAGGTTCAAGGACAAAAAAGGTCTAAAGACCCAAAAAAAAACGTGGCTCACTTACTCCTATTCATATAAAAACAGGGAAATTTAATATTACTCTGTACACTGCACACGCAATGTACAATATACTGTGTTGAGAAATAATTCGCAGGATTTTTCTTTCATACTCAAAAAACCCAAAAAAATTGACGGTATTGCTTACGTGTCATATGTAAACTGAGAGAGAATTTCTTTGCTCTATGAAATAGTGCTCAAATTTTTTTTCACTTCTTTGGTTCTTGTTTATTCCAGTTTATTAAAATGGAGTGTCAAATAGATAAAACAGAGCCTTTGTGGTACCTCCTGCCTTTTGCATTTAATAGAGGCCTTAAAGCTCCAAAGTTGTAGATGAGATTTGCGGATGGAGGAGTTGGAATGAAACATGAAAAATTCCACAAAGAGCGAAAAGAAACGCGAAATGAACATGAAGTAAAAGAGGAAGACGACATAAAAGAAGGCAAATGATGCATCAAAAACGAAAAAATACGCATTTTTAGAGCGCAAAAAACAACGGGGCTCGCCTCTTTCAAGCATTTCTCCATCTCCTCACCCACACACAGCACCAATTCCACGTTCTGCTGCCCTCTCGCCTTGGATGGATGCAAAAAGCAAAGGTTGAAATTCGCTCCATTTTATCCATCTGACACTCGATTTTCGTAAAATAAAAAACAAAATCAATTATCAATAAGCCACAGCGCTACAGTTGTGTATTTCTCTATGAAGTAACATTGGTTCAATGGTTTCTACTCCTAGTATTCCTAAGTTTTAAAAAAAAAACGACCTCGAATCTTCCTTAGTACAACAACAGAATGTGCTTCTCACGATTTTACCAACAAGTAGCAAAGAGAAGAGGTACCAGTCAACATTTCTTTTCTATCATTGCAGCGAAGCTTTCTACAGAAGGAAAACAAAATAGCGATGTTTCCTCCAGGTTTTTCTTTCTCTTTCAACAACCCCTGTGTAACTGCTACACGGTTCCCATGTGATGAAAACAGTGCATGTAAATGACGAACGCCACTTGAGTGTATGTACATAAAGTTGAAGGGAAACAGATGCCAGCCGCATCTGCTTCCTACTACCCTCCGTGTACCCATAGTTTACATTATCTTGCTGTTGACGGTGTTGTGCTTCACTTTAAAAAATGTAACACGTTCCTGGTGGCGGGCTTTATTTGCGTTGCCTAGTAGTTCCCATTTTTGCGAGGACAGCTGTCGATGGCACACGAATCAATAGTAGAAATCCCACAGAGAAGAGGAAGCGACAACAGTTCTATCTGGCAGTGAGTCATTCCTGTTTTGTCGAAAATAACAAATTTCTGATTCGCTACGGATCGATATACATCAGTGCACACCACTGTGTGGCGTAAACAGCCTCCACTCTCCATACCTTGACAATGATTCCATAGAGGTAATGGAAAAACTCACTAAATGGTCTGTGGCTGGCCTTGAGGATAACATCCTGGCTGTTGCGGGTAATAGCCCGGTTGTTGAGCATAATAGGGCTGGTTTGGGGGATATTGCTGAAATAATATGGTACCTGATATTCGCATCATGATATCCCGCAAACCACTTTAAAACATTAAATACTCAAAAAGTTCTTACCGGAGGGTATTGACTCATTTTTCGTTGGATCCGAGAGCTTGGTTGTGAAGTGAGTGTTGAGAATGGGTCATGGGTCTTGCTCCGCCCCTATTCACGGCGTGGAACTAGTTGGGTAAAATGAGTCACCTAGGTGACGTCGCTGTTTTCGTTTGAAAAACTGAGTGACAGTGCCAATCCGCGAACGAGGCCTTACTGTAACAATAGTTGTTTTGTTCGAGGATGATAGCAAAAATTGGCTGATGTATTTTGTTAATGAAGCAAGGAAACACCCACGCAAAAATTCAAGGTTTTCATCATATCCACAAGTTCCCGATAATCTTACAAACACAACAACAATCTTACAAAGATACAAACTCCTACTTCACCATATTTTGAGTGAAACAACAATTACTAACTTCCTATTTTTTACATAGAGTCGAAAGTGGCGACTGAGCTCTCCTCTTCACTTTCCCGTGTAACCACTTTCGCACTTCTTGTTTGTTGTTTGCGATGGAAGAGAACGCTGCCTGAACAAACTATCTTTTTTCTTCATATGAGGTCTGGTTGGAGTAACATCTATGCATAAGGAGTGCTTTTAAATGCTACAACTATGACGTTATGCACCAGAAAAATCGCTACTTGCTTGTCAACAGCAAGTCACCTCAATCACTTCTGGAGAGTAACAATTTGCGCCAATATCTCTCTATCCCTAACACCATGAAAAAGAAGCAGATATTCGTCATTCGTGTTCAAATGCTTTTTAAAGACGAAATCAAATGACTGCAACCTCTACAGCAGTGGGTTTGGAGCGTGCATTCCCGTTGAATGTTTCACTCTTTTTTCGTCTTCATGATGTCTCAGTCTTATGCACCGTACCGCAAGTGCAGCTAAAGGGTAGAAATGAGAATAAGAGTCAACAATGTCAAATGACTCTCCTATACTCTTTTTTTTTACAAAGCAAAGCTCTCAGAAAACCCCTTAAATTCTCCTCTTCCTGTGATAAGAAGCTTTCACAGTCCCTCGGGTCCCGAACCTCTAATCATTGTTCGAACTGATTCAGCCATAAATGATTACAAAACTACAAAATTCGAAGCTAAAAAATGATTGTCCGCTTGCTTGATGAGCTTCCTTCTATTTCAATAAAAATAAACCACATCACTATAAAAATAGTCTTTTTTTTTATGACGTCCTCATTGATTGTTGGTAGGAATTCCACTAGTTCCACTCCATCATGTATTTGAAAATTGTAAAGTTTCATAAATCTACTGAAATTCAGCACGCTACCGCTGTTCCCTACGAATAAAAACGGTTGAGAGGTCATGATATTTCTCCTAACAACGACATATAGACTGCATTGAATGTTCACGAATTTAAATAATATTCAGTCATTGAAGGCAACGTACCTGGAAGCTGACGATTTTGAGAGCTCCGTGGTGGAATGTAGAGTTAGGGCATGGTTTACGAGTATAAGCGTAGCCCCGCTCACTCGCTTCTAATCGCTTTTAAAAAAAACCGCGTGGGAAATTGCGTTGTCCCAACGAGATACGTGGTAACGCCTCACCCTTGTACACGCGCAGCGTCCACCAGACAGCGGTAAAGATCGATAGAGTCTCCTCACCAGCTTATAGAAACAGGTTGCTGATGGGACCGGTACGTGTACAAGGGCACGGAGCCCTCTAAAGCCCTTCTTTAGAAACAATCGCCTTTTCCAATACGATCAGGGGAATTGAGCGGCGCTAAGCTAATAATTACAAAATCATAATCTGCACTTCGGATGTTTTATCTGCCCTCAGATTTCCTAGCTACCTCAGTTACGCAGCCTCCAAAGAGAAAACAGTCAGCTTTCACTGCGGGAAAACCTTTTTGGAGTTCGATGTTATTAAAGAATACGAGTGTTGGATTCCTTAAAAATTACTTGTCATCTCCCTTGCACAATTTTTCAAAATTTTTAAATTCAGAGTCAAGTTTAGTAAGAATAAGACTACAATCATCATTGCGCCATTGTCCTGGAGATACCCATGCCTCGAACAACTACTTTAGAGGCCACGAAAATAGATAACTATTCCGAAGTGGCTATAGTTGCTGGAGCAGCGAGTTACTAAGTTCTAGGTTGTTCTAGAGTTACTAGGTTTAGGTGATTATGGCCCGCTATAATTACAGTTCGTCCCGAGACAGACAGTTGAAGACTAAAACTTTGAAAAAGTGTTGTACGGATTTCTGCTATAGTTCAGCAATATTACCTTGTAAGAACATTGAATAAGCCTTTAAATGAACTGTTCCGTTTAGGATGCACGTACGTACACAAGTACTTATGCAAATATGTAAAAAAACCAGCAAAATAAGCGGATTTCAAGACAGAGGAATGGGTACGTTAATGCGATTGTTGTTGCCAAAGATTCCGCACTCTCTTTGTTTCATAACTGCGAAGGTTACATAGCTCACACGTTCCCAAAACGGAAATTCGATTACCTGATTGGGATTCCCCCAATATACTTAAAAACCTTACACGAATAAAACAAAAAGTTGCGAGTGGAACTGAAGAATTCAGCCTTTGTGCTCTATAGGTCTGTTGATTATCGCCAATCCGAGATCGTCATCACCTTCTTGACGGTGAAACTCGTTTGGAAAGCGGCAGGATGCCCAATGACGCAGAAAACTTGCGTTTTTAAAGGAAGACAACACTGTAGCAAGTGAAGCAAAACGTACAAAACGTTGAAGGGAGTCTTTGAAGGCACATGCCCATACATCTAAAGAGTATTTTTCTTTTTTAGAGTATTTTATTTCTAAAGAGTATACATCTATTAAATTCCATGGGGCGAGTGTGGCAAACCAAGCCTTTCATCCCTCCGGAGTCAATAAATTGGTACCAAACCTGTCTGGGAGGATGAAAACACTGACTTGATCATCGGCTGCCCCCGTAAATGATTGTGTAGGACAACACGCGTTCCAAAACCTTGAAGAAAACGAGCTTCAGTAACTGCGTTTGTGCATCCACGGTGGATTGATGCGCTAATGATTTTATTGTTTATCCTTAATTAAATCCATAATTTATTTGCACTCAAAGCGAAGTGAGACGCTTAGACAGAAGAATACCAAATTTTAGAAGGATTACATTTGTGAATGAAAACCTGGGCACCGAAGTGGTAAAGGTTTCCACTATGTCTGTTCGGTCGGATGGTTCAAGGATTGAGAGCGAACGCACATCCCAAAAAAACTTGATCAACTCCCAAAACTTTTAACCTACCAGTTCTTCACTTTAGACACACAGCGACACACATCCGGCAATGCAATCACCAACAATACGTTTACTTCTTATTTTAACCAAACTCGAACTCCACTACTTCATATGTCGTGAAGAAACAATCAAATTCCGAGAGATTATGGCTGAATTGAAGTGTTAGAAATTTTCCGGTTCTATGTTCTTCATTTTACCTTCTAGATTTCTATTCTTTCGTATAGGTATCTGTGTTCAGAATGGGGAAGTCAGAACGCTTCGAGCTTATCCCTCTTTTTATTCGTGTAAAAAACAAAGGGAAACATCCACTTTATTCATTTATCTCAACAAGTATTAAAATCCAAGTGATCCCAAGTGAGCGAGCAAGTGTTCAAGTCGCTCTCTTCAAATATCTCACTTCGAATTGCTGTTTATATCACTTCGAAAAGGTAACGACATACATTGTTTGGGTTTCTCGTGGAAATAACCACCACCTTCTCGGTGTGCTAACGGTTCCCCTTTGGAAGGGCGGAAAAGGGCGGAAGGTAAAACTGCTGTTGACTTTTCATTTTGATTCACATTTGCTATCAAGCGATAATGAAAGTGTGTCTCGAAGGCTACATGCCACCCATCTGAGTGGTGAGGGAATACGAGGGATGAGGTAAGAGCGCGACCCAGTTCACTGGCTTATTGCTGCTTAGTTCCCTAGTATTTTCTAAGTATGTTCAAGGCCACCGCCTACATCTCCTTGTGCGAAATCCTTAGAATAGAATTTGGCTGCCAGAACTATTCTATTGACGTTTGCATTTTCCACGTTCCTGTATAAGGTCAATGGCAGCAAAATCGTTGAAAGTAGGTGAAATGATAATATACCTTTCCTTTAGGTGAATAACTCATAATCCTCATCATTTCCGAAAGACTATGCTGATAGTCTTGAGGATCAGAAATTGGTCGATTATATGGACGAAAAGCAGCGACTCCGGAGGATAGATCCACCATTACAAGTGGTAATAAAGAGAGAGAAAATAAATCGAGAATACATGGATGAATCTTATCCAATTTTTCATCCTAGATAGTTTGCTTATGAAGATATATGGGAAGTGTTATTTGAAACTAATTGCAACTACGTTTTTCGTGTACTCTCAACCTAACGAACAGCTTTCTTATAAAGATGACACTACAAAAAATGCAGGGAACGTCATTATAGCGAAAAGTTATTCAAATCGCCTGAAGCGAAAATAGAACAATTTTGAGAAACCAACAATGTATCAGTATTTATTGGTTTGTTGTTAACCAGAAACCACATTGAACCTCGAAAATACCTCCGTTGGCATCGATGCAGACCTTGCGGCCCTTCAGAAATGTGCCGACTGTGGAACGCAGGTATAGCGCTTCGAACTCGTCACTGCCTTCTGCAGAGCTTTCTTCAGGAATTCACATCGCGGTGACGTTTTGAGTAGGTCAGGTAAGTACGATTGCCTTGCGAGCGAGCGCTCTGTCCTGCTGGTAGGTGTAAGGATGGTTTTCAAAGTGAGCATTACCCTTTGCACCAGTCGTTTAGAAAGTCCATTTCTCGTGACCTTCAGCGCACCGAACGCGCCAGGCCTACGCGAAATCATTCGCGTACCTTTCTGAGATTGCTCGTAGTGCAGATACAGGTGCTCGCAGATACAGGTCTTCCTCGTCCAGATTGATCACCTTCGGGTTCCTAGGTCCTTGTAGCGTCTAATATATGGGACAATTTGACGTACTCCAAGACGTTGGTGAATCTCGCGTGCTTGAGAGCCTTGGTTATGAAGTTCAACGACTGGAGAGTAGTGTCAGGAGCGCTTGACCATACTGAAAATGGCATATTTAAATGCTCGAATGAAAAAACGTAATCAAATTAACATCAGTTTCAAATTTGATAAGGATGATTCAAAGCATACAATAGAAAAAGACGCGTCATGTTTTTAAGAAAACAACCTTTTAAGAGTCTCTGAGCACAACCGTTCGGATTCACTCGATGCTCGGCAGCGATGGTCAGGATGCAGTTCACTTTCACTCCGGATTCATACGTGATCAAAATAGCTGTGTTGAGAAAGTTTGGCCTTCAGACATAGAGAATTTGTTTTTTTATGCTACTTAAAGCTACTTTCAAGGTCGCATTGCGGTTTCTCCTAAACGATGCTCGTAACATAAAGGCATATCACGAAAGTGGCGATGTTGGAGTAGCTATGGATAAATTTAAAGATCGGGGAGTACATTACCAGCATGAACGTGATCCCCTCGATTTCCCCTTTGTTCTGAAAAGGGCGTTTGTCCCTGCTAGATAGGTGAGAATGCGCCACCTTTGCAGACACGTCCAAGATCGAGCGGTTGAGGATCAATGAGATCTCCTCAGCAGCCTTTTAAAGTAAACGAATAGGCTTCTGAGCTAACACATGGGCGTAAAATTGTGGCACTTCCTACCTTGTTCCAGATGTAAGAATTAAAACGGTTTTTACGGCGGTTCTCAGCATGATTAGGGAAAATTTGGCAGTGCCACGATCACATTCGTGATCAATACCCCGAGCACTAGATTGGCCCACAGAGGCCTCAATCACTTGCGGGATGTCAAAAACGCGGCCTCTTTGTATGTTACAGCTTAGGCGATATTGCATCAGGATGGCAACTTCTTACTCTGTCGTAAGTTCAATGCCTGATTTCGTTGATGTTTGTACGAGGAGTATTTTCGCTTTCTGTGGGCTCAGAGTCTACAAACGTCGGTCATATTCTATGCAACACTTACGTTGAAAATAAGCCGGCGAAGTATATCCTACCTCGCCTTCCCATGCACTTTTATTTTGAGGGTATTCCATCGCCGTTACTTCCATAACCCTTACTGCTGCGAGGATTGAAAAATAAAGAAAAATCTACTTAAAAATAATATAAGTAAAGGGTCTGGTTTTTTGTTTTTTTTTTGTTAGAGAACTTAGCGGCTTTCGGTGTTGTCGAAATAGACTTGACGAAGTGAAATAGATCTAATGTAAACAAATTTGCAATGCAAACCTGGAAATTTCAAAAAGCTCAAAAAACGGTTGAATTCCCACAAAGACGTGTGGATTCTGTGTTTCCTCCTCCACTTTGGTTCTAGAACATCCCTTGAGATTGTAAATAGATGTTGCGTTGCGAACAAGACGTCCACCTCATAAAAATAGACTTTAATTTGTTCAAGCATGACAATCACATGTTGTAAAAGCATAAAAACATATTGTAGTCCTCAAATTGTTTAAAAACTGGTCGTTCATAGAGCTCTGTCTGTTGCACTTGTAGAGCGAATAACCGCCGAATAAATCGCCTTTTCTACTTGTAAGAACTTAGTTATGGAAACCACTTCAAGTACTCATATTGCAGAAGGTAAAAACCATTTCTATTCAAACCAAAATTATTCAAATGCGGGCAGAAACCTTGTAGTATGCGCTTTGCTTGCAAGAACTGCCGCTTCAGTTTTCTACAGTTCCCACAATCTTTTATGAAATGCGTGGAAACAAATAACTCAACGGTGATTCCAAATGTCGTGAGTGGTTCCCGATAAAAGCTTGGGACCAATGGGTGCAGAAAAGTGTTGTGGCCGATCGCGAGTATGGAACAAATGCTGGTTTATACTTCTGTTTTATTTAATTTTTTTTTCGTCGAGTTTATGAGCTATTAGGAACACATGCTCTTCGTATCCATTCCCATTCTGTCGCAAACATGGAAATCAAACAATCCCACCCCAGTGTTCTCATATTCCATTTCGTCTCAGTGACAACGCATTTGCGAAAAAAAAAACTACAAGGAGCAAGGCAAGCACTTTGCTGGGATTCCGACGCGATGAGATTCGCACATGGATGAACTAGAATAATGATAATAGTCGAAATCCTATAGACTGCACAATGATGAGTAGTAAATACGCAATCTGCTCAGGACGCGTAGAATTGCTGATATTCAAGTGGCCTTCTTAGTTTACATAGACTTTTACCATTACAAGAGTGGGGTACATACGGTAAGTAAGCGCTGTAAATTGATGTCAAAATAGCGGAAGTAATTCTGCACGACCAATCGTAAGGAAGAATGCATCGCTGTGACCAACGAGCTGGCGCCATATCAGGACCTTTGCGGGTTTTGACCTGCGGGGTCAGAGGCGGGGACATCGTTACTAGTTAATACTAGCGGCGCAACTCTCACAACTGGTGGTCCGCTAACATCACGATTTCGTGGCTATCAAGGTGAGCGCTGGTCTGCTTTTCTGACGTTGCTTTTATATAATCCGTTTGCTAAATCATATCTTGCGGGATGACGAGGCGTTTGAGAGAGTAGATAACACGTGTCTTTGATTTTTCCAGGCTCTGAGGAAGGCGACGACGTCGAAACGTTAGCCAGAATAAAAATCAATAACAATCTTGGTTCTGCTTAAGAAAGTAGTACACAATCGGAAATCCTTATCTTTGCTTGCTGAGTAATCGATGTAACCTAGTTTTTCTGTAAGTCAAAAACCAGAACTAAAATGTTCTGGTGTTCTATCTTTCCCTAAGCTTCGCAGAACCTGATAATTGCGAAAAACTGAAATCTCCGATGAAGAGACATCCAAAAAGGCGCAACAAAAAAGTGCCATGTAGTTTGAACTTGTGTGAATGAAGGGGAAACAGAGAGTGTTTTCCGTGGATTTTACGATTATAATACTTACTTACATTTCGCTTTGCTGGAAATCTTGCTGAGACTCAACAAAACAGTTCCAAAACGAGAATTAATCCTTCCATCCTAAGCAATTTCACAAGTGTTTTCTCCATAACGTTCTGCTGCGCAAATGTGGGGAATAGTGCCGAGAGCTACTGTGATTATTGTTATTATTAGTCTCATTGTAGTTATTGTTGTAATTGTTATTGATCGATACATAATTATTCTAACAACCACACTACTCAAACTTTCTTAAAAGAATCCTAGAACTGTAAGCTCTTTACGCGTTTCTTCAAAATTTTCCGCGGATCGAGCGAATGCGGTATTGGATCGGGTGCTATAGCAGATGTAAGAAGAATTTGAAGAGTTTCATAAGCCAGACAAGATGTAGAATTTCGCTGGACATTCCTTGTTGTTTTCTGTTGACATAAAAAGTGTCGTTATAAATTTCTGTTTGGATAACTGTACATGGTTTGAATCAAAACTTTAAATCTAGATGCTGTAATTGTTAGTTGAAATGCCAAGCTTTCGCAACGCTAGAAGCGGATTCGCTGCACTCATCAAGAGTAAAACCTGCATTTGACATTTCTCGAATATTTGTAAATACCGTCACTTGTGATCGTTTATTCTATAATAACCTTATTCTATCGATCACACAAGTTATTAACCCAGAAAGTGTTTAAAAATACTCGCATCTCCACCAATCCATACCATTCAAATCAGCTGAGGGTGTTGAATCGAAGTTGGTGTCGAGAGAGAGCCGAAAAATTACTCCTAGAGAAAAGCCGTTCATTATCATTTAGTGCAATTCTGTGCGCTACTCGGCACGGTTATCCAACAGGAATTGGGGTAAAAATACTTACACTATTGGGAATAGTTTTTCCTGGAGAGAATTATCCTGATGTGAAGGGATGAATTTGTGAAAAAACTTTTCATAACCCAATTACTAAAGAAAAAGAGGCGAAAGAAATAATATGTATGTTTAAAAAAATAGTAGTGAACAAGAAAAAAACTACGTTTCAACAAGAAATGGTCAATGAGTAAAAATAGTTTAAGGATATCTCAAAAGGAGATCTCTCGGTAAAAATGACAAACGCTACTAATGACCGCTTTCCTTTGATTAAGTAACTTTAAAAAGTAGAGAAACAAATAAAGTAGGCGTCTAAATGAGCCTGCGTTTTGCATGCGAAAACGTCACATCAGAAAAAAAAAATTGAAGAGTCGACAAGAAATTGATGTTTTTGGAAAGGAAGAGGTGAAGTTCTTGTTCTTTCCTCGTCGTTTCCACGAAAAAGGATGTTTATTCAGGTGTTCACGAGGTCTGTTTTAAGAGAACGTTTTTAACCGTCCCAGGTTTCCGTCGTGATGTAGCCCCAATGGTTCCAATAGTTACAATAAACTTAGGAAAATTTATGACTGCAGCTGGCGTACATATTGTAAATAACAGAAATTACTAAGGGCAGAAAAAACAGCAAATTAATCAATCTTGAAAAAATGACAGCCGTCTTATTTTCAGAGTTTTGCCACAAACAAATCATCTGCAGTTGCTTGCATGTAATTATGTATGCAGCATGTAGAAGGCCCATATATAAAGCTCAGCTTCATAAAAAAATTTCCTTCTGAGTGTTTGAGTCTACGTCTGTATGCCGATGAAGACTAGGAATTTATTTGCTTTCAAACATGAAAACAACAATGAGAAGCTATAGGAGGTTGCAGTTGTTTACAGAATGGCCATAGCACTTTCTTAAGGTAGAGGGATTAGGCAGTAATCTTCACTTTTCCCACACTTTGAAGTTAAGTAAACGTGCAGCGCGCGATGAACAACGTGGTTTCGCTGTTACGCTCCCTTTAATAAATGGCTATGGTGAATAATAAGTTGCGTTGCTGACTAGCGGCATGGAGTTTGCATCAGCAATTCACTACTGATTGTCTTTTCTCTGACTACATTTTGAATCATGAGATAGAAGGATGGGAGCACTGAAGTGCATTAGTGCCCCTGTGTCATTATGCTACGTAGAAATGCAAATTCAATGTGATCAAATTAGTAAACGACTACCAGAAAGTATCCGCAAAAGTGAAAATGGCCTGCGATAGCACAAAGACCAAGAAGATTTGAGGTCTCAAATGATGTTCAACCGATAAGTACTTTGACAATATTCCAGTTACAGTGACAGTATAATGAAGATCGCGTGTCGTTAAAACGACATTAGTTTTAACTCTGAACCAGAACAGTTAAGAATTCTCACAAAAAGTAACGAGTTTTTCAGCACACTATATTCGTGGAGTATTCTTCTCCTCTCTGTACGATCAATACGAGTACGCTGCCTCTCAACTTAGAATTATTCGATAGAGATATAGAAGTTCTTCTTCCCCCTTCGCTTTGTGGAAATAACGATGGTAATTTGTGACGCAGCCTGTTTCAAGTCAAAGGTGACTGAATAAATTATGTGGCAATGGCGAATTTTTCCCAGGAGAACTGCTGTGACGTGTGTTCTTCTCCTATTGTATTAGTGAAAACAACATCAGCTACACTTTCAACATGCTATCCTCAAGTTGAAATTAGACCTGTCCTCTGCACAAAAGATTGTCATTGAGAGGTATGCGGATTCAAAATTCGTGAGTGTTCAGTGTGTATTTTCATTTTACATATATGCATGTATTAGATTGGCAACTAAGTTTCCGCTATTTTTTAAAGTTTTTCTAAAATTGTATTCTTCAAATGAATCAATCGAGCGTTTATTTAATTAATTGGTATGATTAGTAAATATATATTACAACTATAATATCGATGTATATGTAAAATTAAATAGATAAAGGTTTTAATAAATTTAATTATCAATTGATATATATACAATATAATTAAATAATTCAGTCGAGCGGTTTTTTCAGCTGTAGTACCCTCTCCATAAACCCCAAAAAACGCCGCGAGCAGCTTTTGCGGCCATCGAATCTTGCTTGAAAGCAAAAAGAAGAGAGTGTCGAAAACGCTCATTTTTCTCAACTTCACCGACCATTTCGATGATAATTATACTTACTTTATATAATTATATGCTATAATTGTATATTATAATTATGAATATTATATATTAACAAATTAATAGAAATTAACCGGAATAAAAAACAGAACATTGATTCCTGTAGAACAAAACATACTCTTTCAATGATTTAGAACATTATGCCAAAAATCTTTAATGGCTTGCGGAATGTTCAAATTTAAAAACATTGCGGGAACTTAGTGGCCAACCTAATACATTTATACATGCTAGACAAACAATACGGTAAGATAGCTAATTCTTCGACAGTCGACAAAAAACACGAATTTGCAATTATCACTTTTTACTTTTCAAACAATATACTCACATTAAAAGTCGTAAGTTCTTGGAGCGCAATTATCCCGGATCCGGCCTTGCTAATGTGCAGACACAAGTAATTTTTTCAAAAACTCTACCAGTGATAAGTTTTAAAAGTTCTAATTATCCCATAGTCGGCAAAGCCGGCGGAGGAGGTTCATGAAGAAAGCGGATGCACGACTTTTTCGCTTTCTGTAAAAAAAATTACCTATCTTTCTCTACATATATTTACCAGTTCTGATAAATAATTTTTTTCTTTAAATATACGTGCTCAGACCAACTATTGGAACTACAAATCAACACTTGCGGGTACAAAAACAAATGTGGTCTGCATTCTTAGTCAGCATGCAAACTGTGGTGGTTGTGATAACCTAAGTTTTTTTTTGTTGAAAAGTATGGTGCTTATGTCCTACACTGATTGTAAAACGACTGTAAAAAGAGTCACTTGCAGTAAACATCATTAAAACATCATCCATGGATCCTATGAATCACCGAAATATTTCGCGAAAAATGTTTTCAAAGTAAAACCTAGAAATTGACAAAAAACTAAACTTGAACAAAAATTTTCTAATTTTTTACGTTCCTTAGCTCCAGTCGCTAAAGTTCGAAGCTTTCTACTCTCTGATATGTTTGTTGCAATAGGATAATTCTTTATAATGAAGCGTTAGCCACTAATCATCCAGCGACTTTGAAGGCATCACTCCACGAATCTGGGGTGGTATGGGTTTCAGGCTGGTAATGCCTATACGGGGTCGTAGACTGAGGGGAATAGGGTGATTTCGTCCATTTTTCCTTGTATCAGTGTAAACGGACCGCGGAACGCTGTTTCTTACGACGGCTTCTGTTGCAATGCGCAACGCTTGCGCGCCGCCCCGCCTGCGATTCGTCCGAATGGGTTTTCGATGCAAGGGTGGCGCGCTGCAATAGAGGACGTCGTAAGAAGCAGGATTCCGGGGTCGACCGTTTCCACTGATACAGGTAGAAATGGACGGCATCTCCCCCTTCTCCACAATCTACAGGCACCCGTACAGGCATTACCCGCCTGAAACCCGTAATTATACATACAAATGGCATGAATGAAACAGTCATGAAAACATTTGACTGCCTAGAGGACAGTCGTCCCAATTTGAGTCGTGTTAGAGCTTCCTCGTGAAATTTAGTCGCTCACAACGCCCCTCCCCCCTGACGGTTCTTCTTAGAAGATAAGGTCCATTGCCGTCCCATCTTCACTTTCCTCAGCAAATACATCAGGTTCTCCGATCTTCGATCGATGATGTAGAGTAGGGTGCAGATAATTGATGAGTGAATGAATTCCAAGAATGCGTCAGATTCTTTCCCACCTTTTATCATCTTTTGCGAACGTTTAGTTAATATGCCTTAGACAATGACCAAACCAATAGGACGAGTCAAAAAATCCAACTTTGAATCTAAAAATTTCAGTGGTACAACTCAGTGCTCTTAAAATTTTATCCATTTCTGCTCTAAAATCAAATGTTGGATTACAGAAGATGTCTACAGTTCTGATAACAACTCATTAGTTCTGATTAGGATATGATTTTAGGCAATCACAATGCTCTAAGCGAAGTAATCGTATTACATGTAACAATATAGATGTAGATCTACGGACGATATGAAACAACGCTTAGCTGACATTCCATGTGGTTGCTGAAATAAGCTAAATATGTTTGTGATGGTAATTTTAATCGTTTTTCCAGTAAAAAGAGACAATTGTCATTATTAAAACATCCCTATCCATTGTCCTTGAACATTTGCAGTGGTGGATATTTAGTTCTGATCACACTGGTTGAGCTATAACCTCAGCTGTTATTACTCTTTTTCTGCCCATAAACGTAGACATATACTTTTATTTATTATTACAAATACTTCTCTCCCAACATATTATTTAATCACCGTATATCCAGTTGCTTGGAGTTAATGTTCCGGACCACGGATCTCCCTCCTTAGGGGGATCACAGCCGGTTAGTCGCGAGGCTACGTGGCGAGTTCCCATGTGTCGGATAGGGGGCTAATCGCGGACCAAAAGCGACCTGCCAGGAGACGCGGGTGGATCTGCTGAGTCAGGACTGACTCATGACATTCTTGTGTCCCGCACTTCGGTCCAGCCAAAAGCCTGCAATCAAGTGATTGGGAGGCGCAAGGGAGGCGGTTTGGAGTCGCCTCCAACAAAGAAGCTTCACTTGTCCACTCCAGAAGAACGAAAGTTCTCCCAAAAACTCATGGGACTAGAGGCTTGCAACCTGCCCATGGGTTTTAAAAATTTTTGCATGTCAGTAGAAGAGAGTCTCCTGATTCTGGAGGAAAGCCTAGTACGGTAGCGCCAGGAACGACGGGGTTGCAGGAGTCATATAGGCTACCGAAACGGAAAAGGACCAGGATGACGATCTGTACTTATAATGCACGCACGCTTGCATCGGAAGACGCCATCGAAGATCTGATGATGCAAGCCAAGAAGATCAAATGCGACATCATCGGAGTGACCGAGATGAGACGACGTCACCCTCTCAACACCGTATATGAAACTGGAGAAGAACTGCGGCAGTAGAGGTGATGGTGGAGTCATCAACACGAGTATGGCAAAGAACATCGGCTCTTTCGAACAACTTACGACCCGAATCGGACGTCTGCAGATGAGAATATGTGGTCCAACACCAACTCTGACTATCTTCGTCCCTTATGCTCCAACATCAAGCTAAGAAGAAGAAGATGTCGAATCGTTCTATATGGACCTAGAGAAGTTCTACAGAGAAGATCACACTTTCTTCAAGGTCGTTGTTGGTGATTTTGACGTCAAGATTGGCCCCAGAAGAACGCCTGAGAAACTTCACATTGGGACTCATGGCCTATAATGGAATAACCAGGGGGAGAGGCTCTCCGAGATCATCATGAAGACTAAGAAAATCTATGGGAACTCGCAATTCCAGAAGCCCTCTTCAGAAGGACGTGGGAGTCACCCGCTGGAGGGTCCAAGAGACACTTGTCTTTTGAAACTCTTGAGCTGATATGCCAGCGTGGAGCAGGATGAAGGACAGCCATGCGAACAAGCAGGGTTCAGCACGATTGACCACATTCACAGTGTTTCGAAACTCATCGAGGTATCACGAGATTACAAGATGCCGCTCTCTCTTTCACCTTCATAGACTTGAAGAAGGCCATCGACTCAGAGTTGAGACAGAGGCGGTCGTGGAAGCCTTGGACAACCAAGGCCTCCCTGCTCAGTACATAAAGGTACTTTGAAAGTTGTAAAGTAACTTCACGACGGGAATTTCGCCATTCTACAAGAATCTTATCAGTGACGTGAAGAGGGGGAGTCCGACAAAGTGATACAATCTCACTCAAAATATTTACAGCCACCCTCGAGAAAGCAATGCGAAAGTTGGAATGGGACGACATGGAAGTCATTTGCGCTTTGCTGATGACATCGTATTGATGACACCTAGCATCAGTCAAGCGGAACGAATGCTGGCCGAATTCGACGAAACATGTGGATGCATCGTTCTTCAGCTGAATCTGCAAAAGACGATGTTCATGCGCAACGGATGGGTCTCGGATGCCCCATTCACGCTCAACGGAACCAGCATATCCGAATGCACCAGCTACGTTTATCTGGGTCGGGAATTAAACATGACGAACGACCTGACCCCCGAGCTGGGCAGGAGGAGACGAGCGGCTTGGGAAGCGTATAAGAGCATCGAAGATGTAGTGAAGAAGACCAGGAACACCCGGCTCCGTGCTCACCTCCTCAACACCACCGTACTTCCTGCTTTGACCTATACTTCGGAAACCTGAGCATTTCGCAAGCAGGAAGAAAACGCGGTGAGCGTCATTGAACGCGCAATTGAAGGAGTGATGATAGGAGTATCCCGTTTCACGCAAGTGAGGGACGGGATTCGAAGTTCTCTCCTACGTTAGCGATCGAAGATTAGAGACGTCGCCCACGTTTGCCAAGGAGAGTAAAATAAGGTGGGCCGGACACGTGATGCGCTTTAACGACAACCGTTGGACCAGAGCCGTGAACGACTGGGTTCCCCGCGAAACCCAGTCGCTCACGGAAAAAAAAATTATGATGCTCTTCGTGTCGCACGCAAAAGGAGGAACCACTGGACTACTCTGGCACGCGATCGGGACAAATGAAAAATTATTAGCGCCCTCTCGACCAGTTTGAAGATCAACGGAGTCAAGGTGATCAAGGTGAATGTTCCGGAGTTTTTGCCTCAATTCCGAAAATCCTATTAAATCACATTTTTCTCTAGTTTCAGAGTGAAAGAACGTGAATGTGAAAATAAGCGTAAACTAATAATAAGTAGTAGATCAAGGTAGGAAAACTAAACAAAACTGTTGAATATTGCGACACTAGAATTTGCAAAATCTAGATTGTTAGGAATGGCTGGCATAAGATCTCTCTTCAAAACGATAGTGAATGCATCAAAATCTGAAGTGCAATGAATCCACTCAGGGTTTACCATGTGACGTGGCACTTCGGTGAGAGTAGCGGGCATTTTTGGCTGGACCGCGATCACAAACTGCCCGGAGGCATCACTCCACGAATCTGAGGTGGTACGGATTTCAGGTGGAGTATTCGTATACGGGATGGGAGACTATGGGGAGGGGGGTGATTCTGTCCATTTCTTCCTAATTGCCGTAAAAAACGGCTCCGCACAAGGCTGGCGCGCTCCAGTCGAACTTCCTGTAGAAAATAGTGCGCCAGTACGCCTGAAGCCGTATCTTCCGGGCCGTTTCTTTACGGCAATTAGGAAGAAATAGACGGAATCACCCCCCTCTCCATAGTCTCACATCCCGTATACGAATACTCCACCTGAAATCTGCACCACCTCAGATTCGTGGGATTATGCCTTTGAGGCTTGGAAGCTCGCGCGATGCTGGTCGCTGAATTGTCTCAGGTCCTCAAATGCCTAGGCCCATGGAGTTTGGAGAAGTTACAGGTATGATAACTTTGCTCACTTTTCGAGAATCACTGGACAATCTTTCTTTCGTCCCCTTACACATCTCATGAACGATTTCCGGTAGCAACGTTCGATTTTACCGCTCTCTTGCATTTTTGTTGCAGATTCACGCCTTAGAGTCTTTTGATTGCCACGAAAACGTGCGTTCGTCGATTACAATTTCTACGTATGCCAAACTCCAAACGCTCTTGTCTTTTCGAGATAATTTCCTTACTTCTTGTGTGATTAGTTTGTTAAGTGCTTCGTGAGCACGCATTGCTTTTTCGCGTTACTATTTACCCCAAAATGAAACTACAAGCGCGTGATGTCCATGAAGCCGGCCTCACACCTGCTGCTGGCTTGTACTAATTTATGCAACAAGTCGATATATGTATGGTTTATCGACTAAACTAGAATATGGACTTTACGCATTGTCAGTTAGAAGCATAAGAACTCCCACCTCGGGCAGACATGGCAGAAATCCTTATTCTTCTGCACATGTGCAGAAATTGAGGATCGAGTTTGAGTACCATGCAGTCGCGATTGAATGCTTTTCGGACGTGGGGAAGTACAGTAGGAAGAGGTGCGTGACTAGAGTAACGCACAAGCACGACCCTATGAGCCTGATACTACTGCTACCGTCGCTACCGATGAAGTGTTGAATTTAACTGTGTGAAGTGTTGGCTTGCATTTACATAAGATTTTAGGATTCAGCCTTACTTTTCAACAAAAACATCCTTCTGCAAATGCAAAAAAAAAGACTTGTAATGTCATAATTAATGGGAATCATACATATTTGAGAAATTGAAATTGTTCACCAAATGAAATCATTTTTCAGTAATTAAGTCGAATGCATTCAAGTGCACTTGATTTCTTTGAAATTTATCCCTTAAATTGTTTGTACTTTTAATTTTTAACCAGCACTACTACTCGTTTGAATATTGGGAGTCTTTAACAGAGTTTTGTTCAAAGTTGTCTCCCTTTTTGTGGTGTAAAATAATTCGAATGAACATAGTGACTGTAGCTTTTATATGAAAAGCTTTATCTCACTACTGTGTATCCATTTTTCCCTCCATCGATAACCATTATGCAAGTTGATTGCAAATGCAGACTCTAGCGGGAATTAGATGAAATTGTGACGACAAGCTACAAAATAATCGACATCGACAGAACAATTAACTTGGACGGAAACACCTGTCTGTTGCGAAATTACGATGTTTGTCAAAATTAGGAGGAAATGCTGTACAGAAAGATTTTTCGCAGCGTTGAACGGTTACTGCTGAAATTTACAACGAAACTCAAAGGCCTACTTAGATTTGAACTTGCGAGGGTTTAATAGTGAGTGTAGATATCTCACTTGGAAAATAACTTGCTTTTAAAAAATAAGAAATGAGAGTCGTGATAAAGACAAACAAGACTAAGCAACAAGCGCCCTGTGGATTTTAACCATTTTCTTTCTTTTTTTTCTGTACAATTCTTTTCTTGTATTTTTAGGCATTTTTAGCATTTCATAATTGCAAGCATCGCATTTTATCGCGCTGCAATAAAATTATCATTGACGTGAAATGAGTGGTTCAGCAGAATCATACAATTACAATCGGAAGGTTTAGCGTTATTTAGAAAACTCAAGGAGTCGCTATGGGATATCATAGCGGCTTAAGTCGTTGGCTTTTAAATCTATCACCATCTTCTCCTAGGATCGTTATTATAACATTAAACATCCGCCAGGCGATTGAAGTACCGATTTTGAAGTAATGCATGAGAAGGTTGCTTCAAAGATGAATTTGAGGTAGATCGGACTTCTAAGGCACGAATCTCTGTTATTCCATGCTTGCTCAAAGAGGAAATATATCTGAGCCATCTAGTAGTGCGTATCAGATCGAAGATTGAAATGATCCAAGATCTGACAACAAGAAGGAAGAAGCTACTTGGCGATACCGAAGACAGCTGGATATATATTGAAAAAATAGAGAACGAACTGTTCTTAAGCAATCTCTTCAGTGGTGACGTTTTTTCATTTCGATCCACTTCACTTAAGCTTCAGGAACCTACTACTTCGGATACTTCACTAATGATGTGAAGTGTGGTCGACTACCGATTGCTTAGTCTGACGAAGTTAGAAATATCTCTTTTCATGCAAATATTGGAGTCAGCTCGGAGACCTACCACCCGTAAAGAAAAGGATAGCCGTCTCACCAATCATCAAAACTTTAAAATTAAGCGGATTGCGCACATAGTATTTTTCCTAACGAGAACCGTTGGATGAAATCCGCGAGCGACTGAGCCACACGAGAAATAATCGAAAACATGTAGGTAGCCTACAATATAGTAAGAATTCCTTCTCTATACTCAGAAAACATTACAGACATTTGCTGTAGCATGTCCGTAATCAAAAAGAGGAAAGGTGATATTACAGGAATGCTTAAACTATAGCTTCCTTTTCTAAATGATCGAATAAAAATCAGAATAAAATCGAAATTTTTCAAGAAAAGATCCATGACAGGATGTGAGGGCTTACCTAGGCGCTTTCACTTCAAAACTCGCTCCGAAAAAAAATTCTTAAAAATGGTATCGTTGTCGGTAAGTAAAGATAAAAATGAAGTGATCGACCTGTCGTTGTGGAGGGGTTCGACATCAATTCAGAATCGTTTTAGGATGGTATTTTAACAACCCAAACCAATCTAGAACGAAAGTTAAGTGATAACTCAACTCCGTAGGAATGCATTGTTTATTTGACCTAGAGCAGTTCATTCGTGATCGTGCGAGGCCAACTGACCATCGACCCACTGCGCTACCGCTACTCTCAGTGTCAATTTGTGAAGGTGCTGGAGACACTACAGAACTCTACCAGGCCCTACCACTGGGATATACGTTTAAATCTGAGATAGACTGAATTCGGCTGAATCGCTGAGCAGGTGCGATCGCCTGACGCGGTTGCCCGCATTTTCGCAAAGACGTGATGCCGTTGAACACAGCTCCTCCCTATCTTCTCTAGCGACAACACACTCACACGGAATCTATAGTTCTTTGTCCTGCAAGACTTCGCGTGAAATGCCTTTCGAAACCGATTGACCCGGGTACCTTCATGTCGACCACGGTCGTGCAGTTCAGCTTTACGAAACGGAGACTTGTTACCAAAGATTCTGCGCTCCGCCTACAAATTTCACCTCCTTGGGTTGTTTGGGCTTTGGGAGTGTGTTGGACAACAGTGTGCTTTTTGCAATATCTGGCTAACTCATGCCATATAAATGTACAAATCGCATACGTGCCCGGAGCGTATAGTAAAATGTCTCATTGCATTTTGTAGTATAAGCAATGTAATATAATAAGGTAACCACAAACAGGAAGCAGTCAGACTCGCATAGGGGCCCAAGGAGAAACATATTAGAGCACATATATGTTTTTTTCTTCATAAAGTGGCTCCCTAGTTCTCTACACCAATTGGACAACAAATAAATATCCAGTTACGGATTATTTATCCCGACTCTTTGACAAACGAAGTGTCAACGAATCCATTCAAAGTTAAACCAGACCACCTACCTCACCCTTCTAAATCCTTTGGATACTTTGTAATTGACCCAACAAAAGCTGTTCGCGTGCCGGTGAGTTATTAACTTCTGAACAAAAAGTATTTTTTATCGGCTATCTTATATTGATATTAGCTTCGCACAGCGAAGAAGCATGAAATTTCAGTTGCTCGGATCGTCACAGTTGTTACGTAGCTATGCTACTGATTGCCCTCATTATCCTCGCCAGACACTGCCTGTCATTGCTGTCGTCTCAAACTTCTATGACGCTACCACGTACAACGCCATCAGCACTGCCGTTACCGTCGCTACACGCCTTTTCTTGCACAGCGGTCACTCGGTCTACTTTTGTATTTGACGGCAATCACGACGAAAACGGCTTCCCCATGGCAACGGAGTAGTTGGCGTACCTAATCAACTCGTAACATTTTACGTTCGTTCATTCCCGTACATTTCTTATGTCACACGCCCTTACTTACCTTCCAACTGTTTTTCGCAGTCGCGGTTTGATGATGATAAATGGTACGCATCAGACCGCGCCACTGTTTTGAGAAGCCTTCTATCTCTCTCTCCCTCCCTCCCTCCCTCTAACCTTAGCTTCTGGATACATTGAAAACTGCATCATCTTCTCTAATTATCACTTGAAGAATACGTTTTACAGAACCCCTACAACGCCACATTTTGTCCGCAGTCGTGCTCGTTCAGCATTGAATCTTCATTTTTCATTCATGTGAGAAATAAGTCCTCAATAAGAATGGATAACTTATCTCCTCTCGCTCCAAAACGTCAAAGATTCATCTGTGTTTTTCGCATACAGATTTACAGTCCTATGAGCAAATGAATGAATTTTCACGACTGAAATTAGCATTACTACATTTTTCAGACCTACGAATTGTCTATGAAGCGGATGCTTTTCGCAAAAACACTACAAATCTTTGCCACCGGCATATGTGCAGATGCTGAAGCACTTCGCTCTTCGACCCTTACTCACCTTCATACGCGGAATATTAAATTGATGATGCACTCTAACGGTTTTTTCTTCCCACTTTCCTTCCATTTAATCCTATGAGCAATCTATGTTCCACCACAAAATTCGTTTCCACTCGGTTCATAAACGAAAATTTGCATAGACAACAATTTTGAGATCTCGTTACATTTTGCTCCATTTCTATACCTTTATCATGCTATTGTGTACGATGTATGTATGCTTGGACTAATCGCATTCAGGAGCAGTTATCTTCGACGGTTTTTCAAATGAAAGGAGCTGAACCTATGAAATTTTGCAAAGGTTATATGTAATCCACCTTCCTGTCGAAGATCATCTGTAACCGATCCGGAACCCGCTGGACAACTCAATGTTGGCCACGTCGTATGCCATCATTCTTTGCCGTCTTGAATTTGTTTTCGAACTCGTACCAGTCAGTGTGCGTAAAATCACGTGATGCCCTCTTAAGACAAAGTAACCTCATCTCCTTACCGAATTCATGAATTCTCTTTGGCCAACCCGGAAGAATAGTCCATCAAAAAGTAATTTCTTGAAACTACTTTCTATTTTTCGCCAGTTCTATTTTTTTCGGCCCCTATTCCCTTAGAATCTATTTTTAACATTTCAAAACAATTTTGACTCATGAAGATTAAGAGTGAATCCTATCAGAAAGTTGCCATCTAGTTTCTGAACCACCCAGTAATTTTTATTTTGTGCTAATTTTTCCGCTCTTAATCATCACTTGTCCAACCTAAAATAGACAGTAGTTTCATCTCAATTCGTTGACGTTCGCACTTACGAAAATCAAAAGTAGTCGAAAGTAGTCAAAAGTATAAAGTAAAGAATAACTCCTTCAAAAGTATTCTTAGAGAACTCAAAGTTAGTATTTTGCTTGTCTTGGAAATGTTCTTGGGAATGCTTTGCAAAAGATAAACGCCTTTCTACAAATTCACTACTACATTAACCTTATATGATATAAATCATACCACGCACACTAAATGATAATTATGAACGCATTGTTTATCGAAACTATAAACAATTCTGCTTCATATAAGTGAACGTATGTATGACTTGCAGGATTTAACAGAGCATGTTGAGTTCAAATGGAAGGAAAGGGTAAGATATAAAGCATTCCTTTGACGATTTTAGTATCCATTCATTACAATGGTGACCCAGATCTTGCGACGACACTAGACTAAAAAAATTATGGACTAAAAAAAAACTCATGATTTCCCTACTTGATCGACTCAGTCAACCCACTAGGTTAGCACCGGCTTATTGGGCACGTGCTCGCTCTCATTTTTTACTGTTCACACTCTTCAATTTTTAGTGGCCATACTTCTGAGGTCAGCCCACCAATAAAACCGTGGACCAAAAAGCTACGGTTTGATTTAATTTGGGATTTTGGTTCTGCGCCTTTGTAAACCAATCATACAAGTTCTCAAGAGAGATGATGAAGGACTTCGAACAAACTCATTGTATGGATCAGTGAATAAAGGAAGTAGCCTTGTTATTATATAGCGCATCGCTGCGATATTTTCGTGATAGAACCCAACAAGTTGATGCGATCCGTTGTTGAAGTTTCACTTTTTTAGCTTCACGCATCACCATGAATCAGCAAATTTCGACTTGTTGCATTCTCGTGGTGCAGTTCTGCGTTTCCCACTGTATCGTTCACAAAAGTGCTGCTTAGATTTTTGGTGGGATACATTGCAGAAACCGGCAACAACCGTTATTTAGAATTTTTTTTCTTAACTCATCAAAAACTAATAGGAATGAGAATTCGCTTCTTTGCAATCTCATGACACAGATTGTATACAAGAAATCTGCAGAAGCGTAAAATCGTCGCTAGTGGATTTTTGCTTTTGCTTATTCCATTTAGATGAAAGTTTTTAAAGAGAACAGAACATTCTTTCCTTTTGAGCACGACGTACTGCAGAACACCCAAAGTTCGTTCAATTTTCATACGGATCGCCCCTGTCTCTTCCGATTTGAATACACTGAATGCAGATGGTGCTCATCACACTTTTCTGAGCAGATGATTCTCACAAATCTTAATGAATATTCTCGTTGCAGTTGAACAAGATTTCAAAAAATTCCAACGTTAATGATGACGTTGACCGTTGCTACGGAGATCTGCACCATTCACCATTGGCTGTTGTCTAGCTTTACAGCTCTCTTAATGCTGTTCATTTGTTTACTTACGCCGCGAAATCTTCCGCTTTAGAGCGTCATTACTTCCTTAATTAGGTCCAAGGATTACACTCTTCAACGTGACGTGTGCTCGCCGAGTTAGCTGCCGAATTCGTTCCATATGTACTTACGCTAATAGAAGACTACAACACTGCATCCTAGAGTAATGACCGTTACAGTTTATTATAAATACAGCACGGAAGTTCCTAGCTACCCGGTAATTCGTTACTTTGAAGTTGGATGTTTGAACACGAAGTGGAAGGATTTGTTTTTGCGTTGAAAGTTATACTCACCCTATAAAAGCAATTCTTATCCATACGTCAAATGAATGCACATATGAGACCATCAATTTCATCTGATTCTTTTAAATTTATTTTCAATGGACTTGTTGATGTAAGCCATCCCTTCTTAGATTCTCCAAAGTGTCGCTCCGCGTTCGTTTGGTATATCCTCATGAGATTCAGAAATTTTTAGTATTTTTCTACTTTTTCATAAGAGTTCGGAATTTGCTCTTTATCTTAAAAATCATCTTTTAAGCTCTATAACTCGACTGCAAATTACTACACTGAAGAGTAAGTAATATTCGCCTATTCTAATAAGAGGGGCTGATGCATTTCTTCTCCTTATGCTGTATGAACAAACTGCAATCCATTTAGTGCTTTCAGAAACTCGGCGTAAAACAACTGTGTCCGTTACCGTAACAAAGCACTATGACTTTCTTTTGCTTAAACTAACCTTTGTTAAATTCTAATGTCCAGTGCCAAGAGATTTGCTCTTGGCACTGGACATTAGAATTTAACAAAGGTTAGTAACTGGATTTAACACTGGAGAATATGCAGAAAACTAAAAGTTGCAATTTCTGTGATTGCTCGAATCAACGTAAATCACATCTGTTATTTGCACATTATTTCTTAGGAAGAACGTTAGGTTAGGAAGAAAGAGAAGAGAGAAGAACGAGAGAAAAGGATCTCCCGTTCCCGAGATAATCGGAACAGCACGCTTCAAATAAATCTGTCTCATCTTTGAAGTGGATATGTTCAAAAAAATTGAAAAGCAATGGGCATACAAACAGACGCTACAGCGTGGAGGTGTTCGTTTCTAAATGCTCATTTGAAACACGATCTGCTGCTTATTCGCTAGAACTGCATCATTCTTGCCTTTTTCATCTTCAATTTGTTCCCTCAGACGTGAGTAGCACTTTTTAATGTCCATATGACACAGACATGAGTTGCCGACACACTCTTTTCGCTCAGGAATGCAATCAGCAGCACATTGTTTTACTGAGGTAATTCGTAGAAAGTAATCTGACAAACTTTCGGACATGCAGCGTTTGCGTGAGAAGAATTTGGAGACGTGGTAGCGTAGAAAATTCGACAAAGAGTTCGGTAGAATCTGCTTGCTTGGAATTTACAGATCCTCGAAAGAGTAGATCAAAGCGGAAGAATGTGCTGTTAAAGGCTCACTTCACGAATCTGAGGTGGTACGGATTTCGTAAAAAAACGGCTTAAGGCGTTCTGGCGCACTATTTTCTACAAAGAGTTCGACTGGAGCGCGCCAGCTTTGTGCGGCGCCGCATCTTCTGGGCCGTTTTTTATGGCAATTAGGAAGAAACAGACGGAATCACCCTTCTCTCCATAATCTACTATCCCTTATAAGAATACTCCACCTGAAATCTGCACCACCTCGGATTCGTGGGGTGATGCCTTCAAAGGAGAGGGAGATCAAAGATGCGTTCATTATCGTCCTTGCTACATCTTCGATGAACTCCCATCCTTCTAAGCCGAACTTTTAATACCCAACTCTCAAACAAGAACAATGAGTAAATCCTGTTGCAGTAGAAACAGAGTACCTTTCTGGATCTTGAAAAAATTGACCATTTGTTTCTAGCTTAGGGCAAGCAAATAATTACTTTAGTCGGCGCTTAACTCGTTTTCATCCAACTCGTTGCTGCCCAAATAGAAACTAAAAACCTCGAAGAAAGGGACCCATGAGGAAAATTATTGAACGCTTTTCGCAAGCCGGTCTGCAACAAAGTTCCGCTACACTCGCAGATTTCCGACCTCCTCAATTAACCTTGTGGACTCTTTAAATTGTGACCGTTGTTCAACATTATTCCGCACAACGTGGAAAAATAGGCGAGTTTTTAGAAGTTTTATTTCATAACGTTTTGATCAATTCCCTGGCGATTTTCTCAAAATTCTCTCTGTACGATCACTACCGTCCCGCTTCTGACAAAGTTCCAACCGTGTCTACATTGCTAGCTTCCTGGTTTCTTCCTACTATCTGGCTTCGCAGTCCAAAACGTGTCGAAACGACAGTTTGCTGACGAGGAACTTATAAGTTTAAGGTTGGCCTCTCAGAATGTCTGGCTGTCTAAAACTATGCGTAACAAAACCGTACGAATGCTTCCTGTTTTCTTCTCGAAAGCATTGTCCACATCAGCCCGATCTTCGGTTTCAGGAATATTATTGTTCTCACTGTTTTCATAGCGTTTCAGTTTTCTTGTTACTACTAATAGAAATTTGTAGCGGGAATTATAGTTGATGTTAGCGCAATTCTTAGGGAAGTAGTCAACAAAACGCCTGTGCTAGCATCCCGGACTTTCGCACTCTCTGTGGTGCTCGCTTAAAGGCATCACCCCACGATTCTGAGGTGGTGCAGATCTCAGGTGGAGTATTCGTATACGGGATGGGAGACTACGGAGAGCGAGGTGATTCCGCCCATTTCTTGCTAATTGCCGTAAAAAACGGCCCGGAAGATGCGGCGCCGCACAAGACTGGCGCGCTCCAATCGAACTCCTTGTACAAGATGGTGCGCCAAAACGAATGAAGCCGTATCTTCCGGGCCGTTTTTCACGGCAATTAGGAAGAAATGGACGGAATCACCTCCTTCTCCGTAGTCTCTCATACTGTTATATACCATACTGTTAGCATGAGGACTAGTTTCAATGTTTAGCCTCCGCATAATGAAGGCAACCCTATTGGTATCCAAATAAACCCAGCCAGTTGTACATAACGATAGTGATTACATTATTTTCAAACCTGATAGTGAGAGAACTAACTAAATCAACCACTATTATGCTTTATGATATTTCTTATATGCCACCGTATACGATTGTCACATGCCACAAATTATGTAACCTTGAAACAAGGGGCGTATATTTTCCAGCGCTGGTCCGTCCTCATTCATGATTAGGCCAATTAAAAAAATGGAAATGTGACAGGAAAGTGTGATAAAATAAGGCATAAAAAAGTCGCACTGTTGATCTCTTAGCTTCTGGATCATTACAGTTTGGGATTGATTAGCCCGAACCATTCAGAGCGAGTGACAAAAAAGAAGGAACGTCGTTTCAAACGGAAACATGGCCCTTAGGAAAAAGGGATAGTTGGACTCTCTAACGAAGTAAAATACACAAAAAAGTAGTCATACTAAAGTAATGACAGAGCTAAAGAAATAAAATGAGTCACAAGTAAATTTTTAATCGGTCCATACCTCTTCCAAAATCTTTCCCAGCATGTTCTCGAGGGGAAGGAGAGTGCGTCTTCGCAAAGGAAAAAGCCGCCTGACATGTGGCTTGGCTGCAAAATATTATCCTGGATACAAACGAGGAGATTTTCGTTAGTATTAGAAAAAAGAGGCAATTGAAAAAATTTGTTCCAAAAACTCCTCCATTTCCAAGCAATAACGAAGTTGCAAGACCCCTCAGCTTTACAACAAACTGTTCAAAAGCTTATTTCAATTTTTTCGATTTGGCAGAAGTCATAGGACGGCCGTTAATTTTTTTGTTCATTCAATCAGTCATCTATTACCAATGTGAGAGAAAATTTTTGCATCGATAACGTGATTAAATAAAACGGACTTTGACGAATTTTCCTTGAATACTTCTCTAAGAGTAGTTGCAGTTACCGTAATCCATCTTTCAATAATCGGAAAACAAATAGTTAAAGCATCATAATCAGCAGTGCTTAGCAGCAGCAGCAGCGCTTATTGTAATGTTGTAAAATAACCGATGTTCTAAGATGCGGGAGTGATTCTCACAACGGTGACGAATAACGCTAAATGAAAACGAAAATGAAACAAAGACGCTTTCAGTGTTTATTGTCGCTTTGTATGCGTCACGTCTCCTCTAAGGACTCCTGATAGAAACAAATCTTGAATCTGACCACATCGAATGTAGCATCCAGCTACATTCCTCTACGTGCTTTCTATCTATTTGTATTTGGCGTACACGATCTATCGGAGGAATCTGCAACATCCACAGCAAATACTCGCCAAGACATAACTGCATGTTCACTTTTTGAAATCACCAAGTTATTTATTTTTCCTATTTTGTGCCAACGAGGTTTAGGTGGAAGTTCTTATTGGCCTGACGTTTCGACAAACTCGTTTTTTTCGAAGGCCTGAAAATGGCTCGAGGTCTTTGATACCATGGATATCCCATCAAACTCCTCCTCTCTCCTCTCCAACTCTCGATATTGTTCCAAGTACACCACGCAAGACCTTAAAAGGAAAACAACTGACCAGTTTCACCGACTATCGGAGTTGCTAAACCACCGCGTTCTTAAAGATTGTCACCAAGGCGAATGAGATCTACGCACTGTGAAGTATCCTTAAGTACTGGTGTGGATAACGTTAAGGAACTGCATGGGGTACAATCTTATAGCTGACAGAGTGTTACGAACGGGAAGAAGTCATTGATAATTGATAAGCACTCATTTTTGTTATTCATGGACGGATTCCTGACGGAAATCCAGAATGCTTCCAATGCCTTCCTACCAGATATTTCTTTCTCGTGCGCTAATATCGTACATTTTATTTCAAACTCATTTCCATCATGCTTATCATTTTTGTGGCGCCCTAACGGTGTCATCGAGCTCCCTCGCCTTTTACCAGCCAAATTTTCCTTGATACGCACGATAAGCAAGTTAAGTGTATTCCACTCTCGTCCTAAAAAGTGTCAATTATAAAGATGTGGGTTGTTTAGATTGTTTGCACTAGGTTCCTGCTTTGACTTCGTTCTTAGGCCGTCACTAATTGGTAGAACCTAAGGACGGCAAATCATCTCCAAGATGAAATACTGTTATTTCCATGAAAGACCTCTCTCAGGACCGTCCATGTACCCGAAAAGCTCACTTGTCCGCCTAACTCCTTAAAGGCATCTGAAGTGGTACGGAATTCAGGTGGAATATTCTTATAAGGGATCGTAGATTATGCAGAGAAGGGTGATTCCGTCCATTTCTTCTTAAATGCCGTAAAAACGGCCCGGAAGGTACAGCTTCGAGCGATCCTGTGCGCTAAATTCTACAACGAGTTCGATTGGAGCGCGCCAGCCCTGTGCGGCGAAGCATCTTCCGGGCCGTTTTTTACGCCAATTAGCAAGAAATGGATGGAATCACCCCCTGGCCATAATCTACCATTCCGTATACGAATACTCCACCTGGAATCCGTACCACCTGAGATTCGTAGGGTGATGCTTTCAAACACACTGGGGGAACGGAATTTTAGTTTCAGCGATGAGTCGGTCGAATCGTTTGTTTGATCGTAATTACTGCTTTGTCTAAGTTGATACTAATCTTGTTTACCGAGCCGATATCACCTCGCGACATTTCTTCGGCCTATGAAAAACAACTAGTTTATGCTAGATGTTCCGCTTAACACCGCAGCAGTTAGGGTATCTATGGTATTACTTTCACTTTCATATATTGAATAAATGCAATAACAAGTGCTGCAGCGAAAACCACTTTGGCGTGCGCAACAGCTCAGTGAAAATGATCAGTTTCGACCTTTGTCTGTTTTTTACGGTACTGGAGGAACAGAAAAAAATGATAGCAGAAAATGAGCCACTGCAAATGGCTTATCTCCTCGGATTCAAAACCACTCGAGAGTGTCTGAAAAAGGAAAACTGCTGGAACTTTGCTGAAAAGTCAGGCGAAATTGCTGAAGTTTGATAGTCTTAAAGATTTGCTTAAGAGGATTTAAGAGGCATATTTGCATATCCTAGTAGCAAACATTTGAAATTTTACAAGACGTATCTTTATTTCGTTCTTATTTCCATGCGTGGTTTGCAAAAAGATTTTCCAAAACTCTTTTTACTGAGGGGCGGGTGTAGCGCAGTCTGTAAGAGGTGCCGGAGTGGTTGCACGACCGAGCTTAGGTTCGAATCCGCCGCAGTGCCTTTCATCTCGACGGGATGGACAAACGCCTTTTCTGAGAGCACTTACTTGATTAAACTACTAGCCCCGTCAATCATTGTAGGGTACACGGGCGCTCATAAACCGCAAACGGTTCTCAAATAAAGTCCAACGCGTCAGGGATTGATCAGTGCCGTGCACTTTTATCCTTTATCCTTCTCGACTGTAATAGAGAATTGGATGCAAAAAATCTCAGCTATGATTTTCTGTGAAATTCCAACGACTGTGTGGTCAGCAGTGGGAATTTCGAGCAGCTCACAAAACCAATTAGTTACTCATATTATTGCTCTGTTATTCTGACTACGCGGTTTCCTGGAAATCTCTTAATCAAAAGCGTTACTTCGACAAATATTTCAGGGATGAGATAAGTATTGCTGTATTTAAGACATTTTCTTTGTTTTCAAAGCCGTTCATTCGCAAAATACACCTTAGCTCGTACACTTTCCCAGAAATAATCGAGAATACGCGAGATGTTCTGTAAATAGCTTTAAATAGTGATAAAGTGAATTTTTACGCAATCGAAATTGTACTTGAAGCTAGAAAACTTAGTTCTATATATTTATATCTGGCGCGTTTTAATTTTCTATTTCTCTGCTCCGAAAAGTGAATTTTCCCTTAATGTTTCTGTAACACCACCGTGTCGGAACTTTGATTTTTATCTCAGAGACAAACGTCGTGTAGAACAACCGTCACGGGAAGGGACCACACATCTTGCCCTACAGGTACATGCACATGATACCTAGTTCGATTTTTCTAACCATTTCATCAGTGTTTCGCAACTATTAATTTCCTTCTAGTCATAAGTTGATATTTTCATCGAGTTTAATGTTTTTTTTTTGTGAAACACTGCCGGATATAAGCTGTCTGAATGAACGACGTGTACGTGCATATATCAGAAAGGGAAGCCGTCAATTAAATCCTTGTGCATTGACGAGAGCTCATGCAATCCATGGGAAAAAATCCAAGACATCCTAAATCGAACATATACGTGTAATAAATCCAATCTACTTCTAAGAATTTTATGATTTCTTTAGTGACTCGACCTCGAATTTTTTCTGTTGTCCTTAAACTGAGGTGGTGGTGGTCTTTCTACGTGTCATCAAGCGTTCTCTATTTCTCTGTTCTCTTAAAGAAAAACTGAGAAATTGAAGGGAAAACCATTGTGAATTTCACTCAACGCTACAGTTTTGATGGCTGTCTACCCGTCAAGTAAATTTATGCTACAGCCCCGTAGTCCGACAAACATGCCATCAAGCTGCCATCTGTTCCTTTATTTCGGACATTTTCATCCGGACCATCTTAATCGTTGGTCACACATCAATGACAGCAACCAACAAAATGTAGAAAAACGACTAACATTAATGCTTTATCCAGATAGTTGTAGGCTACACAGCATTCCATTAAAGAGTACTGCACTTGTTCACTACATCATTTAATGCTGATAAGGACATTACATATCTTGAGGTTCAGTGAGCTATCAAACTAGTTTTTACGTATATTTTTTCTGTATATTTTATGTGCATATGACGTTTCAGTGGTTATTCGAGAGTGACGTAATAGATGATTATCTGCTGTAGAGAGACTCAAAGAAATTTACGGTACTTAATATATTACGTAGCCACCGGAACAGTAAAATAAGATATTCATAATCTGACTGGCTAGTGGGAAGCCCATTGAACCCAAATAACTCATTCGCTTGATACATAATCCATTGTGAGCGAAACTACTAGGGAAGGATGTGAATTCCCAGCATACTCGCGATTTCTCGGATATGGGAAGAGATCATAAATTAAGGTAAGCGCTATGTTGGACACAGGAGAGAAGGCATGCAGCAGAAACATCTTCTGATTAAATTAACAATAATATTGATGTGTTTTTTTTTTCGTAATTCAGCTAATTTCAGCTCAAGTTTCGTTTCTCAAGGTAAAAACTACGTTAGAATAAAGTAAGAAATACTTGTAAGATTTTAAGTGGTTAATATTTGCTGATTTTTTCTTGCTATTCACCGTTGACACGGTCAGAATGAGTGAATAACATCGTGTACTCTTTCGGCCAGTCATCATTTTGCCATCAGGTTTCCTGTATCATGTTTCTCCTATTTATTTCTAGCTTTTTTTTGATTTCCACTACCAAAATGTTAAAATTTTCTTCTTCACACGAAATGTTGCAGTTTTCACTGGCAATTTCACCCTAAACACCTTCCTGAGCTAGACTCCAATCTCCTATCTAATCCTAGAGAGAACCCTGCATTTTCTGGTATGTTGTCTTCAATTGTTCACATCTTCGCGTCAAGATTAGAGTCCTGCAGATGAAAGTGTCCCATCCATTACATTTTTTCACATACTCTCCTCCAATAAATCTTTGATCATAGATTCCACCTGTGTTTGACTGCTGCGGTCATCAGCACCTTTTCTGAAAATGGTCCACCCTTCACCCCGCGTTAAGATAGATTTCAGAAACCTCCGATTTTTAACAATGATCAGTAGCATATACGGTGTTCATTTGAAATAGTAAGATTGAGGGTGCATGTACTTCCCAGCCATCTTTTACTTTTGAAGCAATTTCAAAAGGCTTTTGTCCATATCCGTAGTTTGAGGCATTTCTATCAAAATGTAGCGAGAAGGGGAAAAAACTCACTTTGACATACTTCCGTGAACAAGCAATTCCAATCAAATTTTACGGCTTCAACCCATTTATGATCTTAAAGGCAGCATACTAGGAATCTGACCTAGTAAGGGAGTCCGCAAAGCTAGATATCGGGATTGATCCGGTGTGGCTCCGCCCACCTCCCCCTAATCCCCGGTAAAAAAATAAGGCGTGGAAGACGCCGTTTTTACGATGATCTCACTTGCAACGCGCCATCGCCACCGTTTGCACGCGCCGAAGTGGGTCCAAGTGCGAACGGTCGAGGATCAGTGATATCTCCTCACCAGCCTATTCAAATGAAAACCATGAATAGGTCTCTAAGGGGACCGGAACATGTACATGGAAGCGCGTCCTAACATACCTCGTAGGAAATAAAGCGATTCACACGCTGTCTCTGATTAGGTAGAGATAAGCGGAACCATGCGGATTTCGCAATTTACAATGCCATCTCTAGCTTCTTTCGCGGATTCCCTTACGACGCTAGATTCGTAGTATGCTGCCTTAACGACTTACTAGCGTCACTTGCGCTACGACTACTGATTTATACTTTAGAAATACATGTACTTGTCTTCTTTTGTTCAGTCGTTTCCGCTCTGATAAATAATAAACACTGGATATCAATCAAATAAATATATTTTCGTTCAGATTAGTGGAACACTCATCATTTGTTTGAAAATAAAAAACGAATACGCCATCATATGGGATTGTGCCATAGTGACGAGGAAAAGACAGGAGTTGAGAAGAGTAAAGCTATTGACAAGCAGATCAAACAAGGTGCAGCCAGCGATGAAAGAACTGTGAAACTACTACTGCTGGGTAAGCCATGAGTTCTCACATTTCAAGCTAGTTACATTACTTCCTAATTATGTGATGATTTGAGAATATCTACCAATTTGCGCTACAGGAGCTGGAGAATGCGGCAAGAGTACGGTACTGAAGCAGATGCGCATCCTGCACAACAACGGGTTCACGGAGGACGAAATGATGCAGCAGAAACGGGTTGTTTACAATAATACAGTGACAGCGATTCATCAACTCATCAAAGCGATGCAACAACATCAAATAAAGTACACGAGTCCTGAGAGGGAGGTTGGTATTGGTACTTTTTTCGAGAAGTCCCACGATTTTAACTAATTTTGTTTTAGTTCCGTAAATTTGTTTTGCTAGTTAAGGTTGATGCAATGGTCGTACAAGACGTTGTCAAGCAAGGTAAAGAATCCGAACCGTTCACACCGGAGTTAGCTGTTGCTATAAAGGTACCTTATTTATTGCGCTTCAGTAGACATTTAATTGACAGGACACTTCAATCTAACGAGAACAAATTAAGAAGGGGAAATAGAGGAACACTTGGTTAGCCATCCATTCGCCCTACAACTGCCTCATAATTTTAATTCGGGAACTGTTCTCTGACTGCGTTGCACTACTGACCCTGCTACCTTCTGCCAATCATTATTTCAGGATGACGGCTTAGTTTAGACCGATTTTGCACGACCGTTAGATTACAAAATCGTTGAGAATCAGGCGCAACTCTGTCAACTAAAAAATTAACGTACGATGCAAACGTTGATTGCTTGGAAATGTTGCGTTCTACATAAGCGATAACGTTTCAAAAAAATATAAGTACGTTCTTAGACGAATAGTTCAATTATTAATGGAGTGGAATTTAAGGTGTTCTATGCTCTACAATAGTCTACTAAGAATTTTTTTTTTTGCAAAACGACGCAGCCAGCTGAACAGAAGCGATTCCATCCAAGTGGTAAACTTGTAGTGAACATATGGAAAATCTCCGAATGCGTCTCTTTGTTGACACGCAATTTCTATCTACCCCTCCGTCGAGAATTACACAGATTCTTTATTTATTAAAGTGAATTTTTGGATCCAACTAACCTAGGCAAAGCTTAAAACGATCGTCCACTAGAAATCACTCATTACTTAAAAGATTTTCAAATAAAACACAGAGTTCCAGTTAATATCTCTTAACAGAGAATCATGGTCAACGATATAAGAGTAGAAAGTGAAAGAAAATCTAAAACATCTGGTTTAATTTGTTCCGGCATTAGGCCAGGGGTTTTATTGTATTTTTGTAAAGCTGCAAAAGTTGAACTTTCGAAATTTGCTGGAGGTGATACTCGGTTCTCGTAAGATTACTGGTCAGGCAACTTTTATGAGCAGCATCTTTTTGTGAATCTGTTTGTTCATCTTTGACAGCTTATAGCGTCCGGATGAAAGGATAAAAATTTTTCACTTTTTTTTCCCATTTCAAAAAAGTAGCTGTATAAAAATCATAGCTGTAATCTCTCTCGATTTCATTCACGAGCTACTTATTATACAGTGACAAACACGAACGTGTAAGAGGTAATTATATTGTAATGTGCTTTAGTAAAGTGCACACGTGCCGACAATGTTTACATCCTTTCTAACTCACCGTCTTTCAGAAATTATGGGGGGACAAAGCAGTACAAGATGTGTACGAGGAGAAACGATTAGAGTGCCATCTCCACGAAAGCACTCGATTGTGGGTTATTTCAGAACAATAGACATTGATGATGCGATTTAGCCTAGGAAATTCCTTTAATATCTCTAGCTTTCTGGACAGCGTCGATAGGATATCCAATGTGAACTATAAGCCTACAGATCAAGACATACTGTTGACTCGAATAAAAACAACTGGAATAGTGGAAGTGGCATTTGTTATTAAGAAAGTGCATTTCAGGTGAGATTTCTTCTTAGAAAAGAAGGGCTTTTTTTTCGAAAAACCTGCTTTGATTTATTTTAGTGACTACGGTTATACTTAGTCACTGCAATTATGTAGTGACTCCCCACTTGCGAAAAAATAATACTTACCTGGAATATCACTAGTCGCCGTTAAAAAGCGAGCTCCCTTCTTTGAGATTATGGAAGCAAATGGGACTCTTTAGAAGATATGAAAGTGTCCAGAGTGTGTAGAAGGCTTTCTGGTCCAATGTACCCGCCGCAGCGTAGGACGTGTTGAACGTACGATGGGCACTTGCAAACCCCATTTCGGGCCGAAGGCAAACCAATAGGTCAAATCATGTGAATATGGCTAGTTGCTTGTTTCGCCACATCTGTTTTTCTAACCTTCTTTTTGTTAGAGAAACTAATCGGCCATATGTCGCGAGCATCCGCTGTGCACATTGGCCGCAAACGACAGCGAATGATGAAAGGATAGAGACTAACATCTGACGTCACCTCTGACTCTGATCCAGTATCGCTGCAACGATTCCTTATTTGATTAGGGTTTTTTCCAAGAATGCCAATGTTCTCGTTTAAAAACGGCATTGCTGCTGTCCTTAGATCGCCACAAATGCACAAACCGTTCACTTTTTCAAGTCCCTGCTCCTCACTGCCCAGGTTGTTCCCCATTTATTTCTGCCCAACACGACAATTGAATCCTCATCATCAGTCATCGAGGGCTAAACATTAATAGTACGAATCACCAAACAATGGAAAAAAATCGGTAGTAACATTAGCACCAAGGCAGATATCTCGTATAATATAATCCACACCTTGATGAAATTTCGAGTTGTTTCGAGTTATATGTGGAAAAAAACCTTTCAAATTATATATAATAACCACATTTCCGGAAGCTTTTGTTTAAATAGCAGCACATAGACATAATGATACATGGAAACGGCAATTATTTTCGCACCAACATTTGCTTGGAAGTTTTTTCCTACATTTCAATGCACCCCACTCCTAATCAGCTCACCCAAGTATCTCAGAGTGTTCGACGTTGGAGGACAGCGATCAGAGCGAAAAAAGTGGATTCATTGTTTTGAAGACGTCAACGCCATCATATTTATAGCCGCAGTGAGCGAATATGACGAAGTTCTGTTTGAGGATGAGACGACGGTAAGTGATTTTGTTTTCTTCGAGGAAGCAATTCAAAATATCACAGAATACTCTCCAACATGTTCACGGGCGGTTGTCATGCAAACAACGGAGTAGGTAATTGAAATAATACGTCCCGTTTATAATTGCCATAGCGGTTTACTCACATTCCTTATAAATAGGATATTGGTAATATTTGGAGAGGGGCGTCTCTTCAGATTTCGCAACTGATGAACACTAGCATATATTTTTTACTTTGTTCAAGACAAGTATGTGATTACAGTTACCTTTTGTCGCACTAAATCAAAATTAAGAACATCCCTTCAACAACTGCAGGCGCGGGAAAAATTTCGTGAACAGAGGCATAAAACTTTGATCTTTCTTGATTTTTCGCTACTTGATGTTGGTGACGTCAGAACCACGGAAAAAAATCGGTAATAATTACCATCGGTAATAAATAATTAGTGCCAAAGTAGATATCTCCTATAATATAATTTTACCTCTTCGGAGCGTGGAAATTCACACCATCTGTAACAAATCAATCTCATATATCTCATCCAGAACAACACAGTTTGCATCCCATAGGAGCGCACCCGAAACCATGACCCAAACAGCCATAAGGATGACAGGATAGTGGTAACCAACGAGCTGGCTCCGTGACAAGACCTTTGTGGGTTTCGATCTGCGAGGTCATATGCGAGTCGCGTCCTAATCAGTATTAGCGGAGCGATTCTATCACATTATGGCTCGCTAATATCATGGTAATGCTGTTACTAATAAGTAGTCACGACGGGTTGAGCTCTTCTAGTTCCTGGTGCCGCGTGTGGGATGGTAACTAGTTCTGGATGAAGTATTTGAGAGGATTTGTCAAAGATGTCCTGACTTTCCAGACTCCGCCGGAGCCACGACGCCGAAACGTTAGCCGTTGTCGCAAGGATTGTTAGCAATCCTGGCTCTTTCTTGACATTTATAGTAGATGATTTGTTGAACAGTCAACAGTGTGCGGACACATGCTGTAAACAAACCTTAATATGCATAAGAATTTTTGCAGGATGCACCAGCGTTATTGAATACGAAATATTACGTTTTCGCTCCTACGTATGAAAACCTAACTCAGCCAAACATTGAGAGCATATTTTCGTTGTTAGAACACGATTATTTTTCCATCCATTTCATCCACTTATTCTATCTGTCCATTGAGGGACTGAATTAATGCGACTACACGTTCTTGATAGCAGCCTTCAGTAGGTACCAATTACGATGTCTCTTACAGCAAATTCTCGTTCCTCCTTTGCGAATTCCACTCAACAGTTCAACTGGATGAGGGGTTTAAAGGAAAGCCAACATGAGATGTATGGGAAATCGAAGTGTTCTTGTGAGCGACTATTGTACTATCCCCAACATGGAAGCACTGATATGCTTCTGAATGATATTTCTTCAGAAAAATACTCAAAAACAACAGTGAACCAACCGCCTCACAGAAAAAAATTCCTTATAATTCGCCACATTTTGAAGTACTTGCATTCTTTGTCACTAATCATAGCCGATCCACACTTTATCAGATAAATAAGTTCATATCTCTTTAAGTTTACTCCCAGTAAAGCATGAGAAGAACTAACCAACTCATGTCCGAAATACGGTGCATTCAGTAAGGGCTAAAAGACTATATTTGCGACGAAAGTAGTAAATCTAAGTAACTGTAGCTCCACCGTAATACTTAGGCGGACGTATGAAGTAGCTCGAACGTGTGTTTTCCGAACGTTTGGCAGCGTTTGTTCCTAATGTAGCGGTCTGATAATGCAATATTGCAACGTCAGTGACTTTGTTGCCCTTTAGGACTCGTCAAGTAAAATTAAATAACGGGAATATGTGATGACTCAGCGATACAGCACTTGGCTCTTTTGAGATTCAAGAAAAAAATAACGCTTAGGGGGTTTTGCCTTCTATTTTTAAGGGAACTTTTCGATGTGCTCTGTCTTACAGATCTAATTTTATGGGCATTTTCCAATTACTCTCTATTTCAGCCTTCTTTAAAAAAAAACATTCGTGGAATATTGAGACACACGTCAGCCGTTAATAGCTCTTTTATCCGTTCGATTTTCTACAATATTTTTAGGGGAACTTTTCGATTTTCTACAATGAATTAATACGTACAAATTAAAAAAAATTTAAGGGGAATTTAGAAAATCAGAAATAAGATAATACAACCTTTGATATGATGACTAACTTTACAGGGCTCATATCTACAGCATCTGATCACTCGATTGCCTATATATCGTTTTCATAATAACATCTTTGTGAATTGGGTACATAGATTCATGTAACACACGGATTAACACAAATTTTACACTAGAATCAATACGATAAGCCTGCTAAAAACAATTTTAATTAGAAATTATATGACTCCTTCGCCGACCGCAATGAGGGAAGCATTGAAATATCTTAGAAGCTGGTAATGATCCTTCTAGTTATTGATTACTTTACACAGTTCATCAAAGACGAGAACTACTAATTTAGAATCGAATGCTGGAATCGCAACGTTTATTTGAATCGATTTGCAACAGCCGATGGTTCATTAACACGTCCATAATTTTATTTATGAACAAAAAGGATTTGTTCATGGAGAAAATAAAACGTGTTTCGATCAAGACTGCTTTTCCCGAATACACAGGTTTGTCAGAGAGTAATAATCTCTTGTGTCATGAGTTTTACATTTAATGCGCACGCTGACAGCGTGGGGTACCCGATTAGAACTTATCTTGAGAAATTTGAAGAGGAAGGTGTTCGTTTGCCCTGTTTTCCCCAATCGTTTTGAATTTTGTTATTATCGGGAAGCAATGCTATCGACGGCCATAGTTGCCTGATTCCTATGCAGAATGAGTGCCCGTATTGTAGGGTCAAAACGACATGATGCACTACCGTAAACCGTTGCGCTCGAAGCGGTGCGTAGCGGTAGAGGTCGGGTGATCACCCTTGCTGTTACCGTCCACTGCTGTAGTTCGCGATGGTCCCATCTCGATTTCGAACGTAGCCGCTTAAGGGACTGTACCGTGCTTCATGCCGTTTTGACCCAACTATATGTGAATGGACTCAGACAAGCATAGGCGAGCAGAAATTAGTACTACACTAGCCATGGATCTAGAATCCTGTGCCGTACTTTTCCCAACAATTGGTTGCTGTAGAAGATCAAATTGATGACACATGTAAATACTTCGAGCTAGTTCTAGGTCTCGAATCTCGAGGTTAATCCTGAGGGAAGACAGAGAACACTCTCTTTCCGCCAATGACTGAGCAGCAAATGCTTCAACATATGACGAAACGAAATCAGACGCTGTATCTCAGACCATCATAGGTACTCCGAGTTTCCAGAAAAGGTCATTTTCTTCGGAAACACAATTCAGTGTCGCGGCGACCTTTGACAGTACAGAAATGTTTGACAGCCACGATCTTCCAATCACAAAAAGAAGCGTTTTTGCACTTATAGCAAACGAACATTTTGACCCGATATTGGAGAGAGTTATTGAGGACTTCCGGCAAAAGTTTGTTGCAAAGTCATTGGTTCATCACTATGTACCACAGAGTAGAAGTTCCAGAGAAACTTGTTCATCAAAACCTCAAGTTTAACTCTTCCTCAATCTTAGCGTTGAAATGTGGTTTGAGGTAGTTGACCACAGGACCCGGCTGTTTTTGATCGTTAATTCGGGCAAAATTCTAAACCTGTCGCGTTTTGGGTTCTAGTACAGCTGTCGGACTATCTCCATACAATACATACACCTTGTCTGATTTGGCATTTTTTAAACTTTGGCGATCGCGACTTTAAAATAGTGAAGTAGTGAACAATTTTGACACCTCTGTCCCAATGTTTGGTGTGGTAATGTGCTTCCGTAGAAATGTAGACAAAAAGAAACATAGGATGTGCCGAAGAGAACGCTAAATTTTCAGGTCCGCAAACGTATGAGGACTCGATGAAATACATCAAGCAGCGCTTCGAAATGTTGAACCAGAATCCAAAGAAAACTATTTTCGTCCACGAAACATGTGCCACGGACACCGACCAAGTGCAAAAGATTCTCGATTCAGTGATATCGATGATCATACAGCAGAACCTTCACAAAAGTGGTCTCTACTAATGGATCCCTTCACATCTTCGAAATACTCAACTTTTTTTTGTATTTATAGACTCAATTAATGTTTAACACCCTTTGACTTTCTACGCAGTCCACACGCACATCTAGATATTTTCGCTCATGAACTTTTTTGTTTTTGTTTTCTCTTTCTTCGCATGGCCAAATCATACAGTGCTTCTCATGTATTCTTTGGAAGGCAGACGACTTGGTGTCTTTCTCTTCACGCACCACAGAGTCATATCCATGTATGGAGTAACTGATTTGGGACCATTTCGTTAATTTCGCACATAGATTTTATGTTATGTTAAGACTGCTTCTGTACACAGCATAGTTGCAAAATTCTGATTCATCTCAGAACTTGAATTTTTAACTTTTTTTTTTGTTTTTTGTACAGCTGACGGCCATTCCTATTCAAGTTTCTTAAGTATTTCGCTAACAATGAGAACTAACAATCCCTGTAGAACTCTCTCATTCCACGTTTTCGAAGAAAAGGTGGTCAATCCAATGGGTAATACCTTTACATTCAGGCTAGAACACAAATCTTTCGTGCATGTCGTGTCCCTTTTGTCTCATTTATTGAAAACTTGTCTAAAAATCTGATGATTGTCCTCGCTTTTGCATATCTTGACAAGCTAAATGTATAGATCCGAAATGTTTACTGTAAATATTAAACTCAAAGTATTATATTGAAAAACTTGGTGGGAACTTTCGCAGTGTGGGCACATTGAACGATGGTGAGCAATGCATCAGTTCATACTGAATCATACTAGTTGGCTTAGATATCAGCCACACACTCTTTTCGACTCCCTTAATCAGTAAATCACCCTTTAATGGTGATTTATTGATACTATGTAATTAATGGGGAGTGGTGACAAAAGTCGGGAAATGGCTTGATTTCTTCAATATACTATATCCTTTCAGAGTAATTACTGCGAAGACTGCTCTGTAGCTTGATAAACTAGAAAAAGCACTACTGGATTCATTTCGAGAAAGTTTTTGACCTTCTGTTGGCGAATTTGAATAGCCGCCCTTAAAGGCATCACCCCACGAATCATGGGGTGGTACGAGTTTGAGGTGGGTTATGCCTATACGGGGTCGTAGATTGTGGGTGGGGAGAGAGTGATTCGGTCCCTTTTTCCCTGTATCAGTGGAAACGGACGACCCCGGGATGTTGTCTCTTGTGGCGGCTGCAATGCGTTTGCGTTCCGCCCAACCCCGCCCCGCCTGCGATTCGTCGAGAACCCATTCGGGCGAATCGGCGGAGCAGACGACACGAAGGTGGCGCGCTGCAGTAGACGACTTCATAAGAAACAGCGTTCTAGGGTTGTCCTTTCCCACTGATACAGGGAGAAACCCTCTTCTACACAATCTACGACCCCATATAGGCGTAACCCACCTGAAGCCCGTACTACCCCAGGTTCGTGAGGTGGTGCCTTTAAGTACATCACTTCCATTGTTAGACATAAACACTTTTACTGAGTATTCCATTGTGTGGTTGTCTTATCGGAGTTTTCACTCAAGATCACTATAGTTACTGTGTGCTAATAATCTTACCGTTGATGCTGGTAATATCATGTTATATATGTGTGTACATGCATGAGTAGGCAGCTGCATATATGTGTATATGTATGTGTATGTGTCTATGTGTGATTGATTCACGTCGAATTAGTGCGCCTACGCCACAAAGCGGTTAAGTGGGGGTGAGACGGGCTTCACGACGTCGAGTAGGAGCGTCGACGCCAGAAGTTGGAATCGGCTTGATTATTGGTGCACTAACGCCCCCAATAATTCCAAGCAGTTGTGGCTAAAAGTAAATGCGACATTGTTAAAGGCATCACCCACGAATCTGAGGTGGTACGGATTTCCGGTGGGGTATTCGTATACGGGATCGTAGATTATGGAGAGAAGGATGATTTCGTTCATTTCTTCCTAATTGGCGTAGAAAACGGCCCGGAAGATGCGGCTTCGAGCGTCCCGGCGCACTATTTTCAACAACGAGTTCGATTGGAGCGCGCCAGCCTTGTGCACGCGCCGCATCTTCTGGGCCGTTTTTTTACGACAATTAGGAAGAAATGCACGGAATCACCCCCCTTTCTTTTAACCGTTGCATGGCCGAAAAAACTGTATTCGTACTGTTCTGTACAAACTGTATTTGTACTGTTCTGTACTTCATCCTGATGTAAACCTTCACATGTTTATCTCCCTGGTGTTGCCGTCAACATGCTTCTAATATCCTTGCTTCAGAAATTCCGTGCGTGTGGGCACACAGCTACTCTCGTAGTAGCTAGGATTTTACATGGTCTGAGACAGAACTTTTACCCTTCTCAGCATGACGGTGTGTTCATGCCATTTCACGTTTGCACATCATTCTTAATCGTTCACAACATTCTTAATGGCCGAGAAGAAAGACGGGAAGAGCTTTGTCTTGAACTTCAAAATTAGTCGCGACACTGAATAACGATGGACGTAAAATCAAGCTTGAATGTTCCGTAAACATATCACTGATACTTTTACCAAGACAGCTACGAGATTTTAAGAAAATGTTTCATCTACATTTTCAGAAGAAAAGAACGAAAGAAGCGGGAGGGTTGAGGGAAGAGGAGGGGAAAAAGGAAAGGGGGGGGAGAAAGGGGGAGGGTAAAGAAGGGAGGGGGGGGGATAAAAGGGAAAAAAGGAAAAGGAGGGGGGGGAAGAAGGGGGAGAAAAGAGGGGAGGAGGAAGAACTAAGGGGGGAAGAACGAAAGAACCTCTGTTAGAGATGAAACAATTTCATCTCTTCGCTAGAAATTTATGGAAAGGAGCCCTGCTTTAAACTTTTATCGATCACTGAATTTGAGCAATGGGAGTACTAAAAGAAGTATGAAGTTCGGTGCTAGTCGTACGTTCAGACTGATATTTAAAAACATCACCTTTATGATATGATCATCGGACATGTTCAACGAAGATATGTAATTAGCTCTTTAGCTGACTGCTAAAATGATCCTAGTTAGGTGTTTTTGGAAATCATTAACTTTTTGAAATGTGTCATATTTCTTTGGAAATACCACAACTACAACATTTCTGTGCTCTTTTCATTCAAGGTTAAGCACTTGTACACGTTTTATGCCTTTCCGTAGCTTAAGATTCCTGAGCGATCTCAGTTGGTCCCACCTGCATCGACCAGCAAGGGTTTCGGGATCTTACATCGGAATGTGGAGCTGGTGAAGCCAAGGAGAGATACGGCTGTGATTGCACGATAGTCTTCGGTTGTAATTGCCAATACGCGCTCATAACCTTCAAACGATTCTGAATTGAAGTCGAACGCGTAGAAGCATCTGCATAGGGGTTGATCAACGCCGTCCACTTAATCATTTATCCTTTATTGGAAAATAAGTGCGCAGATTGGCTTAACCCACTAGTTTAGGTAACTTGTTTACATGGATCAAAATCAAATGGATACTCGAACTGAATTGAAAAAAACGAATATTTCACAATGCATAGCTTTCTAAGTTTTCGAATACTCTCAGATTCGCTCCTTTTCAAGTACCCAGCTCGATTTCGAAAAAAGTGTCAAATTACTCATTTTGCAATCTCAGCCACCCTGTTTTATCGATCGTAAGTGTATACGTCAATCCTCACGTGTCATATACATGGTAATCCATTTTTCCGGGCGTTATTTAAACTGAAATATTTGTGAACCAGTTTTGGAGGTGAAGGATAAATTCTTCTACTAACTCGTGAATTCTTCCTGAACTCTAAATCAACGTTAGCTCCTCTATCTCAAGTATTCAACCTCCGATTAAGGGTGGGATTTCTCCTGCACTTTCGCTTAAAAAAATATGGTGCTGGGCCATTCATAAAAATGAGTTTTTCACCTTCTAGGTATTACTAGTAGTCTTTTGATACATGTGGCTCTTTCGATTATGACCGTATTCGTGAAAAAAGAGGACGCTCTCCTGCTGCTCAATTTTTTTACACTTTTTCAATACACCATTTTTTAACAGCAACTAGTTAATAGTGTTTACGAGTTCATCCACTGCAATGCTTATCAGTTCTCGATTTGTAATCTAGGTAGGTTTTAGAAACCCATGCCCTCTTGAACATTTTTGTTTAGTTCTTGAAAGCTGCATATCAGTGAACATTATGTATGTGATCTCTTGCGTTTAGTGACTCCAATTTACTACGATTCCATGTTAAAATGATGATTTTTTGATTCAATTGGTCAAGATCCCAGTCATGAACATTGAAAACCGACGGTGAGTAACGGTGCGGCACCGCCGGCCACCGTCGCTTGCTTGTAACTTGTCATGCAATAAAAGTTTAAGGATTTTTCGAGGGATTTTTGTAAGAATTTATTTATTGGCCTATTGTACCATCAGCAACCACAGCGTTCGAAAGACAACATTTATGCGGACGTCGTTATAGTGACAGAGTGAGGACGACGTCAGTGTTATAAGAAAGAGAGAAAATCTGTTCAGAGAAAAACAAGCGAGTGAGTCAAGGATCATAGTATTGAAATAAATTCTTAGAAAAATTCCTTGAAAAACAAGCTTCATAATTATGTGTGTTAAAAGTAGGAGTTCTGGTTGGATTCTTTTAATAAGAACTCTTTTCTGGAGATTAACGGAGATGCAAAGTGGAGAAGATATGAAAGGAAAAGGACGAAAAGTGGGATTCTCAGACCAGGCGCCGTTGTAGTGTTCGTTTTTGCACATACAATAACAATCTCACAAAACAGAGACATACTTGTGCTCTTAATAGCAACATTTTGGCTACTTCGATAACTTCTTTCCTTGCTACAAAGGTTCAAAGTACGGACGAATCGCAATTCTACACAACAACAAAAAAATCGCATAAATGAGTTTAAGAAATAACAAACCAATAAATTTGTGTGCTTTGCTCTAACAATTTTTTTGATGTTCTGACCAAATGTGAAAGTTTGAATCTCTGAACACTTTTCAACTATGACTTTAGGCAATGTTAGGTTTAAAATATTGCTTTTGGGCGAATGTTTGGCGTCATTTTCTCCTTTCTCAACGATGTGGCAGCTTTGGATAGATCTTAGAGAGGGAAACCTAATGACAAATAAAATGTTCTTAAACTTCTATTTTATCACAAGTTACAAGCAAGCGACGGTGCCGCATCGTCACTCACCGTCGGTTTCTCAATGTTCATGCATAGTATTGTATAACGTTAAAAAGACGTGCACATAAATTGTCTTCGATGGTTTATTTATGCTTCAAAGAAATAGAATATGCATAAATAGAAATCATTTCGTAAATATTCCTTCGCAGGATCCAAGCAGAGAGATATGTCTCCTTCGGGAAATTGCCAGTAAAAAATGGATTAGAAATTTGGAATTTGTCAACAGAGTTTTCAACAGTTAACGATTCAGTACTGTTTGTTATCGGCAAGTTCGGGAATATACTTGACTCATCAGTCATTCTCAAAATATATCAGGCGATCAGGAAATAAACATAGGAAAGCAGTGAAACGAATGTGTTTTGCACAAAATCAACTATAAATTTGGGTGCCTAGGATCACGCTGATACCACAACCTACGTACAGAGAATCGTTGGTAGAAATATGCGCCCAAAAAGGTTCCTAATTCGTTCGCTTACAAGGATGTTGCCGTACTATCCGCTAATACAGAGCGGGAGCTTTTCAAACTAGTTTCGATCACCGATATCCTGGAATTCTCTGGCGAACACCTGAGCCACGCCTTTTGCTGCGACAACACAGGCGAATAACGTGGACACGCGTGTAGAGCATAAAAATTTTGCGAGTAGGCGACCAGTGCAGGTATCAGCTTAAATGAGAAAGTATGATTAACCTGGCTGCAAGTCTATGGAGAACACTCACATTGAGAGTCATAGCATAGTCCAGATGTTCTTCTGGTAAATTCAGATTTAATGCAACTAGTGTGCTAGCGACATAGAAGTACCAAGTACACGTGAACACTGCTACCATACTAGAAATAATTCGGACGGTCTGCAAATTGTAATTGGTAGAATGTTTTTAAAATGATAATTTTTGGTTGCAGAACTTAGGAAAGAAAAGGTTCAAAAAGAGTTGCAAAGCAAACCAAAAGTAAAAGAGCTCACTTTATTTGTTACGCTGGGGGCTAAATATTGGATGGATTTCCTGTGTCGTGACCCCTTCAAACTTGCCTCTGAAATATTCAAAAGAGCACATAAGCCTGCAATAAAAGTTCGAGTTCTTCATGGAATAAACGTCTTGAATGTTATGCAAGAGTGAATCTGCCATATAAATCTGAATCTCAGCGAACGCTACTGTGTACCAGCGTGCAAATCAAAGGCAGCAAGTCCACAAGTCTGACGAAATGGCAACTAGAATGGGACTGTAGATTGCGGGATCCTAGATGATTCCGCTCATCTCTTTCTAAGCGCCGTAAAAAAACGGCGTGGGAACAGTTTTAGCTTCTGCGAAGAACGTTAGAACGCGCACTTTTCCTGTACACTCTCCGGCCTCCTCAGCCGCCTATGTATTAGTTTTACTTGAATAGGCTGGAGAAAAGACCTCATCAATCCTCGACCGCTCGCTCTTGGACCTACCTCGTGTTCGCGGCGCATGCACAAAGGTGGCCTGTTGCAACTGAAGTCCTCGTAAAAACAGTGTCTTCCATGGTACTTTTTACGACTACAAAGACACGTGAGGATGCCCCCCCCTCGGATCCCGAAATTTACTACCTCTTCTCTAGTTTCTCCAATGGGTTTTCTCACTACGAGCTGGAATACACAACTCCACTTCTGAGTTAAAAGATATGTTCACGGTTCCATTCAGAAGGATATAATTGCATGTTCTTACACAAAAGAAGCATGAGATTATCTTAACGGAGTATTTCGTCTCCAGACTCTGCATGCGTTTCAAAAGAGACGGGAGAGATGCTACTTTAAATCACTGCTTAACCTCTAATCCCCTGGAGAGAACCACATGGAACTGCGTGTACCCAGTTAGGATCTCGCAGGTGTGGGAGAACAGTGAGAATGTACAAATTCGCGAGGGTTTTCGTAAGTTTTAAAAGCTAAGCAAAATTGGAGATTAACTTGGTGTTCAAAGGAGAAGAGCATGAAGTGGCAGTAATTTGAAATCAAATACTAACTTCCTAATTTTTTTCAATCTTTTGCTTCTTCTTGAAAAAGGAACAATTATTGTAAGGATTATGCTGTCCCACACTATATCATCCGCAGATATTATCTGTTCTTACTATGTTCCTCTTTTGATTGACTAATGCTACCTCCAAACTAAACTGAGCTGAAGTAAACCTGAACTAATCAAATTAAGTGTTGTTCAAAGTGGGATTGTATTCGAAAAATTCAACTCGAAAATTCAAGAAAACCCAAAATTGAGAAGATCGTATCGTAAGAAACGCTTACCCTTTCTAAAAACGACGCACAGCAAAATGAACACAACAACAACAGCCGCAGTGTTAGTGGCTGTCAGCAATACAGTAATTGCCGTGACGATTTCGTGAGCTACTGTAAATGACACACACTAATTGAAAGCAATTAAAACCCAGAGGTTTTGCTAATTATCTTTTACAGAAAAGAACACATGCAAATTTAGAAATTGAGAATGTTTTGCCCACGACTGTCAACACAGTTTGCGGCAGCGATCGAACGCGGGTGCCCCAGGCCAAAAACTGCAGCCACAAACTATGTTATGAAGTGGGGTTATGTATGTTTTGGGTGCTGAATAAATCCAAGTAACTTAGAAAAGGTTGCGAAAAAATTTATCACTCAAGGCAAACCAGTAAATGGCCGACACGCTCTCAACTTCACACCGTGCATGCGGTGGTAAGAAATAATAAGGGCTATTGCAGCAATGGTTACTGGAGGGATACACATAGAGACCACGTACATCAGGGTTGACCACATCCTATGCCTGTAGGAATTATACATAATGTTGAACGTAAGATGAACACTCTAGAAATAAAATTAGTCTCACTTTACTGGAAAAACAACCGCTATCAACATGTCCATCACAATAGCGAAATACATGAGAGATTGTGCCACAGTTGCAAATAGATAGACCGAAACGAAATTAAAGCAGACAGACTGTTCTATGACAGTTCTACTGGAATGTATGTACAGTGATTATACATTTGACGTTCAATGGACCAACGAAAGTACATTCGACTGGCTACTTACTCCAACACAACTTGCAATAAAAAAACTTGCCCCCAGTAGATCCGAAGATTAGCTAACTCGCACAGTAAGCATATAGACTGAAGGAGAGAAAGTGTCGCCATAAGGAATCCTAGGAGTAGGAAAGAAAAGGTTATGTTTATTGGTGTACATAATGCATGGAGCAACACTTCCTTTTCATACCTGCTTTCGTTCTTAACGTAGGAGCTCGAATCACTGCTACTACCACATTGATATTTCCAAATAAGCCCAAACAATTAAATAGAATAATTATTATCGTCAGGAACCAAAGATACGTACCGTTAACATTTAAGTAGCCTGAAATTTCAGCAAAGATTTTAAGTTCCGTGATCAAAAAAAAAATCAAACCGAAAGCAAACGTCGGAGCGAATGTTACTATGATGTGGTATAGCTGAAATGTCACTGGACAATTATACTTTCACTCTTTTCAATGACAAGAAATCAGCTGCTATTATATGAAATCTCAAAACAAAATTGAAATCAGAATAATCCATGAATTCATTAGTTGGGGCAGCGAGTAGCGGGAAAAAAAAAGACTTGTATCCGTTGCCTGTGCCTATCACGAAAATGGTCACTTTGATTAAAAACGTGCCTATTATGAAAATGTCACCTTCAGCTTGACTGGATAATCAGAATAATTCGGAACCCATTGCGAAGGTAGAATGGTATACAGAGATTCTATTAAACGGTTCCGCAAAAAATATGCTCATTTTTTCGAGCAGCATACAGTAACCGACATAAACGACGTGTTGATTCAGCGACATATAAACGCCGAGTATACTCACATCTTCTTTTGCCAGCTCCGTCCACGGATTTCTTCTACGATCAGGATACCTCTTCTGTTCCAAGTTGTTTTAAGGATCCTCTCGGTTTGAATCTGAGAGGATCCTTAAGACAACTTGGACAAAGGAATCGGACAGTCTTCTCACAATAGAACCAAAGAAACTATTTCTTTTCTGTGTCCAGCTGTTCTTTGTGACTTCTTCGAAAGATCGGGAAAAATGTTCTACCTAAATAGCTGACTCTTTCTTTTCTTTTCTCATAAAAATTTTGAAGGAAATTTTGTGAATCTAGAATTTTATTCAGAATTTTAGAATTTGGAGAGGAAACTTTGTGAGGTGATTTCCAACTTATAATCTACCAGAAACAGGAGAAATCCTCGCACGAGAGATGATAAAAATATGATTCTACCTGCTTCAAATTACGTATGTAAAGATTCTCGTTGAAATCAGGAAACACTTTAGCTTTTAAAAATAATGAGAATGAAGATTAATGAGAATGAACATTATCGTTACGCTGTAAGTCAAAAATTTTTTGTAGCCTACTTAATTTCCTGACAGAGAGATCTTATGTAAGTCTGGCATCTTTTAAGAAAAGAATTCTTTTGAAAAAAAAAACCTTCCCGAAAATAATGCCTAGATAAAACTCGTTCCTCTTGTTAGAACACCATACAAAGTGACAGGCACTTTTAACTTCGTTAACCCATTGATGACTGTGCACGTTTTTGCGTGTCTGGCACGTAAGATAGGCGCGTTTTAGAACACCGTGAAATCGCATCTCAACGTTGAGCCTCGTTGTCCCAAGGTTACCACTTTTATCTTGTGTACAAATTTACTTCATTTAACTTGCGCTTGTTACTAATTGCGTTGTTATGAGCCTTTTTTACTCTCATTCTGTTTACATACAGTTGAGTTTTAGCAGCCAAAGAAGCGTGAATATGAGCTTTTGGATTTGGAAAATAGTTTCGAAAGGCTACCCGTTGTATATGATGAAGATACAATGAAAACTATAGGAAATGGTTCTATTTTTAATGATGCGTTAGTGCTGCTTGCAGATAAGGGGCCTGATTCGAGATGTAATGAGACACTGTCGATGTCAAAAAGTGAGAGTGAACAGACGAATGGTCAAACGATGCAGAAACTCATGATTACCGGAAATTTTCTCATTAACATGGCCCACATGAACAGTCACGTTGCTGTCACAAACCAATCGACTTTTACGAGCTATATTTAAACAAAGAAATCTTGTCGAAGAAACAAGTAATCAGAGCAAGGCAAAGGATACTAAATTCAATGACACGTATGACCCTAAAATCAAAAACTTCAATTTTTTAGTAAATAGAAGTGCCATTTTTCCGTTGAATGTTCCTGAAGAATGCAAAAAAATGTGATTTGCAACATAACCGTTGTATTTGTTACTTTATTTAAAAGATAGAAACACATTCCCAGGCTCATGTTGTGTGTGGTATTATTCGAAGGTAATAAACCAATTAATCACAAAAAGCCTTCAAATAATTGGGAAATCATGAAAAATAACCGTTGAAAAGTGTGCGGCTCAACGTTGAGCTGCGCTATTGTCTAAGGGTCAATTTATTTGGTAACTTCTACAACTCACTCCGCTCTTCTTTACATATTTCCCAACAACTGTGTAGTTCTTTGCACCCCTATCGTTAAATGAGCGCCTAACACGGCTGTCTGCATCTTCATGAGCGAGTGGAGCGTAGCGTATCCCCGACATGACAGCTGGAACCGTACTGTCTCGGGGCCTTGAGGAGAATCTTTCGCAGAGCCTCTTTATCGTTCCTCGAGATAGGGGTAGCGCTCATTGTCAAGATCTCCATCACCGCTTAAATTGCTTTAGTAGGCAAAGAAGTGATCCAACTATGTGGATCCTCTTGCTCTCTTCATATATGGTTGAGAAAAAAAATACTAAGGAAAGAGATTCGCTGACACCAAAGCTTCTGAATATTCTTCGAACGTTATCTTTTGTCATATTTACTTGTAGATCGTTATTATGATTCCACTGCAAGTGGTATAAAAGATAAATGATAAAGCGCCGACGTTAATCAATCCGCTTGGAATGCGCCACCACGTTCAGTTCAATTCAAAATCGTCTGAGATTTACGAACGTGTAACTGGCCTCTACAATGACTTGCGGTTGCTAGCCGAAGTGTCAAGTCAGTGTTTTTATCCTCCCAGTGAAGTCTGGTACCAATTTATCGACCCCAGAGGAACAAAAGGCTTCGTGAGCATTAGGGGGGATGCGAACCTCTGATCTATCGTGCAGGTACGAGGAACGGTCAAGAGGTACTCGTATGATGTGCCGCCACATATCCAGGAGGCTAATGAGCGTCGTTAATTGCACCGCGCGTCTCCTGACAGCGTCGTGATCGCCTTACGATCGATTTACGAAGCGCTTTTAGAATCGAGGGAAAATGAAAGTGCCTGATATTAGATTTTCTTTGAAACTCTATATAAAGTATATATATATATATATATATATATGTGTGTAAGTTAATATAAGTGAAAGAGGTCTGTATATATGCCATTTAGAAATGCGAGTGAAAATGAAAATATCCTGTTTTGACTTGTTAGACCTGGCAATTAATCAACCATCTCGTGGAATGCAAAAGATGCTTCAAAGAATTTCCCCTGATCGGCATAATGCTATTTTTTAACCTTTTTTTTCGCTTTCTAAGAATTTCTTTTTGCCTATCTAGGTGAGTAAAATAGGCATCCAACGACTAACGAGGCGCGAATAATGACGTAGACGTAGACGCAGACGTACATTGTACCTAAAGGTATATCTCGAAGATACAAAGGTCTCTGTTCGCCACTAATGCACCTAACCTGTCATATTGATTTTATGTAGAGAATAAATACAAATGAAGCGATAAAACGCTGTTGAAAGAACTTTGAAGAACCATACAAAGTTTTATTCTATAAAACGTACACGGAAGTAATGTAATATTTAAGCTGTGCTCCATATAGACATTATATCTGTATAAAATTTTGAAAAGGTAAAATGTAGGAAGGAGTTCAAAGAATGCATACAAAGTATTAAGGAAATAAGGTTGCTAGGCGTCTAGTTGCTGCAGTCAAAAGTTGAGCATGAATTCGTTGAATGACATCGTGACAAACACATACGTATGCACTACGAAGTTGTATAGAAGTTTGGGGGTGAAATATGTGAAATTATCAGGTATGTGAAAATATATACATTTCTTTTCTTTTATTCTTCTTATTCTTTTGCCTACAGCATCTTTTTGAGATAATCTTTATTTGTGTGAAGTTGCTCAAGTGAGGTCAATGTAGAACACGCATATCACTCTTATCAATCATCATATCTTTGACTCTTTGATACTCTATGATATGTCTCTGATAATATATATTTTAACTGGATGAAAAGATCTAGTTTTTCTCCTTAAATCCCAATCATATGCGCTCAATTTACTATTTTCGTACACCAGAACTTGGTGCGTCAATTCGTTCTACACTCCTCTCATTTCTAAATTCGCAGAATCCACTGCTTCGCCGTTGCGCGAACGTCGCGCGCAGCGTTGATTAGATGGCAATAAGGGGGCGGGGTCTAGATGATCTCATGCGGTTGTGGAGAATTCCCACCTGGTGAAGTGGCAGCCGTGATTACGCGGAGGCGCGGAGCAGGAGCGGTCAGCCGGTTTTCACGGGTACCTCTTGTCCCGCACCCTACACTGAACCCGCCGTGCAAGAGGTATAGAAAGAGAAATGCTCTTAAAGGCCGCATAATACGAATCTGACGTGGTGTGGATTTACAATGGAAAGCTCCTATACCGGGTCACAGATTGGGAAAAATCAGGCGGTTCCGCTTACTTCTCCGTAGTCGCTAAGAAAAACAGCCCTGAAGCCGCAGTTTTTTTTTTACGACGCATCGCAACGTGCCGCATCAACAAGCGATCCTTCGAGCATTAATGAGGTCTCCTCGCCAGCGTATTCAAGTTAAACCTATGAACAGACTGCTGAGGGGAACGTGTACATAGTGAAGCATTCTAATGCCCGTCGTAGGAACTAAAGCGATTCCCATGTCGTTTCTCACGACGATCGCGAGAGATGAACGGAACAAAGTGGTTTTCCGCAATCTACATATGATCCCGTAGAGATGCTTCCTATGGGAAATCCATAGTACGTCAGGACCATGGTATGCTCTCTTTAATTGCCTTCAGTCACGATTACAATTTTGGAAAAAAAAAGCAGCTCCAAGCAGTTGGCTTCTACGAAATGCAACTCTCACCCTTCACTGTTGGCTCACTGACTTCGAAAAAAAAAACCGAGAAGTTCGGCTGGGACATGGTACACTATCCACTGTACTCTCCTCACAGTCTACTGTACAACGCACACTCTCGTTGCGGGAGACATATCAGAAAGGTGGAAGGGCAATCAGAGCTGCCTCCTGCACTTGCAGCACTCTCTAGAAGCTTTCGTGGAGAAATAAAACTCCAATTCGAAAGATATTGGTCTTGGCGTTTTTTTGGACTCCTCAGTTCTGGGAAGAGAATTGCCTGAATGCTCGTGAGAGGCCGTAGTAAAAGTGAAAAAAATTTCTTAAGACTTTTTTCTTACACTTAAAAATAATTAATAGTGAACAAAAGTTTACCAACTATTACCATCGTTGATCTTGAAACTTGCCAACGACTGCGTTTGCAGTCCTGCACAATACCTACGCGAGAATGCAAACCGCCCAAGCTGCAGCAGGGAAGTGTTGAAAACTTCTTGCTTTCCATTAGAAACAATAATACACGTTTATACGGTAAACGGTGTGGTGACGCATTCTGTGAATAAAGAAGATTTAAAAGTCCGTAAGTCCACTTGATGGACAGTATAGAACCCAGGCTAAAGAGTAAAGTCAGTTTTGTGCTTGAAGGAAAAGTAAAGAGCACCAGAAATGTCGACGAATTAGTGGGATTTTTTGTCCACAGACTTTTTATTGACTCAATTGAACTGTAGCCAGGATAGGTGTCGATCTTTACCAGCAATTAATGTTCCATTTTATCGCTTTTGTCATACCATTAGAAATCAAAGTTGTCAGCGATTTACCCTCTCAAGCGCCTCATAACACTACAGAAAGCACTGAAACTGTTTCCATGTTTAACGAAGAACAAACATTTGGTGCTTAGTTTAGTGCTTAGTTTGTGCGCCGAAACGGATGACTGAGAAGACAATCTCGCGCCAAAACTGTAAATAACTATGGTTTTATATGATAGAACAAATGCTCCGCTTCATAGATCAAAACTAAAAGAGGTCTTCGGATGGTGCTAATTCCTTTGTTACTGCATTACACTCATCTTTTCCGTTTATTTTTGGGCAGAACAGTGTGGATTGCTTGTATTTGTTGAAAATGTTAGCGGCTACACGTTAATTGATAATAGACGCCAGTCTTGGCTAGGGCTTAAATAAATCGAAAAAGCTGAGTATTCGACATATTCGACAGATTCAAAGACAGGCAAAGATGGGCTCAGACTGCTTACAAATTTACTTCTGGTTAGAATGGTGCACAAATTCTCCTAATAAGCCTATGAACTGCTGCACGAGATCCACAGTTCGTCAATTCTTCAAAATCCCCATTGCTCTTCAAACAAAGCCCGCGTAGCCACTGCGCGAAAATTATGACAAAAGACAAAAACAAATGTGGTTATAGTTATAGCTATAGTTGCCGCCGAATATGATTTTCTAGGTACACTTACCACCAACTTTGCATTTTGTAGTTCTAAGTGTAGTTTATCTCGGCGAAAGGATGCTACGAACTATTTTTAAAAAGAGCAAAAAAGTTCATATCTAACTTTCTAGGAGGATTTAAGAGTATGTTATTGAGCTGAACTAAAAAATTTTTCCTATTTGGAAGCTTTGGCACCTTCGCTTCAGCGCACACTCTCCAACAGTCTTTAGCACTAATAGATATCTATAAGATATCTATCTAGATAAACGATAGATGGTTGGACAGTAATCCCTTGGGCAGCGCCTATACGTTAAACTGCAGTTCAGATTTGCTTGGGATTGGAGAACACAGATGCAGACCAGGCATTATTGATTAGTGATTTGTATACATTAGTGATGAGCGGGTACCAGTCCATGTTCTAGGCTAGTGTTTCATCTTCCTGATGAGGTCTGGCACGCTTCGTTCATTTCGGAGAGGCGAAATGTTTGGACTAGCTCCCTTTCGACCAGGCACCAAAATCTCTTACCATTTCGCCGTACATCTTTATAAATAACGCTACTGAGTGGTACCCACAATACAGGTTCAAAAAGAAGAGTAATGTCACATCAGTCAGCATCAGAAAATTATTACCTGAGTGAGCAGAATGAACGAATATCACTGCAACGAGAATAAACCGATCAGAAAAAAACCATTGATGATCGTAATTTCCTACGCTGAGACAATGACAGATAAGTGCGTGGCTCAGGAATATCTGACAATGTTAGCAATGTAGCAATAACGAACTGAATGCAAAAAACTCATTGATGATGACAATTTTTTATGGTGAGACAGCGGTGACATAGAAGTGCAGGGTTACAGAAAAGTGTAATAGGTTTTTCAGCGACACCGTTCATACAGCAATTCTTGTCTCGTGCAATTCAGCAGGAGAAATCAACTATTCACCGACAGCGTGGAAACAGATTCACGAACGAATTGTCTTTGATAGAAGAACATTGACAATTGCATTTAATCGAATTACAGAAACAATACGAAAATAATGTTGTCCATGTCGCATTTTCAATGCGATCAAATAACCTGATGTTGAGTTGCTTCTTTGAAGTTCCGATTGGTATTATTCCAGTGTACGTCTAGAAGTTATTTTTAAGTTAAATATGAGGTGGAAATAAAAAAAAATGAGAAAAAAAATAAGAAATAAAAAAAAATAAAAAATATGAGGAGGCGCAAGTGACTTAATTCACACACGCAGCTTCTGTCCTACACTATAAGTATGCTAGAAAAATGTCGCTAGTTCTGAAAATATTGGATGTTTAGTTGGTATCACAACAATATAGGTTCATTCAACAAACAATTATTCGTATTTACAAGAAAAAATCAAAAAGTTCTGGACTCTTGATCAAAGCCCTCTCAAATCTTTCAATGCAACCATATCCTAAAGAAACGCTATCCCATCTGAAGGAGAGCCACACTTCCAAGATTTAAAACTACAATAAAACCAAGTATGGTTTTAAGGCCTCCGAACTTGATGTCTGACAGTTATATTTAATTTGTTATGGAAGAATGACTACTTTATTAGGTCAGTTGAACAGATTTTTCAAATCAAGTGACTTAGAATAAAAGGAGTTTGAATAACCTTTCAAACAAATCGTGACAATGCAGAAATTTGATCTGAAGCTTTTGTGAGGTTAGAGACGTCCTTCATTAAGAAAAAAATAAACACAAACGATAACAGATCAATATGATTCGTGCAAAATAAAAGAAAACTCGATGAAGCATTACACGAGAACCAAATCTTACTAGGATCAGATCTACATATTTAGACAGAAAAGAGTTGTCTCATTCACATCATTGAGGAATCCGGCTCTGATTCATCTAATTTGCCCAGCACTCTTAGCGCTTTTGAACCTCCGAGGGGGGTGATGTCGATGCTAAGGTTTTTTAATTAAACCGAGCGTGGCTGAAAGTAGATATCGAATCGCTTCTCGGAATATTGATAGAAATGGCCAGCCAGCCATTCTAACTTTTTCCCTCGCTGTCCTTTTCTTTGTGAAAATAAGGGAAAGGAAGGCCCAAGCAGTTACCTGTGACAACGTGAAACCTCTAAAACTGTTATTAGTTTTGTAAACGTTCACGAAACAGCGAACTTCAAGAATTTTCTTCTTAAATCTCAGAGCTTCACGCTACTCTTCTGCCTCCATATCATGGATCCTTTCAGCCCAGTGCTCAGGTTTTAGATTCAAGACTAGCTGCCTGAAAAAGGGTAATTTACGAAGGAATATCGGAATAAATTTAGTTAGTGTACAGATTAGAAAGGAATTTGACGACGTCGAATCGTTCGCAAAAAAATCGGTGATGCTGGCCAATCTAGTTTTAATGCTGAAAAAAGTCGGGTCTGCCCCTACTCAGAAAAGAACAAAGAACAACTATGAATGCCCACATGCTATCCGACTTGGAAATTCCAAAAGGAGACGCGCCTCTTAAACAACTTTTATCGTCAGATCCTAATTTTAAAGTAGACCTTCTGGGACCAATTTCGGTTTTGTAACTAAGAAATTGTGATCTTCTCTCTGAAACTTCTTTTATTCTATGTAAAAGGTTTCGTCTTCGACATGGACCTCAAAAAGTTGTGAGAGAAAGTAACTCTTGTGAGCGTAAACGACGAATACAGCTAAGGCTAGCATTGACTCACGTCTTTTAACACGTTGTCACTTTCGTACTCGGTCCACCAGATGTTCGAAAGAGTCGACGTTCATTGTTAAAGACCGCCTTGACGAGGACACTGATACCACCTGTCTCTAGTGTCCTATGCTGATAGGAAAACGTCTTCTGCAGCATCATATGCGACGCGTTCCTTCGACATGTTTCGGTCGGTGTCATTACGTGACGTTGCTGTTCTGTAGCTTTCTTCATCAAATATTCAATGAAAGTTCCGGTGTAAGAGTTCGTGCGCACTATGTATGGTACAGATCATCTTCCTATCCCTTTTCTAACCTAGATGTCTTCTGCAATCCCGTTCTTCCTGGCGGAGCGGTACCAGACGTTCCTTCCGGAATCACGAGACTCCCACTACCGTGTAAAGCGTCTAATCATAGAATTACATGGGAAAATCGCCATCCTTCAGTTTCGCGGGTTTTATGGAAGAATGTGTTCGTTGAAGGCAACCTCAAACTGCTTCCATTGCATCTCCTACTTACTCGAAAGGGGGCTCTTGGCGGAAAAAAACCAACTTATTGCATTGGAGTAACACGTTGCATCCTCAGTGTGTGTAGCGCCCACTCTCTGCAGGTCCCGAAAAGCTTCTTAAAGGCATCACCCCACGAATCTGAGGTGGTACAGATTTCAGGTGGAGTATTTTTATAAGGGATAGTATATTATGAAAGGGGGTGATTCCGTTCATTTTCTCCTAATTGCCGTAAAAAACGGCCCGGAAGATGCGGCGCATGCACAAGGCTGGCGCGCCCCAATCGAACTCGTGGAAAATAGTGCGCCGGAACGCTCGAAGCCGTATCGTCCGGGCCGTTTTCTACGGCAATTAGAAAGAAATGAAGGAATCATCCTTCTTTCAATAATCTGCGATCCCGTACACGAATACTCCACCGGAAATCCGTACCACCCCAGATTCGTGGGGTGATGCCTTTAAAGCACTTTTCTTCTTGTTTCTCACTACTTTTTCGTCCAAAAGTGCACTAGACGGCATTACTTACTTAGATACTTACTTAGATACTTAGATGGCCCGTCTTCACTGGAAGTGCGGGCCCCAGCATCTCTTCCACTCGTTTCGTTCCCTCGCCATTGTCATCCAAGATGTTCTCAAGCTTCGTGAGTGACGTTGACGAGGTCCTTGAGCCGTATCCAGCTGAGCTCTCAGCTGGTCCATCCGTGTAGCGAACACGTCACCCCATCTCGTTGGCGGTCTCCCTCGGGGGCGTTAAGCGTCCCTTGGGATCCACTCTAGCGTTCTTTTAGTCCATCTATCGTTGATTCTTCTCATGATATGACCAGCCCATCTATGTTCTGCTTTCGACACATATTCTGCTGGGTCGCGAAAAAGGGACATTCCTCTTAAGTCGGAGCTACGAAGACCGGCAAGGTGTTGTGTGCGCCGGTTAAACTTCAGGAGACATCTCTCAAGAGCTCTGTGGGTAGTAAGTAGCTTCCTAGACGTGGCCTCGGTGTCTGCCCACGTCTCCGCTGCGTAACAGAGCGCTGGAAGGACTGTCGAGTCGAACAGATGGCACGAAGATCTTGGTCCGTCAGCTGGTCCGTAGCTTCCCTGACGGCTGCGAATGCTGCCCATGCAGCTCTCATTCTTCTATTCAGTTCTTCCATCAAGTCATTTTCCATGTTCATAGAACGCCTGAGGTATACGTATGACGAAGTTATCACGATTTGGGAGCCTTCAAGTTGTACTCCTCCGTCCTCGCAGTAGGCGTTTTTCATGAACTGTGTCTTCTTTCTGGTTATTCGTAGTCCTATTCTCTCGTTGAGTTTCGTTGAGCATCGTTTCTGCTTCATTGGTACTGCTCGAAAAGAGAACGATGTCGTCCGCGAAACGAAGGTTCGAAAGGAATCTTCCATCAACACGTATGCCCCTTTCCTCCCAGGATAGTGATTTCATTATCCATTGCAATGCAGCTGTGAACAGCTTCGGCGATATAGTATCGCCTTGTCGTACCCCCTCTCCAATGGGTATGGTGAGAAGGCGGTGGAAAAGCTGTATCCTAGTCGTGCATCGATCGTAGCAATGGGCTAATGTCCTCACATACGACGCGTCCACACCTTGGTCGACCAGCGCTGACAGTATTGCATTCGTTTCTACGCTGTCAAAGGCTTTCTCATAGTCGACGAAGGTTAGAACAAGGGGCAGGCGGTATTCCCGGCAAACCTCTATGACCTTCGACACGGTCTGGATGTGGTCCAAGCAGCTGAACCCCTGGCGGAATCCAGCTTGTTCTTGAGGCTGGGCTTCATCCAGCGTCCTAGATATGCGGGTGAGGATGATCTTGGTGAATACTTTGTATAACACGCTCAGCAAGCATATCGGACGGTAGTTCCGAAGGTCCTTTCGGTCACCTTTCTTATGGATAAGAACGGTTCGCGAGGTCTTCCACTGGTCTGGGATCCTTTCTCTCTGAAGGTAGGATGTCATGTGCGCTGCTAAGATTACATGAAGCGGATGGCCACCAGCCCGAAGAAAGTCTGCTGATATAAAATCAGGTCCGGGGGCTGTGCCAGGTTTCATGCTCTTGATAGCGACTCGTACTTCCGAAGGGAGAATCCGTGGTGGAGCTTCGCCAGTGGGGATGATCGGGCTTGACACAGGAGTTGATGAACGGAAAAGATTCGAGTAGAACCTCTCCGTTATGATTTCCATCTCACGACGAGAAGACGTGCGAGTCCCGTCTTCGCTCAGCAAGGTTGCTAGCGGAATATTATATTCGCGGAGGTCCCTGCGGCACTTCTTTAGACTCGTTCTTCTTTGTGCTGCTTCTAGAATCTTCTTCTGCCTGTACTTCAAAAGATCCTCCTGCAACGCCTCTCTGCAGCTAGTGTTTGCTACTAACCGCTCAATGTGCGATGCATTCGGATCAAGCCTCAAAGCCCTTCTTCTTTCCAACAATTCCTTGGTGGTCTTCGAAATTCGATCCAAGCTTGTCGTGCGCGGCTTCGAGGCACGTTCAGCACAGGCTCGTAATCCTCTGAGCAGCATCTCGTAGTCCACGTTTGGGTCCTCCTCGATGTGCCAGTCACCTTGGGACAAGGAGTCCTCGAGTACGCAATCGTCGTAGACGACTTCTTTTCTCCTTCGTTGCCGATAGCAGATGTTCTTTATCTCTTCAGAGGCTAGTTTATAAAAATTTCATTTCTGCCCCACTTTTCGCGTAAACGTGCATGGTTATCTTTCTCTCGAGACAGAATTTAAGACATTACAACGACTACGGTTGCAAAGAAAACGCCAATCACGCGTAGTCACAAGAAAAATAAGGAGAAACTTAATCTCTACAAACTAAAGTCTTAAATTAACAGCAAACACTGCCAAAAAACAAGCTCGTATTACACGAGTGCAAATGGACATGAAGGGTCACCTTGCACCTCTACTGTTTGTTTTTGTACGAGTTGATTTCGTTACTCTCTCCTAAGCAATCGATTTCTTACAAATCATGCGGCGCATCATTCAAATAGTAAACACGTGCTGTGCATTCGTCGCATGATCACGCAATAATTATACCTCAATTAGGTCGATATGGACCAAACGTCGTCTACAGACACCTTGGGACAGGGCACAGACCTCAGGCCATTTTTAACAAGAAAGTGTTGATCCGTTGATCGATTACATTGATGTTGCATTATTCCGCTAGTTCCCTTCAGATGCAGTAGGAACTTCCTGAGCGTGATTTTGGCACGCGCTCATTACGAGTGTGGCTACCATCTTAGTTGAAAGCATGAATTTTACCAATTTATTGATTTCTTTTTTTCTTCCTGATATCGAGAGACCTTGCAAAGGGGTTTTTAGAATATGCTGCTGGGGATTTCGTCACAACTTTAGACAAAAGTATTGATTTTATCGATCTACTGGGTTGTCAAGGAAGTTTTTGCGGTTTTTGTTACTTATATTTCAAGTGACGTATTTTCAAATAGAATTTTGTTATAATACCTGGACTTTATACATTATTTTGAAGGGCGTTCTCCGCTCTATCTAGCCGTTATATTCGTTTTATTACAAATTATTTGGTCTCCTTTTTCAGAACGTCAAATATAGCATGGATAAGAGGCAAATTCGCACCATTTTCTTGTTTCAGCTTAAGCTAGGTCGAAAAGCTGCAGAAGCAGCTCGCAGTATCAATGATATGTTTACCCAGGAACCTAATCCGGTACGCATTAGACATGTTGCGATCACATTGAGCAAAGATATCCAATTTATTCATTTACTGATTTTTAAGATTTTCCTAAGAGTTTTCTGGACTTGATGCTAACATTGCTGGCTAAGGGTTCAACGAACGCTAATCACGATTCACCTTGAGTTGTGCGAAAATCACGATCTCACGTGTGTGGGGTGCTGAGACTCTTGGAATCTTTGCCCGAATCGTTCCATATAGGAAATATAAATATAATAAATAAATAGGTGGTTCAGTGAATGTTTATTGCCACAACTAGACGACCACTCGTGAGCAATGAAAGCGAAGTATATTTGAAGCACACCAAGCAACAGCTACCATAAGCGGGCCACGCCCATAAATTGCTTGAGTTGCAGTGAGGTCATGATAAGTGATCATCGCTAGATGATACTGCGCGGCGAGGAGAGACAGAAAATAATCATGAACGGCGTATTATACATACAATCAATTTAATAATGAATCATATTTTATCGTTCTTTTGGGTTTTCTTCCCTTCCTTTGGTAGCATGATATCGAATTTTACTGTGCGATTGTTAATGCTGGCGTTGGCTGGCTGATGGCGTAGGGTGGTGGCTGCTTGGCGGCGAGAGCGTTGTTGGCGTTGTTGGTGAGTGGTTGGGTACGAAGTTGTTGAAGAGTTGGTGGCGTTGTTGTGGTTACTTCTTGTACGGCCGCTTCGTGGACGGCTGCGGTGTCCTAAAAGAGCAGAGCAGGAAATTGTGGCCTCGGCCACAATTTCCACTCTTGACTCCACATGCATTCTCATATGCCGTTTTCAGACAGAAGACACAGATTCAGCTTTGTCGCCTGTGCTGACTTTTTGGAGACTGGAACCGGGAACTGTGGACATCTCCCGTAATGGTGATTGTCACGATTTTTGTCCACGGTGCAGAAGAAGCAGCTGGACTTAGAACCAGCCCTTTCCAGAAGCTTTTGGCATGCTTCTTCAAGACTGTCGAGGCGGGAGAGCAGATGATGCAGTGGTGTGGCGATGTCGCACTTGTTCAGATGGTCCAGGACGTAAAGCATAGCACCAGCGGAAGACATGATTTTGTGTTTCTTTGCTTTCCACTACTATTGATACGTGTTCAGGTGAACCCGCCTTTAACGAATAGCCTAGATGTATCTTCCACTACTCTTGATGGTGTGCCAGTGCTTTTGAGTGCATAATAAAAAAAGTTGTAATTGACTGCGGGCACCCGAGAACGTACATCTTTGTAATTGAAACTTTGTCCAAAACGATGATATCTTTGAGAGAGCCGACCGGGATAATATGCTTTTGTGCATACGTGTATGAACATAATTGATAACGTGTGTATACAACAGATAATGAACTGATATTAACTTAGTACATTTCCTCGTATTGAAACACGAGATCAAACCCGTATCGTGTACGGCGCTGTGAAATACAAGTTTCCCGCAAATGATATACAATAATTATAGCAAACAATAGTTCCCGCAAATAAATAATAAAGTTTGCAATTTATTATTTGCGGGACTTTTATCTTTTCTATTTATTATTTCGCGGTCTAAACCTGCTCTGCTGTTTTCTTCGGCTGGTAGCCCACAAGCGGGCGACTCGAGAGGATGAGCAACACCAGAGCATGGGCAACAATGGCAGTCGTTAGATCGGTAAGCCAACTCAGTTTTGGTCGCCCGTGGCTGATTGTCAGCTGATCGAGAGATCGGTTGACGATTGATCGCTTCCTTTGCTGCGCAGCAACGGAGTGGGCTAGCTGCGAGCAACATTTTAAAAGGATAAACTGCACACTTTGCCAAACATACTAGTGCAACGGTTGCTTTTCAAGGTTTGGCTAAGGCATTGACCATAGGAGTTACATCAAGTGTGATCCAATCCGAAAGCCATTGGGATCTGATTAGATGCTTCAAAAACAGCCATGTTGAGCCCAATTTGACAGCTTAGCAGGCCTTTGATGTCAATATTCTCTGAACAGTCCGTTGTGCATGTTTCTCGGACAATGGTATGATCAAATGCTAGCAAAGTGGTCTTGCTGACATTCGCTGGTCCACAATGATTGATGAACTGGAATGTTTTGCAAACAACTGTCCAGTAGTGAACGGCACTTTGTGATTAGTCTAGCCCCATGTTCATAGCTGTAGCAATCTGTGAGATCAATTGTCTGGATTTCGCATTTTTTCTCGGTCACGATTTCTGACGTATTTACCAGTATTTCGAGGTCTAGTGTGAGCACAAATTCTCCCTCCTCGGTTATAGTCATCATTGTCGTCTTCCCTTGCGAGGTTGTAGGAGGGCGTTTCTATTGATAATGCTGAGGAGTTTCTCAGGTGACTCAAGGATTCTTCTGGACATTGACATCTGTGAGATTTTCACAGTGGCACCTTATACGATTCGTGTAAATAGAGAAGTGGGATTGTGTTTGGGTTTCATCGCTGCATTCTACTGCCACAAATCTGTCCGGTAATATGAAGGCTTTTCCGGAGATAGCATACCGCTGACTGATTGCTGTGATCGTTGGTTTTTGTAAGGATATCACAGTGATGTTGACTCTTTCGACGACTTCTGTCATATATGATCTCATTGACAAAGCCTTCTTTCTATTCTTCCCCATTAGGATTACCTCGATCTCGAGTTCGATCGATGCGGTCCACCATGCACACCTAATCACCTCATAGATTAATCGAGATGTGGGTTGGTTTACGACTCTGTAGAACTGACACGCGGGGAGTGGCAAAAGCGGGTGCGTGTAAAGAGGGTCCTTGCGGATTTTCGAGCGTGCCTCGATAATGCCTCGGCAGAGCAATTAGCGAAGAAACGTATCCCTAAGGAATTAGCTCTCGCTGCTGCCCAAGTAGGTGGCCCCACCCATCGCTCCGCCCACTTATTCCCCTCATATGCGACATCGCAAACGTGGTGAATGCGCGTACGTTCGCGACAACCGCGAAATCGAAATAGTGGAACAAACAGAACGGTTAGAGGAGAACACAGAGAGAGATTTGAAAATCAGCGAAACTGGCGCGAATGCAAAGCATTTGAGAACAATTACCATTGTTCTTTGTGCTATTCTTTATTTTTGTTTGGTTCTACTCGGTCTTTTCGGTTTTTTTTTTGTTTTTTGCTTAGTTCGTTGCTTCTTTGTTGATTCAGTCTTAATGTCTAGATGTAAGAACGCGAGTTTATAACTATACCAACTGTGTAGGTTCGTATTTCCATATGGACCAAGTGGTGATTGCGAGAGGAAAAGTTGAAGAAAACTTCGATAGAGTGGTTAGTCCTATTTTCCAAGTCAGTTATCACAACGTATGAGTAAAAGTTTTTTAAAATTATAAAAAAAAAAAAAAAAAAAAAAAAAAAAAAAAAAAAAAAAAAAAAAAAAAAAAAAAAAAAAAAAAAAAAAAACAACGCGGCTTTTAGCCGCTCGCAGCTCCCCGCGAACAGCGTTTTCCGGCAATTTGCCAAGTGACGTGACGTCATTCGGATCGATGTAGGCCGCATTTTCTTGTTTGTCGCCGTACTTTTTGCGTTTTTTTCTAATTTTTTGTTTCTTTTGTTTCTTTTTTTGTATTTTTGTTATGTTATACGCATACTATTGTTTTGTGTTGTGTGTGTGTCCTGTTTGTGTATTCTGCTACTGCAACTTTGTTTTATCGTAGGTTGCAACACTTTTTGCTTCATTGTTTCATTTCTTGTATCTCGTCACCGCGTTTTTCTCCGTCCAAAAGTTTCTCTTAACTATTTGTTGTTTACTACTTCTTTGTTCCGCCCTATTTCAAGTTTGTGTTTGTATGTTTATGTTAATACGTCTTTAATTTGAGGTATAGCTCTACATTTCGCGTATTTTATTTCGCAAAATGGAGAATGAAGAAGATGTGATTTTTTTATACTTTTTGTGAACAATTTTAATGCTATATTTGGAAATTGCATTTTATAAGTTTTGTATTTCAAGAACATATCAATCCGTAATATCCAGTACTGTTAGTTATGTGTTTAGGTTTATAACTCCGCGGATTTGGCATCCAACGTGCCAATGTTCTTGCAAAAACCGTTGGTAATCTACGATCTATATTATAATTGAGATCTTTCCTCGTATTGTCTGTAATAATTAGGAAGCTCTTTCCCCCCTAACGATAGTTGCGGATAGCGCAAGTGTAATTAAGTAGCCCCTGATTGAACTGCTAGGAAGTCAAACTAGTCAATCAAGCCGCTTGAACTGAATACTTTCGGCTGTTTGGTGGAGAAGGATAGAGCTTCTTGCAATGTTTAGAATGGTGTTTCACAATTTGCATTTCAACTCAATACGTAATTCGAGCGAAACGAACCCCAACTACTACTATGGATGTCTAGTGATACGTTCACAGGAACTATTCCAACAATTCTATGTTGCTGAGCAAAGCCTCATTCATGACCTCATTTTCGAACAGCAGTGAAGCTTCAAGTTTTCAGAACCATACGCTTGGTGAAAACTGCCTAGAATACTGTGTTCCGCTACCTCCGAAGGGGGGTAGCGGAACACAGTGTTCTTTTTCCAGCGCTGTAGAGTACAGATTAGATGTATTGGTGTGCTGCAGATGAGAACATCACTGTATGTTAGAGCTCACTTCTATGTGTCACGTGTCGTGTTTTTTCTTTCACCGAAAAGTGAAATGTGGTAAGCACGAAATATGCAGGTAAGGGTACATGTCTTAACACAGTAGATTTTCTTCGATACTGGAACTTCATACAAAGTAGATGCCATACTTTGCAATATAACTTTTTTGCATTTCAAATACACTTGACACAAGTGATAGAAAACGTTAGGAGTACGAATAAATCTAAAGTATCTAGCTGGAGCAGAACAATCATGGCACCTCGCATGAGCAACAGAGTGAAAGGCATCTTAAAGTAAAGACTTTGGTAGTCAGCAACGTTGTACAACGGTGAAGGCGAAAATATTCCGTTCTCAAATCAAGAAACGATACAAATGAGACGGGTAATGAGAAATATAACACAAATCAACGGTAGATCTTCACACTTGACTGACTCTGCTCCTTCGTGGGTTGTCGTACGACGAGGAAGGTGTCAGAAGAGCTGCGCGACTTTTTTGTGTCGAAGATTGGGAGGAATCAGCGTCTAAAAAGTCCTATTCGGGAGAAATCTTATGCAAAGAAGTAGTATTTAGGAAAGAAGAAACATGCCGCTTTGACTTGGATGTATTGTGAACGCATACGTCGAAGAAGAAGGTTGGTTTACACGGTTTCGACAGTGCGTTGGTCCCGCCCAACTGCGACTGTGTGCTGTAAATATCCGACCTTTAATACTCGATATGTTTATGAAACAGCGTTTCTTTTCTGTTTAAGTGTAGTGTGTGTTTGGGCTGTCTCAAGAATAGGATATGTGGTTATTTACGGAAAGATTGATGGACAGTGAAACAACAATTAATGAAAATTAATGAAATTATGCATATATATATATATATATATATATATATATATATATATATATATATATATATATATATATATATATATATATATATATAGTATGTACGCCTTAGCTGTTTGGAATGTCACAAAACTTCGACAACATCAGACATCTTAGAGTGGAAACTTACGCATCTCTTCCGCATGTTCACTTTCAAATGCATAAGAAGTCTTCTTCTTCGGAACTTCGTAGGGCGACGTATTGGTAGGCAAAAGAAATGGAAATCGAGATGAAGATGCGAAAGATGGCGAGTGATATGAAGATCCTTTAAAGATAAGTGCACAAAGTTGAAAATACCATATATGTGCACCTTTAAAAAGGTTAGAGTTCTGTTCATATGGTAATTGGACACATATCTTCCTTAAAAGCATCACCACACGAATCTGGGGTGGTACGATTTTAGGTGGAGAATTCCTATGCAGGGTCGTAGATTATGGAGAGGAAGGTGATTCCGTCCAATTCTTCCTAATTGCCGTAAAAAAACGCCGCACAGTGTTGGCGTGCTACAATCGAACTCGTTGTAGAAAATAGCGCGCCGGAACGCTTGAAGCCGCATCCTCCAGGCTGTTTTTACGGCAATTAGGAAGAAATAGACGGAATCACCCTTCTCTCCATAATCTACAACTCCGTGTAGGCATAACCCACCTGAAATCCGCACCACCCCAGATTCGTGGGGTGATGCCTTAACTAAGATCAAATCCATCTACATGTATTCAAGATTAATCTTTTGACTATCTATGCAACATATGAGGAAAAGAAAAAGATTGCGTAACGAATAAGACGAGTCACCATAATCACATGAAGTCGTTAGCGTTTCGTTGGAAACCGAGCTGCCCACCCGATTCCCTGCATCCAGTCTCATGTCTATTTCTGCCGGCGATGGCTGCAATGTGCGCAGCTACAGTTCCCAGTGCTGATAGCAAAAAAATCGCTCACAAGCTTCAAGCCCATAGATCAAATTATACTTACAGGAGGTACGGGTTTCGTCTTACTTTCTTTTCTCAGAGAACGAATAAGTGACGGTCCCCCCTTTCTGGCAGAAATGCTTCCACTATTTGATTTATCTGAAACTGTTCAAATCGACTTTAATGGAAAGTGCACAGTAAGACGTAAAATTTGCAGAATTTTCAACAAACAAACCAAAACGATTCTGCTCCAATATCTTTTCTCCGTCATAGAATGCTTGGTTTGGAATCCCTTTTTCCGACTCCATTTTCTCACTGGATGTGCTATCCTGTGATAGATCAAATGCTGCATTGTAGTGCCCAGTGCATGGAGGGTACGGTTTGTCGTCCTGCAGCATTAAAAAAGTGAAACTTCAATTCCTGACTGCAATTATTGCTGTAGAAGTTGCAAGACAATTTCTGCAAGGTTGCAGACCAAATAATCAACTTCTAATTTCATCGCTGGCCCACCGTTCAACTTTGCCGTATACTCTCATAGTAACGTTTGGGGATCGAAAAAGATTGTGTTAAAGTATCTAAAGAAAAAAACAGAGGCTCAAATCTCAATCGCCTTAGAAATATTTGCGCAAATCATTCCAACATGCAACATGCATGCAAATCATTTCAAATCATTCCGTCATGAGAGCGTCCGTTATCTCCCTTCACTAAGCTAGCAGCTGATATTTTTGCAGCCACTACTAAATCACTACCAGTTAGATTTCAATTCACCCTCAGGTCAGCAAATAAGGCAGAAGGGATACAGATAATGTGTACTTGAGGGACATGATATATGCTAAGGAGAAGGGTTCCGTAGTGTCAGCTGCGATAAGAGCCTAGCAGAGTTCTCAGGAATGACTTTGTTCGATGGTTCTGCCAGTGCTGCGACGCGCAGGCGACGCCTGCAACTTCTCCCTTGACGACGCACCAACACGACACGTCTGCTGCACTTCTATCAGAAGCGCGCGGACCATAACGAGTTTCGCTTTTTCCATGGCTGAAGGGGTGGTGCTTTTCGCCGACGGTTGCTTTCAGTGGGCACGTTCGTACTGCATGAGCCTTGTTAGTCCGTCTAGCTTCCTACTAAAAAGTCCTCCACGTCGGAAGTTGAGTTTTCGTAATCTGTGAAAAATATTTTGGATAGCCTTCATTTGCTCCTTCATGCTTCCCTACCGAACCTCGACAGTTTCGCAGAATTTGAGCTCTTTTCATGAAAATGTCATTACTGCGCACGTACTACTTACGACCTTCGCGTCCATCTGCGATGTCACCTAAAATGACACGCCTATAGAACGCAAATCGCACATGAGAAAAATGTCTCGTATTTGGACCCAGCTAAATAAATGTTGAGACCGAAGCATTGATTGGCCGCCGTGAGTCGACAAGAACTACAAGAACGTTAGAATAGATCTAAAGAGATGCCAAATGCCTTCGAAGGAGACGGAATGGGCTGATGTGCTTGGAGCACGAATGGGTCGGATTCTGGAGGTTCGTTGAAACTCAACAATCTCATCAACAGCCCGCAGTGGCAGTGAAGACGGGTTGTCTGTGTCTAAGTAAGTATGAAATGATGAGTGGCAATCTTTTGCACCAAAAGATTATGAAAACAGTTCGTCTGCATTTAGTTGGGTATTCATCATCGGTACTACATGTTGTTCGCTTCACGAAACATTGTTATAACTTCACGAAGATCAAAAATTCAGATCTTTCACTCATTAGACAAACAAATCAACATAAGAGTGAACAAATTGCTAAAATTGTACTCAAGGTTGAATATGATCCGTTTTAGAGACAGATAGATGACTGTACTAAAACAGAAGGAAAGATGTAAACAAAAGTTAAAACACACAACTCAACAAACCTGGAACTCAATTTTGCCGCGAAGCCTTTCAAACATGCTTAAAATATCAGCGAACGTTGGACGTTGGTCTCTCTCGTATGCCCAGCAATTCTGCATGATCTTATAGCTAAATTTGATAAGCAGTAAACAAGAATTAAGCATGCCTCTAGCTACAAGTGCAACCTACAGCGGATCAGGGCAGTAAACAGGTTTAGCAGGTGTTCCTCCATTCTTAACGTGCGTGAGAACCTAGAAGTGAGTAAAATGAAGATGTACGCACACACTATACCAAATTTGAAGACCTGACTGTTATCCATACTGGGATACGGCATCTGTCCAAGCCCAACTATTTCATACATCAGTATACCGAAAGCCCAGACATCGCTTTTGGACGAGAATATGCCGTCTGTTATACATTCCGGTGCAAGCCACCTAAGTTATTTCATTGTTTTAAAGTGGAAGCGGAAGACAGTGAATACGTGCAAATTAACCTCAAAGGAAGAAAGTCTTCTCCGTAAACTTTATAGTACTCCGTGTTGTAGACACCACGGGCCAAACCAAAATCAGCTGCAGTAGTTCTAATTAAAGTAACAAACTACAATATGGTTCATTTTGCATTTGTTAGTACACTATTGCCTCAAGCGCCTCAGTCATGTTCAGCAAACAACCGCATCCACTGCCACAAATTCAATCGTTTTTATAATTTTGTTTTTGATAGCACCAAAAAGTGAAGAAGAGAGAAGGGGTTACGCTGGTCAGCCGGTGTTGTCTACACGACATCGTGCCGCCAGTTACTAGCGGCAGCAATTCGAGTCTAGCAAGCAATTCGCCTTTAAAAGGCTTATTGAAAGCTTTGACCCCTTCTTCTTCGTTCTCTAGGCGCGACGATGATAGTTGAAACTGATATTGATTCACATCTTCTCAACCGCAGACGTTCACTTCTAATCATGAGTTATTTTTTCAAGAATCGATGTCTGTTGTAATACTACTAATAGTTGACGACAATATCAGCACCATCAGCTGTATTTTTTTCTCACGTTTCTAGTAACATTTCTGTCAACGTTCGAGACAACGTACGGCAGGCTATGTCTCGGCCAGTCCGATCGCTTTTGATCTGTCTCTCCTAGTCAGTGCTCACAAATTGACGCAACACATCGTACCTGTCTGCGCTGTCGCATCACGCTTGCCCTTTGCAGCCATTTGGTTGCAAGCTTTTGGCCAGACATACGTGTACGATGCATGAGTAGTATAAGTTAGTCTCTGAATAGGAGGAGAAGGGGTCGTCGCCCAAATCCATGCATCCGAAGGGCTACAGGATCGCTTCTCGGTCGCTGCTCTGCGTCAGCGTCCTCGGTTATCTGACGAAGAACCTCATCACTGCCGTCTGTGATCCCTTTCCGAGCGATATCTGCGGACCTTATATGTTCCTTGCCATATTCTGTTGCTTGTTTAATACATAAAGGAAATCACTTGTTGCAAAGTGACATACGCCTTACGGACATTTATTTTTATTTTGAACGGAAGGAAAGGTTGTTAATCCTCATCTTCTATAACGTCTACATGAAATCTCCTCTGCATTTCTTCTATTCCTCATTTCTTCCCTATTTGTGCTTTTGTAAGCTTTATTTTGTACTGGCTTTCAGAGAAGCTGCTCAGCTACTTAACACACTGCTTCCACTTCGGTTCTTCAGACAGCGGGGGTGCGTTCCAAAGAGTTAGCAAGTCTCAGAAGAAAATGTTGGATACTACTTAACTTCCTGAAGCGGGTTTATCTGGTGTTCTTTTTGCTGTTCCTGCTACTGGATTTTCTCTATCATTTGCAGAGTGTCAGAAAGATAAAAATCGGCAGCGGTTGCGCGAGAGCAGTGGGATAGTTCAGTTTTTCAAACTGCGCCTACGTCAACATTTTTCGTGTTAACGTGCAGAAAAGCAGGTGCTCGTGGTAATTACTTGGGCACATGCACTATTCACTATTAACGCACTAATTCTGAACTAAAAGGCAGGACGCAGCACAGCGAGCAAATCACCTTCATCTACATCGGTCTCGTTTTGGTCGTTTGGGAAATGCAGCGCACCTATCTTCGTGACTCGATTTCGATGTGGTGTGCCGGAGCTGATCAAACAATTCCTAGCGGCCAGATCTCTGTGAACGTGTTGGTTTGATTCGAGGTATGCACCACCCCGTCCAATATCTATTAGCATCGATAGTACGTCTCGAAGAGAGAGTTGCGAAGGAAAAGAATCAGTTGGCGAGCTAAATCCATAAAATTCAAATACTTCAAATAGTTTTGATGCAAAACAAGCCCACGAACACACCTTGCTTTTAGAAAATTCAGTAAGTCTCCTCCTTCCATTAATTCGAGAATAAGATACTCTTTGGGTCCTTCCAAACATACACCGAGAAGTTTAACAATGTTGGGATGGTCAAAATTGCTGTAATGAGATAATTTTTCATGCAATGCTATACGTTAGTTAGTTAGCTGGCTGGCTCACTTCATCAGGATAGCCTCTTTCATGAACTTCATCTTCTCTGCTTCCTCATATCCATGTCGAAGTGTCTGGAATTTGAATTTTAATCCCTTGAATAATAACCTCCTCTGCCTCCAACCGCACACCTTAATCGCCACTCTAGTCTCTCCATCTCTCATTGGCAAACGAGTAGCAACACCTTCCCACACTTCTCCAAAGCTTCCTGTGCCAAGTTTCTTTTCCAAACGAATGAAATCAGAGCGGACATGAGGAAGATCTAAAAGGGATTCCAACCTTTTTTTTTGAGAATTCTTCAGCGTGTGTAAGTCTAATCGGAAAGCGTGAGCAGATAAAGAAGGACAAGAAGGTGTAAAATGTGAAAAAAAAATACACAAAGCTTCATCTGTTTAGTGTCAGAAAGGTCCATAAGCTGGTATTGTTTTTAATTGAAAACCCCTCATTGTTGCAAACTTTTCACATCCTAACATTTTATTTATGCTTTTCTCCCAGCGATAAAGAATAAAAGGACAAAGTGCATTGCATTGATCAATCCCTAAGGGTTCAGCCATACAATGAATGCGGTAGGAATTCGATGTGTGACATGTGTCTTACAGTAGACGATAGTTCCTTGATGGTTCAAATGTTGTCATGGTTGCTGTACACTGATGGGGTGCGCGCTCATATATATCCGGAGTGAAACTTTTAAAACTTTCCTTTTTCTAGCATGAAATTATTTTTAATGGGCTTCTGAAGTCTTGGAAAAAGAAAATTTAAAAGAAAATTTTAATTAAAAAAAAGAAAATAGGACTTTTCCCCTACCCATCATCTTAGGCGAGCTCAAAAATTTGGCTTCGATCAGAACTTGATCACTTCCAATATTTCAAAATAAAACAGGCCCCGGCATTGTAGGAATACGCCATCCACATCTCACCTTTGACGCCAAAGTTCGGAAAATCTCTCGATTATTTCCTATTACAATAACAGGGGCTGCTACTTGTCACCAAAACAATCGCCGAGTGCTTTTTTGACTTCGTCCTCAGTTTCGAGCTTCTTTTAAGAAAACGCTGAATGTTGCTCGAAGATCAGGAGTCGAAGAGAGCGGTAGACTGTAGGCAGGGTAGGTGATTAGGTTCACTTTTGTCGCTTGAGCTTCCGGTACTCGACTCAGTTTCTGGACCACCGAGAGGAGAGTAGCACATTTTCGCGGAAGATGTGGAATGAGACTGATACCTCAACCCTGTCCACACACACGCCTTTTGCAAATTTTGACTTCTCATCATCCTCGCTTTGAAAAAGCCAAGTCTCCTCCAGAGAAAGTGGAGAAAGAAATGTTCTCTTTCTCTGAGTTGAAAGCTGGTAGATCGTGGGCTGCAAATTTACTGAGTTTCTGGTCCTTGCTATTTTTCGTGTAGCATTTGGGTGCAGTACCCAATGTCAAAGGTCCATCTCCAAAGACTGACCCGACCGCTCAGAATCACTCAGCAGATAATATCCTGGAAATTGCATTGTACAAGTCTTATGAAAAATGACCGTATATTCGGACTGGTTTGTATGGGCCGTAGACTTCAAAGAATAAAAGAATTCTGGAAGAGGAAGGTGTGACAGGTGGATTTGGTTGGAGTAATTATGATGTGCCATAATTTAAGATAAGGAGCAAACAGATACTGGAAAATCACAGGACGATGCGTATGCGACAACGCAATACAACAGTCGAGAACGTTCAAAATGACTAAATTATTCCTTTAATTCAGGCATCACTCCATGAATCTGAGGCGGTACGGATTTCGGGTGGAGTATTCATATACGGGATCGTAGATTATGGAGGGGTGGATGATTCCGTCCATTTCTTCCTAATTGCCGTAAAAAAAACGATCCGGAAGATATGGCTTCGGGCGTTCTGGCGCACTATTTTCTACAAGGAGTTTGATTGGAGCGCTCTAGCCTTGTGCACGCGCCGCATATTCCGGACCGTTTTTTTACTGTAATTAGGAAGATATAGACGGAATCACCCCCTTCCTATAATCTACTATCCCGTATACGAATACTCCACCTGAAATCCGCACCACCTCAGATTCGTGGGGTGATGCCTTTAAAGCGTAGTCAGTTCATAGTCAGTTAATGAGGACAACAAAATAGTACAATTATGAAAAGATCATAAAGAAAAGTAAAGACAAACTTTTTATCTCGTTCAATATTTCCAATGGCATCGGTTGACAAGGAGCATGATTGATTCCAGCAATTTTCTCGAGCGTAATACAGTTTTTGTCATGTGTACGCTCTTTCTTCAAGTGCGCTGCACGTGTTCGGGCACGAACTGAAGAAAAAGAAAAGGAATTCTTCACAGTTGATGCTTGGAGAATGTGGTAAGGCCAAACCCACTCATTAGGAAAATCAACGTTAGCAATATCAGGATGGCTATTAGCGAGACAGTCAGCACCACATAAAGCCAGGATTGCGTTGACTCGCTAGCGGTTGCTGGCACTGAAAAGTCTTGAATTAAAATGGAGTTGTCTCAGAACTCCTCCTTACCGATTTTGTCACTGGAGTAGCCGTAGGCACCAAATCCTTCAGTATTCGCTGCACGCACACGGAACTCCCAAGTACGGCGGTCACTCTTGGCTGGCCTCCACCATAATTTCCAACCGTCCAATCCTCTCTCAGCAATTTCCCATTCAGAAGAACGGTTATGTCTCATCTAAAATGCCCATTCGCTCCAAACATTCTGCATTTTTCGTATTTTTCTCCCACCTCAACAGCGTAACTGGTTATGGGTGAACCTCCATCACTGGCCGGTTCTTTCCACGACACAATCCAACCTTCCTCATCCATTCGAGCTTCCACTGCTAGCGGTGCAGTTGGCACGCCGGCTGTATTTCGAAAAATTCAGTGAAACAAAGGATCTTCGAGTACTGATTTGATAGGAGTAACTGCTTGTGGATGTATGCGTTTTGACCCTACCTTTAGTTTTAGCCTGCTGAACTCCTTGATAGTAGTATTCTTTAAACGTCACAACTCTGTTTTCGATTGAGAACGTTCCCGAATAGGCAGCAACGAAGCGGTAGTCATAGGAAGTTGCGGAGAGCAATCCATTAATAAGCACTAAATTACTGATACAAAGAAGCAGTTAAAAAATTCACCCAGCACAACTTTGTTAATTTGGCGTCCAATGGGAACTATTGGATCGCTACTAGTTCCAGTGGCAAGAAAGACTTTGAAAGCTTGTAAGCTTTTCGATTTTCTAGTCTCCTGTTAAAATGTAATAACAATGTTCTGCTCAATCCATCTCTTCACCAAAAAAAGCCAACATGTAGTATCGACTGTGGAATTAGTAAAGAAACAATTTATTTTTCCATTATTTTTTATTTCTTGTCAATTTATTCCGTACTAGCCGGCTATGCCCGACTGTTGTTACTCAATACGATGTACTAATAATACTCGAAGTGATGTGCAGGACTCCTTTTCCCTCTTTTTTTCTGGTGTTTTAAATTGTGTTAACGCAAATCGTAATTATTCCCACCGCTACACCTGGTATGCGTATCATTTCTGCGGCAACAGGATAGAAGTGATAGTACAGTGACATCAATCCTAAGTTGGTGGACTCACCTTGAGTCATTAGTTACCCACACCAGCGCATAATTCTAACTCCATCAAAACCACCTCATTGCTCTTCGGCTCACCACTCTTACACCAAGGAACCCATCTCAACTCATCTTACTTTCTTCTTACGCTGCTTGACACGTTTCAGTATTTTTTTGCGCATGCGCATACCACGATCCCACGGACCGGTATCACTGTTTGTGTCACTGACGCACCAATCTTTGACGTCGGAACCTATTTACCTGTACAATAACACATGAAGTCTAAACCCATTTCCCCTATACAACAAACTCGACGTCCGAACCGCTTTCACATTGTTTTTCTTAGTGCAAACCATTCTTCCGACATCATTCCTGTCCCATCCGGTTTTCATATTCACTCGTACATGCGCGAAAATGAAAATAAATCCAATGCAGCAAGACCTGCTCCATCTCGTTTCATCGCATTCTAGCGCCGACACCAATTTGATGCCATAAAACCGTTCCCACTGATATAGCTACCGCCGACGTTGATTAAAACACTTCAGAGAAGCAGACGTCAAAGTACCACAGACTAATAAAATAGATATAATTGACGAAGAGACCGGGACTTGTGGCCGAAAAGCACTCTGACTTCATTGCCGCATCACAAATTGTTTATGTGCAGGGTTCGCTGTAAATCAGCTGATCTGCTAAAGTTTGTAGACGATTTAATATGCATATATGGCATGTATGCGTGTACAAACATGCGATGTGTGCAAGATACATACGTACGTTTCTTGCAACCTCCATAACTAAATTGCAGCGCTATAATTTGCACGCTACGTGTAGCTCAGGAGAGGGGAGTCCATTTCTTCCTAATTGCCTTATAAGCGGCCTGAAAGATACGGCGCACTATTTTCTACAAGGAGTTCGCTTGGAGCGCGCCAGCCGTGTGCACACGCCACATCTTTCGGGCCGTTTTTTGCGGCAATTAGAAAGAAATGGACGGAATCACCCACCTCTCCATAATCTACGATCCCGTATGCGTATACTCTACCTGAAATCCGTACCACCTCAGATTCGTGGGGTGATGCCTTTAAACACTATACCATCGTAATTGTGAACGTTCCTGGCCTCTGCGAAGTGACTTAAAGGCATCACCCCACGAATCTGAGGTGGTGCAGATTTCAGGTGGAGTATTTCTGTACGGGATAGGAGACTATGGAGAGGGGGTGATTCCGTCCATTTCCTCCTAATTGCCGTAAAAAAAAAACGGACCGGAAGATGCGGCGCCGCACAAGGCTGGCGCGCTACAGTAGAACTCCCTGTAGAAAATAGTGCGCCAGAACGCCTGAAGCCGTATCTTCCAGGTCGTTTTTTACGGCATTTAGGAAAAAATGGACGGAATCACCCACCTCTCCATAATCTCCGATCTCGTGTACGAATACTCCATCTGAAATCCGTACCACCTCAGATTCGTGGAGTGATGCCTTTAAACCGGAAAAAGCTGAGTATGTCGGCTAGTAAACTGTAAAGGTGGTATAGCTCTGTTTCTCGCAATGATCGGTGAACAAACAGTGTTGTGTACGTTCAGTTATGAGCACCATACAGCCATTTGCGGTAGTGAGCCAACCTCTATCCGACAATGCAATTTTGTTTTAGAAGAGAAGCGAAAAAGAGAATAACAATCTACCTATTTTGAGTAAAGATAAATGTAGACTGTAAAGGAGGAGCCCACACTTAAGCCTCCTAAACGACTATGCTTAACAATTATCTGAACCAGACCAGTAGCGGCTGTGACATATGTGAGAATAATTCATTTATGAACACACCTAAAATTGTGGAAACCATAGGATCAAACGATGCATTCGAAGGTGCTTTCCAGTCTCCTGATGAGCCGGTCTGGAATGCAGTCAGATCTACTGGAATATTGAAAGAAAATCTCGTTAGTTATTTGAACTGAAGTTGGATTAGTTGAACTGACCTCTTTGTACTGCACTGAGATGATTGTAGGGGGTTGCTCAGCCTGCAAACTGTTCCACCTGAGCAACAACGATGATCCCGTCACATTATCAGGACGAAGTGTTCCTGGAATATCCTTGGTTCGCGCAGACGCCTAAAAGTTTGAGCACTACACAAGTGAATTGTAGTTACCCAGACAAAAAGAAGAGAGAAGAGAAACTGTTTACTTTTATGGTTGTTTAATGGCTCTAACATTGATCTGATGGATCTCTATGAAGTCTCCATGAATAGGACAAATCCTCTTTGTAAGGTAGTTTTGGGACGGTATAGCGCAGTCGATGAAAGGTTCTACTGTGACTGCACGATCGATCAAAGGTTCGAATCTACCCTAGTGTCAACCAAGCCTTTCATCCCTCCAGTATTGATAAATTTTGTCGCAGATTTGTCTGAGAGGATAAAAACACTACCTTCACACATCGGCTAGCCCCGCAAGTGACTGTGAAGGACAGTTAAACAGTTAACTTCAAACAGTTCACAGCAATTCGTTGAGTTGTTCGTTGAATTCTCGTGATTACGTCCAACAATAAAAGTGTGTGCTCATCTTAAAGAGAGGGAACCTGTTTTATACTTGTCTGACATCACTTCAAAAAATCTCTTCCATTAAAGTGGGCTCAATTTAGTGAAGAAAGCAATGGCCCATTTAAGACTGGTTTTGTTTGTATGTTCGTATTGAAAATAATCTTCTAAAGCATAAACATGTAATTGTGGTAATCATTACTTCAAAGATAATTTTTCTCCCCGTTGAATAATGCTAGCAGCATTATCGGCTTTGATTTCGGACAGCCCATACAAATCCCACAACAGAATATTCGCATAATTTTGCTCTATCAATTTGAGTTCGGCTGCGACACACATGAAACAATTTTGAATTTCGTGAGAGGGTACAGAGAAAGATTCGATGTTACGTGGTTTAGAAAACCTCAGCTCAATGAATTAACAAGCAGAATTGGATTTTAAAAAGCTTATTGTTAAATTATCTAACTTCGGTAATCATGTTCAAAGGTTCTGTGTGATTAAATTTAATTGTTGGAGTGTTCTTTTTTTCGAATAGTTGAAAAACATTATGCATAACAGCCTTTATAGGCGGCATACCATGAATCTGACGTGATGTAGAGGCCGCCGAAAAAAGCTGGATATGGGTTGTAGACTCTTGGATACGGCTTAGTTCCGCTCATCTCTCCGTAATCGTCGTAAAAAAAGGCGTGGAAACCGCGTTAGTTCCTGCGAGGTACGTTGGAACGCGCCTGTACGTACGCGTTCCGGCTCCGTCAGCAGCCTATTCATTGATTTCACTTGAAATCAATGAATAGATCTGTGAGAAGACATCATTGATCTTCGAAAGCTCGCACTTCAATGCCCCACTTTTGTATTGTTCAGCTTCAGGAGTAACGACTCTTAGGGAGAGAGAGCGCAACCACCCCGGATCCTGCAACCTCCAATCCCATCTCTAGTTTTTCCAGTGGTTACCTTGGCCATGTCGGATTCGTAGCCTTTGCCGCCTTTAAGGGTAACAATACACGAAGCGTTAGTGGATTTTTAAACATTCAAACGGCTTTTATCATATTCCACACAATGCAGCAAACACGATACTATTTGATTCAGGTTTTTTGAAGGCTGAGCTTTGCATGACGTTACGAGAACGCACTTTCCACTAACCTCCTGTGAAATCGCTTCAGAATCCTCGAGAAATTGAGAGTTGAAATGAGATTTGTGAATTGATGTCGCCTAAATTGTACGTAATTGCTTACTTTTTGGGAGATTCCAGGAGAGCTATTTGAGAAACGTCAACAAGATCGTCTAAGTATAATATTACCCAAAATTTATATTCTGTTGCTGGTCGAAGATTTGCAATTTTCACTCTGCACGGGCTGACGAGACATGACGCTGAGTCGGACGTGGTCGGTGAAAAATTCCCATCCATGTATTCTTGCACAGCAATAGTGGAAGGCGAAGAAAGTCCGGACGCTTGTTGCGAAATCTTTATAAGAGTAAGCTTAGTGTAACACTCGTGTTACATAAATTTGAGACCCTCTAAGTTTCTACGAAGGATTTTTGTAAAACACATGCTGACGAGACCTTGTATTTGATTTCAGCGATCGGAGCATTCAATGTTTCAGGCAAATTCCAGTAGAGATAGACCGTATCTGGAGTGACAGCAGCAGCTTGCAGAGATCGGGGTGCCGATGGATACCCGAACCTTAACGCTTTGGTTAGAAATCACTATTTCACAAGGATGTTCGCTAGACTTGCTACCCCGTGCGAAAAGGTTTCGAGTCGGAGATGCCGCTGGCGTCAGAGTAACGGTTCAACCACGCAACAGTAACTTCGTAATCTGTCTCCTTGTCAAGAATCCCATTTTCCACATGGATTTTCTCAGTATAGCTGCGAATGTGCTTAACTTTGTCGGAGTTTTTACGAGTGAAGTAGACCTGGATATTATTTGTTTTTTCTACACTGCGGCCAAACAAAAAATTCATTATTCCATAATGAACAGCACCCAAAACTGACCTCGTAGTGTGTCTGCGGTAGTGACACACCGTGGCAGGAATTTTGAGGAGGCGGCTTTGCAACTTCTAGAAATGCTCCAGTTTTACCTTCATTCACAACAGTGAACTGTATCCCTGCTGAGGACGGTAAAGTGAAGCAGGATCGCTCTGAAATTTTAGTAACACGGCCATCTGAATATATAAACATTTTAATAAAATTAAACCCATACCGGGGAAAGGTTGGCTGCTTTGACTGACAGCAAGAATTTGGCGAAGTGGAGGATATGCTATCGGAATGGGTATTACAGTCTCTCTTCCATAAATTAGCATTTCCGACGAAGTAACGAAGACGAATAGTTTATCAGCTATTGCAAACGCTGACATGGCTTTCAGTCCTTTTTCTGGAAACATACAACTGTTTCTTTTTGTTGAAAGTTAGCACTCATATACTCCACAGGTTGCAGCAAATTAGCCAACCATGGCTGATTCACTTAATCATGGCCAACTTAAACTGATGACAGAATCACAAATTGTCTTCAAAGGCAGCGTATCAAAAAACTGAGGATGGTGCGGTATCTATGGGCAATTACAGAGTTAGACTTCCCCTAGTGGTCCTGAAAAGCGGTGTGGAAATCTGGTTTTGTTGCTGCTTGTACGTGAAGATGCACCACCACGTGCATGAGTCCAAAAGCGAGTTATCAAAGATCAATGGGTCTCTTCAGGCACCTCTTCCAGTAAAACGAACGAAAACATGGGTGGCGTGTTCTAACTTCACCCTTGTACGAACAGCCGCCGTTTTCCATCCCAATTTTCAAGATGGTTAGGGGGCATTGGACGAAGCTACCCTTATTGTCGTAGCCTACACACCGAGCGCTATATTTGCTCGCAGAGATCCCAAAATCGTCAGTTCGTGATACGTTGTCTTTAGGGTCTTTCCACAGAATAAGTACAGTACACGATACAGATAGTGGTATTTCACAAGCGTAGAGGTATGTAACTACTATGGATTTCAACCACTAGTGCTTCGCTGATCTGGAGAAAAAAATACGCAGTCAGCGCGTGTCGAATTTTTCAGATCATCTCTTTCTTTCTGCCAATGGGGCATGATGATGAATGAATTGTTACCTCCAAACTTGTTCCAATCAATTCGAACCTCGTTGCACTTGTTGTTCTCCTCGACATCGATCACTATCAGTCCATTCCATGTCAACGCGTAGATTTTTGGTGAAGAAGCGCGGTTCCACGCAAATTCTTCAAGAAAAACAAGAACCATTGTAAGCGACACTATCGAGAGCAGATTACTGCGCTATTAGAGTTGTTATTGTGTTACCTGTCATCATCCATGTTACAGTCTGACTAGTAAGACATGGAACAGCCAACGCTAAGTTCTTTTCGTTGCTGCGTGCAAGATTCAAGGAGAACAGTGAACCATTTCTTGTCAGGAGATAAGCGGTGCTGAAGCGATCCGATATGAATGGGCACCCTGTTGGATAAATTTGTCATTGATGTTACTTTTTGAACGGATCAAAGGTGAGCTGCTTCGCATCTGTGGCCCCTGTGGTAAGCTCAATCAGCTTCCTAGGCGTAAGAAGAGATGTGGAGAGGAAGGCATCCAGAGTAAGTTGGTAGAGTGCTTGTCCGGACACTAACAGTAATCGATGTCCAACCCAATCCGAAGTCATCGTATCCACTCTTGAAACATCGCCTCCGATGGAAACCTGGTACATAAACTTCAAAATACAGAGAACACCTCAACCTCATTTCCTTCACCTAATGGAGGGACCATTCAACAACTTACTGCAAATCACCGAACTATTTAACGTTTACCTTGTGCACTATGTTGTCGATATCATTCGTATCAATCTGAACCAACACAGGTTGCAAGGAATCGTGTTCCTTCCTTACAGCGAAAAGATCATTACCAATGAAGGCTATAGCCTGATACTCCATCTGAAAAAATCTAATGATAAACATTAACAACGATATTTCTATACAGAGGTATCAAAACACCATTTTCAGTTTCTTTCGCTTCTCAGGGATATTATTCACCACGAAAAAAAATGTAGTGCAAATGTTATTTTGGTCAATCATCAGGTTCTGAAAGATTTTCGAATGGGTTTCTAGGAAATGGAGAGCTTGTGGGAAGTTTTTTATTCGGAGTAGATCAACATTGCCTTCGAGCTATTTCCTTGCAGGGACAAGAATTGGGCATTGGCAACGACTCGAAGATTAGTTGGAAATACTAGCCCAGCACCGCTACAAACATATGTTGGCTTTCTTCTGCTGCTCGAAAAACCTCTCTTCCTGGAACTCCTCGGCAACAAAAAGAGTGGTTACGTTCAGTGGTTCCAAAACTTTGTGTTCAAAAATCAGTTAGAGTGATTTGAGTGAAATTTCCCACCTGCAAACAAGAGAATGCGTATGTCAAAAAAGCTACGCATATGAAACTCTATTTTTGTCTTCCAACTAAGCTACACTGCCTACAAAATCTCTGAATCTTCGTGAAGAAGAACAATCTCCCGATTTTTGTCTCTTACCCTTAGTTCTTCAAATGCTAATCGTTCAGTTTCGTTTTTTTAAACAGAGCGTCCAGAAAACGTTAGATTTTCTGTGTCATAAGACGGATGATCAAGTACGAAAACACTTTTTGTGGAAAATTCTCGAACATCTTCTTTTATTTCTGAAAATGAATTTTTTGTTGTACTTCAAATTGTTTCTGTGGTGTCACTATGGTCACTATTCCACAAGCATCGGAGCCAACAGAAAAAAATCGCTAGCAACGATCCTAGTAGAGGTCCACTTGACGTCGAGTTCGAGAACATCTCAATTAAAGAAGTAGTAAGAACTGCATTATCCCACCCCGCCCTTTCATCAATATTTAGGAATTCCACGTTTCACAAGCAAAAATGTTTTTTTATTTATTTCCGGGTTTTGGGGAGAACTTTTCCAGGTCCAAAAAATCTGCAAACTTTGAACAAACTCACTCTGTTCACTTGTGAAATTTGACGTTTCTCCCGTTTAGATGGTTCGTCCTGTGTGACGTTAGTGATTGCAATAAGAGCGTTTGTAGAGTCGATTGCAAAAAGGCGGACAAGAGGTTTCAGCTCTGAAATGGCGACTGCTCCAGTCAGAAGCAATATTTTAGGTCCTAGTTTGTATTCTTAGGTTCTAGTATGTGTTAATAGTAGGAGACGAAGGTGAACGCTTGAATAACTTTTAACACTTACAGAGGCTCGGCGTATTCTCTCTATTAATTATTCGTGTACCTCACTATCATTTTAGAATGACTTTTTTTACAAATGATGTAACCTTATTTTCAGTCAAAATTACAGTACGAATGAAACGTTCCGTGGATGGAGCAGATCCAGATTATCCAGAAAATGACAAAAGCGTAAGTCTCGATCGCTTTTGACTTTTCCACAGAGATATCCTTCAGTGAAGTAAGGTGTAGTCGCTCATAGAACTAACTACTAACTGTAGCTGTACTATTTAAAAAAAAAACTCGCAAACAAACTAAATAATAATAAATAAATCTGTCTGAGGAATTTTCCGATAGCTATTCCAGCCACCTACCAACAACTTGTACTTGGACTACTGTTAATACTCTATTTGTTGATACTGTTAATACTTCTGTGCCGAAATGCTGAAATGGAAAATGATTCTATCCCACGAAAAAAAAAACATCGGATAACGGAAGTCGTCATATATGTAAATCTTTGGGAGCAGACCAACCTTACCATTGCATCAACGTTTAAGAGGAGTCATCGGCGCCACCAGCTTACATGACAAGGGACAACCTCTTTAACGCCAGAAGAGCAGCGAAAGCGGAAGATCCCGACACCTAAGCTTTATTCCGACTTGATTCCGACCACGACCCAGCTCTTCTCAGTTTGATAACACAAATCCATAAAAGGAGTTGTTGGGTTCACCATAAACCCAAGTTCAGCATGGCAGGTCCGAGAGACAGATGCAAAAAGATGTTCTGCCAAGGAGTGTCGATCAATTAGATTACGGACCAAAAAGAGAGTGGATGACGCTGACTCTTTCACTAATTGCATTCAGGACACTGCAAAGAAAACACTTCCTGTTTTAGCACCAAGGCTGAAGCTCGCCTTTGTATCTGCGGGGAAAAGATCTGCGTACAGTTCTGGATGTGTAGCCACCCAAGAAAGGCCTCTGATAAGGAGGTTGCATCATCACCTGAAACGTGATAGTGAAAACGAATGGACGTCAAGAGCGCAGGAGTTTCAAAATCTGTAGTATGGCAAGAACTCGACAAAAGCCTATGCGTTGCTAAGGCAGTAAAGCGACAAGATGAAGAGATGTTCGCTTGTCTTAAACACAACCAACGTGATCGCTGTCAGAGATGCCAATCGATAGAAAACAATCAAACACCTAGCTGAACCGACTGCGCCAGTTTCTGAACTCATGAACGTTCAAACTTCTGAGTTACACCGCATTCCACGATGTGCTACCGAGCCAGTAGGAGGTTCTGCTCTGTATTTAAAAAATGATTACTTGAAAGTCCAGCAAATACAACAAAATAAGCGTGGAAATGTTGAACTTTCTTCCTCCTTCTGGGATGAGATTGTCCGTTCGATATAGATGGATGAAGGGATACCTCAATCGTGGAGACATGTTGTCATAATTCTCCATAGAAAGCTTTTCTTTGCAGAACACAGGAATTACCTAGCAATATCACTATTGCGAGTAACGCACAAGGTTTTGGAGCGGATCATGTTGGATAGGGTAATCAAACATCGTGAAGAATCCACTCGTGACCGTGTCTTTCGTTAGTTGACCGACTATTGATCGGGTGTTTATTGTGAGGAGAGTGATTGAAATGAGGCAGTAGTATATGAAGCCTCTACAGTTAGTTTTTCTGCACTTCTATGCCGCTTTCAATTCTCCTCTCCGAAGCTGTTTTCACAACGCACTTCACGCCGATGAAGTTAAAGGAAAATTGTTACGCCTAATACACGACATGAATAGAAGAATAATTGGTCCGAACATCACCTGGATGTACTACACTGTTCAAAGTGGAAACTGGACCGAGACAGGAGGCCATGGCGGGATCCTTTCTGTTCAGCTTCGCCGTCGATGGTATAATGCGAAGAAAAGTTGAACAGTGTCACGCCAATTTTGTTTTAACACCGTCTGAGCGTCCCATGGTGAATCTCTAGTACGCCAGCATGAGAAGAAATCTGTTTGGACGACTGCTGGGGTACTTTTGGCCGACGATGTGCCACATCGAAAAATGGAAAAATTTTACTCGGATGTGGTGTACCGGTGAATACCCGTTGAAAACATCTGCATGTTGGCCGGCCTTTTTGGGCTAGTCATTGGAAATCGTATTCGCTCTTTTGATTATCTCATGAGGAGATCGTCTGATCGTCTTGCCCAATATGTACTGAGCACGAGATCCAGACCGAAAATGGCATCCTGGTCGTCAAAAATGTTCTGCACAAAGGAGAGAAAGGAGGATCTGAGGAGACTTCTCGCTGACGAGCGGTTCACCTGAGACGTAAAGTCTCGCCGACTATGGAATAGCGAGGGATTCTATGCGAGCTCTAGCTGAAAATGGAACAGTGCGGGTTAGGATATGTTTAAGGACAACACACTCTGGCAACTACGCGAATAGTAGCTTTAGGCCGCAACATGCACACGCCGATTAAGTCAAAGTCAAGTGAGGTAATATTAACACAGATCTATAAAGGATAAATTCTCTGGCGAATCAATCCGCTTGGGACGTGCCGAAGCGTTTCCCTGAAATTCGTAATAGTTAATGTTAAAGGCATCACCCCACAAATCTGAGGTGGTGCAAATTTCAGGAGGAGTATTCATATGCGAGATTGGAGATTATGGAGAGAGGGAAAATCCTGTCCATTTCTTCCTAATTGTCGTAAAAAACGGCCCGGAAGATACGGCTTCGAGCGTTCCGGCGCGCTATTTTCTACAAGGAGTTCGATTAGAACTGTGCACGGGCCGCATCTTCCGGAGCGTTTTTTACAGCAATTAGGAAGAAATGGACGAATCACCCCCTCTCCGAAATCTACTATTCCGTATACGAACACTCCACCTGAAATCCGTACCACCTCAGATTCGTGGGGTGATGCCTTTAAGCAATAGAGCGGATGTTGGGTTCTACAACAGAACAGAATATAGATAGGGTGTTTATTGGTCCTGGAGGGATGGAAGGCTTGCTTGTTGCTAGGACGGTCGCGCTACTGAGATCTCGTCCTAGAGATCTGGAACAAAGTGTTCAACTCAGAAGATTGGCATGATTTATTGGATCTGAGTGGGTTGTTTAAATGTACATATGTTTGTTTCACTTTCGCAAATAGAGGGAAGCTGGTTCCATTCACAGTCACAATTAGTCAATTTAGCACAGCATATTATTTCATACATTGGAAAATGAAAAGCCAGAAAATTGACCCACCACTGCTGTCAATCGATATCTTGGGTGTGTACTCTCCAATATTATTCGGTTCGTTTGCAGCTGCCACCGAGCATTCAACCTCAAAAGAAAAAGCATGAGCGTAACAAAGAATGACAGTGAAGATGTGGGTGCTTTACCTTCCCACTTTTTACTTCAAAAGAGTAGTGAGTCACTGTGCTCGCCACTGGTCCTCCTTGAGTTGTGGCGTCATCCTGAACACCTAATACTTACTTTCTGATGAAAAAAATCTTCCAAAGTTGAATTGTGAGGCCAGGTTACCGCTGCCCCAATGATAGTTGTAGTGAGGAATTCCTGGAGCTCACCTCCATCATATTTACAGGAGCTGTCCTCTAAACTATTGGATAGGAGTATCAGTGAAGCTCGAGAATACAAGCGGGGTAACGCTCGTTTCACCATAGTAATCCAAAAGAAAGTGTGTGGAGCCGCTTTGGTTGCATCGGTGGCCCTTACGATGAAACTTCTTGCGGGTAGCAGAATGATGCCAATTCAAAATGCTTCTGCGCGCTATAGAGCAGCTTCTGCGATCTATGGTCGGGTCAAGACGACATGAAGCACGGTGCAATTGCTTAAGCGGCGCGGTTGAGATGGCGGTTTAAATCGACGCGGCACCATCATAAACTGCAGAGATGGAGGTGCTAGCACGGGTTCCCGCTTGAACCTAACTGCTACGCTCCATCGCGGAGCGCAGCCGCTTGGGCAACTGCAACGTGCTGCATGTAGTTATGACCCGCCCATAGTTGTGATATATAGTGTTAGTAATCGCATTGCGGACTTTTAACGACGACAAAAATTACCGTGTTCTATTGAGAATTGCAACAAAAATGAATCTTTTGTGTCTTTAGGAGCTTTCTCGCTTCATTGTAACTTGAAATTATTTTCAATGATATAAATTGAAGTGACAGTGATAAATTGAATAAATAAATTAAAGTTCATAACAACGCGTTTGAGGCAGGATTAACACGAACCAACAAAAACACTCAAACCGATAATTTTGATAACTAGCCTTAGTGCAATTAATAATATACTGAAATGGTGTGGCATTCCACTCCATTGGCGGTGACCAGAACAGTGATATTATTGCTCGTGCGCCGTCCACTGTTTTCTGAATCGTCAAGGCACAAATCAACGTTCAGCAAATACGAGTACTGTACTACACCAACTTGTTGCGTTGCGTATAACCGCACATTCGTAGGGGCAGTAGGGGGCTTCAGAGGAGCTTGCAGACCGGTTTTGCTTGTGTTGAAAGACATCCACGCATTTATTCCTGAAGATCGTTCTAGGACGCGAAGGAAAAAATGATAGGACCAACAAAAATTCATTTTTTCGACGCTACGATCCTAGGAAGCAAAATCCCTCTCGTATTTTTTTGCAATCGAGCAATTATATCTACCAGCTTTTGTGCGAATAAGAAATCCAGTACTAATCAGTACAGCCTTCTCCAAAAATAAAGGAGTTACCGTGAAATTCAATAGGAACCAAAGTTTGTTTAAAAAATCAAAATAATAGGACCTACCAGCGATATTCATGTCAAATTTCTGAGCAGAGGACCACGACTGCAGGAGATCCTGCGGTAATGTCAACTTTGTTAATGTTGTTATGGCTGTATATGCATCACCAACGAAAAGTTTGTCTTTGTAAAGAGATATCTAAAATAATCAGTTGTTTTGAATTCTACCAACTAATTATGATTTGGGTAAACAAAGTTAAAGACAAGAAGAAGTGTTGTGGAACACCCATACCTTGTACAGAACGGATCCTGGATCCTGCCGTGGCTCCGCGACCCATGAGATCTCATCTTTTTTCGAGTCTCCCATTGCAATGCTGTCCGCTGCAATTCAAGGATGTCACTGCAGGTTTTAATGGCAGCAGAATCTTGCATGACACTAACGTTGAACTTCCACTCGATTAGGTGAAGTCATTGGATGCAAAGCTATAACTGCGTTGACGTCGGCAAGCGCGTAGTTCACATTCAACGATCCCAACTTCTTGTCGCACTGTCCCACTCGTCCTTTTTGTGTCACGAAGAAAACCTTCCCATGTGAAATTAAAAGCTGACGAATACTGAAAATTAACGATCAGAGAGTCCAGAGTTGGTGGAATTTTTGCCCTGAATGGCCGTTTTCACATTAACCTTTCTTTGATTTTCTGAAGGCAACGTTGAAGATTAATTTGTAAACAGGTTTCTTCAGTTCTTCTTATGCAAATTTTGCGTTTACGAAAGTGCTTCACAACTCAAATCAGAAACCGAATGACAGTGCTTTTTTCAACGAGCTTTTCACAACTTTCGAATCTGTTACGACCATTCTCTAACTTCATTTTTTTTTGTCCTCTTGGACTAAGTACTAAGATGAATTGCAAGTGAATTTCTGGACAAGGAGAGATTGAAATCACCATTTACAAAAGAATGAGCTCTATTGCAGCATAACATAGTTAGCTGCAAAACTATATTGATATGAGCACATAATGATAGAAAACGTACATGGTAATTTTAATGGAACATGTGGAACACACATATTTTGTTTCTCTAGATTTTGTGATTTTTTCGTGATGGCAAAGCTTCTCTTCTTCATTAAGCAAACTTATTTTCACTGAACAAAGAGACAAAAAAAACCGGAGAAAGAAACTGAGAAAACCACAGATTCAAATTATTCGACTTACTTCGGTAAGTCAGTGGATGTTGAGAGAAGATGTGGAGTTCTATCTTCTTGGTTTAACTCATAAAGTGCAGTCGTTCCGTTAGGGAACTGGAAATATTTAAAATAAGCTCTTCAGGCTTTAGAACCAATTTTTTGGGGACTTGGTTGGCTGGCAAAACATTGTAAACCCACACGAATTAAACACAACAACAATGTCATATCAGGAAATCTTCGGAATTATTGAGAGAGGCCTTTAGAATTTATTCAGGAAATTCTTGATTTAAAACTAAAAAAAAATTAAAATATAAATGAAATAAATAAAAAAATTTACTAGTTCACCCTACATACATGTAACAATACATCTGATCACTCATCCTCAACACACCTTAGCCCACTCAACCTCAACACATTCTGGTTCACTGTTAGGTGAAATCCACGGCTTCCCACGCATGCATACGTAAATCACTATAATTTCAGGAAAACCCCTTTATTTAAAAAATTTCGACTGAGAAAATGAAAAGCGTAGTCGAGGTGACGTTCCGAAATTGATTCAGACCTGTGCAAGGAAATGAATTTCGCCGGTGTCATCATCAGAAGATAATCCGATAATCTCTGCGCAGTCTTCCAGCACCGTTGAACAGGAGTAAATTCTGAGATTGTGAGAAAGTTTTAGAAATTGTAAGGAAAACAAACTTGGAATTTGAAAAAAGTGGAGAATTCCTTACACATGTTCTACAGTAGCAGTCAATCTGTAGCTGATGATTTGATACGAAGAAGCCAGAACAAGCATGGCTCGACTGGGGAGAACGGTAAGGAACTTAATCGTCAAGAAGCTTGCAAACAAGTACACCTCATTAGGTTCGGAGGCACGATGGAACATAACGTTCCCCTTAAACACGACATGCGATGAATATACCAACTAAAAACACCACAAAGATGAGCAAAACTAATTTATTGAGCTAACTTTATACGAACCTCGTTAGAGTCAATTGAGTAGAGAATTTGAGTGCTGTTATCAAACGCCATAATTCCATCACAACATGGTTGGAATGCATCCACTTTAAAGTCATGTACGTTTTCGAAGAGTTGGTAAAGTCGGTTGTACGAATAGAAATGAACCTATCTGTGCAGCTTGCGTCTCTTCTCCGAGAAGATCCAGGACAGTTGTAACCTCATTCGACCGCTTCAAAAAAGCGATTGGCGGATCTGAAATTTCAAAAGTGAATTGTTTTTTCAAAGAGCTCTAAAAAAGTGTCATTACTAGCTGCAGAGACAGTT